>NC_044323.1:150294282-150597312 GCF_007399415.2 Gopherus evgoodei
ACCAATTTTTTTTAACTACTTGACAGCTCTTGGAGTAAATAACTTTTTCCTACTTTTTTCTCTCGAAAATTACTTATCCATAATTCTGTAAACTTGGACATAAGGGACTTTTAAAACAAATCAAGCTGTTGATCATAATCCGTAAAATGGAGTAGAATAACAAACTATCTTGTAAAATGCTTCTAACGGTAATATATGATGATTTGGATGGACATACATACTTTTTAGTTTGAGACTCTGCTTTTCTGTCTCTTTACAGTGGGCTTATTGACTAGTTTACAGCTGTGAATTTTATTCAGTAGCAACTCAACATGGTGTAATTGGTTGGTGGTTTTAAATTTCAGGTATTCCTAATTTAATCACAGCTGATATGATTAAAGAAGGAGCAGCAGTTATTGATGTTGGGATAAACAGAGTGCAGGATCCTGTTACTGCCAAGTCAAAACTAGTTGGAGATGTGGATTTTGAAGGTACAGAGGCTGTTTTTGTATCTACTGCTTTAAGAGTATTAAATGTCTTGAGTATTTTAGAAGAGCAGAGAAACCCCACTTATATGACTGAACTGATTTAGACTGACATTGAGAAGTTCTCTTTCCTACATTGTAGGGCAGATTGTGAATCTGATCTCATACCATACTTGAGAAATACTTTGGGAACCATGCTTCCTATTATACCATAGTTAAACCCTGGACTACAGGGCAATTGACATGCCATAAAACATCTGCGTTTTCAGTCACTTGATCTAACACCATTTTCACAGCTGCACAGAGAAACCTTTCTCTTAATGCTCCACCTGATAGTATGCAGGATTGCTACCTTGTGATGACTTGCTGTGCCTTTGAGTTTAGATACCTTAATTACATGCTTTGTTCATGCAACCTAACTGTCTTTTGAAGAGTTGTATGTAATGTTAGGTTTAGGTATTAAGGCTTAATGCTGCCAGTGGCCTATCCCAGAAAAGGCAGGAGACAGCACATGTTCAGACTGTTTAAACTCCTCTTAGATCTACACAAAACGGTGCATGGGACTTTTACAGCTGGTCTTTGCTAGTTTTGAGTTATTCTGCTGACATTCAAACCTAGTTCACTAAGAACTAGATTACACATTAGTTAACAGATTCTTGCATTTCAGATTAGCCTGTTATGACTGTCGATATTTCTGCTTGTTAGTGCAGCTTCTCAAGAGGACCCAGGTTTTGAAAGCCTGTTTCTAAAGTGTGATGCACCATTCTTAATTCTAACTTTTCCTTCCTGCAGGGGTAAAGAAGAAAGCCAGTTACATCACTCCAGTCCCTGGGGGAGTTGGGCCCATGACCGTTGCTATGCTGATGAAGAATACAATTATTGCGGCAAAGAAAATGCTGAAATCTAAAGAGCTTGAAGCCTTAACTGTTTAATGGTGGACTTACAACTTTCAAAATAACATTCCAAATCAACTCCAGAAACAGGCCGATAGAAATGCAATATTTTTATTTATTGTAGAGAAGTGCATTCAATGAGACTTTGAAGTCAGTAGATATTTATTTAAAGCATAAGTATACAAATGATTGTATACAAAGGCTTTAAGCATCTAAATACCTAGGTCACTCCATCTCTTTAGTTTTGTAATGATTCCCAGTGAAGTTGGGTTTTTTAATAGTTAAACTAGTTACATTCTGAGAAGTCTAAAACTTGCAGGATGGAGAAAATCAGCCGCAAGTGATTTTGATATGACAGTGTTGCTTATACAGGAATTTATACTACACAGGATATGTGAAGCTAGCAAGTTGGAAAAAGAGTATCATTCCACAGTGAAAGAATAATGATCTTCAAGGTAAAGTGCTTTCATAGATCCTGAAATTTGACCACATTTACAGGATTGTTTGCTAGCATTGTTGAGGGTGCAAAATAGTATATCAGGTGTGGAGCTAAAATTATTTTTCTACCAAAAAAAGTTACACAGGTTTTAAAAACAGACTTAAACTTACATGGAAAAGCTGTTAACTACTTGTTCAAATCTAGGTAGCATTGAATCCTGCTAAGACATCTTCTAAGCGCAGACAGGTTGAAAGCTAAACAGTTCTCCCAGCTATTGGTGTGTAGCTAGTCCAATATTCAGTACTGAGGCACAATGCAACTCTATTTATTTTTCTTTAGCCAAAGAACAGAGGTGGCTGTTGGCTCTGCATTGGATGTGATATTTTATACTACAGTGTGAGGCCTGAAAATGCTTAGTGAATAACCTGGGCTAACGTTGATTAAAAAATTATTGAAAAAATAATTGCTTGGTCTCAGAATCATTAGGATGGTGAGTGACAGCCAGATGTTAGGTTCTTGAACATATAGCCTGCCAGTTAAATTGCCACAGGGCATTGGATCTGTATATAGTTCCCTTGGATAACTTCTGGTGTGGTATTACTCAAAAGCTACTTTTAAACTCATTACTGTTTTGATGTATCAACTTCCTAAAAAGAGCTGGGATAGCTTTTTTTCCACACAGCTAAATCACTTCACTTTGTTTCTGGTCAGACACAGCCATTACACTAAATGGTTTGGTTGTCTGTTCTGGACCAGTCAGACTTGACTGCAATTACTAAACTCACTTCCACTTTTGTCAAAGAAGCAGACTGCTTTGTGTGGTATGCGTTCAGATTTTTTTAAGGTGATAGCTTCCAACTTTTATTTCAAAGTACGTCAGCTGTAGTTGGAGCTGCTGCAGCAGAAGTGAATTGTAGTTTAAATTCATTTCTGCTGCTTATCTCTGAGTGTTGCACCAAAATTAGCATTAAAGAAGCTATTCTGCAATCAGTACAAAAGGGACTTTTAAAGTTTCTTACCATCTGTAGTGGACTGCAGCTCCATGTTAACTAGGATGAAGAAGATTGGATTTCCATTTCTTTCTAGACACTTCCCTCTACAGCAAGTCATGTTTCTTCTGAAGGCAAAGCCTCAAGTGCCCTGGAAAGTAGTTTGAAACAAAACCTGCTCCTGCTGCCAAATCTCTAAGAGGAAGAGAGACCTTTATTATGAGCAAAAAAAGAAAAAATCACTTGCTGCCTTACCTGCTGGAGCTGTGAGAGCCTCCAAGAATTGAAAGCTTGTCTACTGCAAACTACTGTGCTGCTAGGTCCAAGAACACCATTAGTCATATAAGTGTTACCTGGATTTTACCACCTTCTCCACTAGACTGGTCTTTGCAGGTTGTTGTATAGGAGGGATGCATTTTGATGAGAGTGAAATCCTGGAAGTTAAGATTTAGGTTTGTATCATAAACACACTATAAAGTGAAGAGAATTTAATGAGATTTATTGGTTTGTTAATGAAATGTAAAATAGCTACTGTATGTAGTAGCAAGTAGGCTGCAAGTCTGGTACTCTTCCAATTACTTTGCATATACAAAAAATTGTAAACAGCCTGTGACATTGAACATGGCATGGATTTAATTAAAACTGATACTGTACTTCAGAGCTTCCTTGATTTAAAAGTCAAGCATATTTGTTGTGTGCTACATGACCACTTAGCTGAGTTAACAAAGCCTTTTCAGTGTGCTTTGTATGTTGAAACTGAACGGACATATTGCATAAAGAGATTAAACTTTTAAAAAGTAAGATTGTAAGCCTATCATGCTTTAGCTACCACAGACAAGACTGATACAAAAAATAAACTAGAAAATATACAGAACCACCTTCAAGTTCGAATAGCTTTTACCTTAACATGTAAAAATTGTCTCACTTAACTGTCAACTGGAGTAATACTGTTTTATTAATCTCACATTCAAAAACAGTCTTGTTGGGTACTCAAGCTAGAAAATACTAAACTAGGAAACTGAATTCAAGTTTTCTTTTGTTTGACTTCTCTTAAATATTTACAAAGAACCAGCATCTGTTTCATTCTAAGGTTCAAAGCATTTGCAATATTTAACCAGCATTCCAGACACCCCGCTCCCCCCCAGTAGAGTGGACTTTGTCAGAAACAGGGCTCTTCTATCCTTAAAAAACCTTGAAGCCTGCTCTTAAAGATGCACACAAGTGGAATTTATAATAAAGCACTGAGGGCGTGCTCTTTGCAGCAATCTTAAATGGCTGATTTTTTCCCATTTCTTTCTGAACTTAGCTTACAATTGCATTTTTGCTAAAAAATAATCAAGTTTTAGTCAACAAAACCCTCAGACAGGTTCTTTATGTTGCTTTCCTTTCTGAGAAGTGCAATAATGAGTGAGTAGGTACAGTAACATGTTAACCGTTGCAACAGTGCATCCAGCTGCCAGTTTGAAAGGATTAACTAGTATCAGGCCTCTGAGAGCAAACCCACTCACGTCTAAAAGTCAGTTCAAAGCAGGCTTATACCATGTGGCAGTTATGTGCAAGAACCATGTTTACAGGAGGGGCAATTGTAGAGGAAACAAGGGCTGGCAAAAGTGATGGTAAGGACGATGCCCTACTTGAAGGGTTGAGGTGTTTGTATAAAGATACAAGCTAAAGTGCTGTGTACTAAACTCTGGTGCAAATACAGACTGAGGTTAGTTTGAATTTATATAACTGAACTGAATTTCCTGCCTCTTAATGTTTTTGAAAGCATGGGGGGGAGGCTGAAAATCAAAAGTAGAACTGGCTCTTAAGAAAGGCCTTCCCTTGAAAAAAATTTATCTGTAACCAGCACTCAAGGGACTACTGCCAAAGGCTGCACCTTATGATTTGAATTAAAAAAAAGAAAAAACCTGAAATGTTTCAAGTCATCTGACTTTAACCAAGAATGAGATTAGTGTGAAGTTGCACTAAAATCTATAGCTGCAGAAAACTTCTGAGCCCAGTAGCCTTCCTCCCCTGAATAAACTAGGAAGTATATCAACCCAACTGTTATACAGGTCTAGTTGTGCCAGTTTTATCACTGCCCTCCTTAGACACAATTTGCCTATAGCCAACACGCTACTTTTCACTTACATGGAGGCAAAGTAACAGACATTTTCCTTTCACCCAAGTTATGGAACCTTCTAATTCCAACACAAGTCCTTTGGTTTCATCCCCACAGTTAACTAACTGAGCTGTAACCTAGTGGAGGGGAAAGGCCAGCAATCCAGTCTGACCGCTATCAACATTAATTCCTCATTAGAATGAATGTTTAACTGACAAGGGCCTGTAAGTCACTTTCCAGCAGGACTGCTGTTGCTACTGCCTGGCTAGTGTATGGAATCATAACTGCTCAACTGTCACAGGACTTGTTCTAACAGAGAATCCCTCTTTTGCTCCAGTGGCAGGGGCCTGTGCTGGCAGAGCAGGAAGTTCTATTGTCTAGCTGGCTCTAGCATGTATCATAAAAATACCACAGGCTGTGGATTTCTCCATTCCTGTTTAGAGAACACCTCTGCTGGAAGGGAATGGATTAGCTCAGTTAGGGCTCTTCCATCTTTAACCCTGGGATTAACCAAACATTTCACAGCCCATAAGTGCTTCTTACCTTCCAGACAGTTATTTGTATGTGGCTGTGTTGAGCAAAAAATGGATGGTCCTTTCAAGGAAGACTGTTGGTGGTGTAGAACATGCCACCAAGTAAAAGCTAGCCAGTCATTGCCATCGCCCCTGTAATGGTTACCTGCAGGACTTTCTATTTCAGCCTGACTGGCCTGGACAACAGCTGGCTTGTGTGTGCGTCAACCTCTTTCTTACAAGTTTCTCCATTAACAATAGGCGTTACATGGACTAAGTCATCTTAGAGCAGTATTATTATAACTTCAGCAGAGAGAGGGGTGAGTATGGGAGGGTGGGAAGTGACTGAGTTTACAAGTCTAACCCTTTTAAAATTGCTCCTAGCCCCAGAGAGTGAATTCTATAGGAACTCTGTGTTACCCAGTGGCAAACACCTTCCCTTCCTGCAGGACAGAAGCAGTTTAAAAATATAGAAGCCTTTAAAACAGCAGCCAGGGACATTTTCCACTTTGATTCTAAAACATTCCATAACTTTCCAAAAAGGGAATTAGTCTTAGGCCTGTTTTGTATACTTTTCTGGGGTGTGCATTGTTTGCTGCATATGATGTGTAAAACATACAATAAACTACAGTTTACAGTCCTGAAATCCTCCCTCCCCTGCCATGGAATGTCACAGCTTTCTGCTCAAACATTGGGTAGAGTGGTGCTCATCTTATCTGTGAATGCCCGTGGGCCAACTAATGCTAATAGGGACACAGACTACAAGAGAACGGTGGAGTTGAAGCTTGCACTGGAAAGGGTGCGACTCTCCAATGCTGGTGATGTCAGGGTCCAGATGCTGAAGGAAGGTGGCCCTGCTATTTTCAGAGTCGTCACTGAAACGGCAGCAACCGCCCAGGGTCTAATATCCCCTATTACTGCAGGGACCAGAGTCAAAGTACCATTTCCACATTCCTGGCATTGCTCTGAAGCTGGCGGTGGTTTCTTGGCCCAACTGAATGGGGTGGAATTCCACAGCATTCTAATTTATTCTGCTAAAAGCTAATGGAGAAATGGGTCCCAGGGACCTATGATCTCCTTAGTCTGTCACATAGAAAAATATGCCCAATTTTCTTATTTATATATCATCACAAAGGAAGGGCAGTGTGGGACTACAGCGTGGTCTCGCTGCCCATGTCCCGAGGGTGCTTTTCTGTGTCACTGTCTTCATAGTCCGACTCCATCTCTATCTTCACCTGGGGCACAGCGCAGAGAGGATTTCGGGAGTAGTTAAACGCAGGAGATGATGGGCAGGAAATCTTCAGGTGAAGCGTAATACTGGAAGGGTAGAAGGCACAACAAAGGGGTTACAATCCATGAGGCTGGGTTAAAGCCATAGTCTTTATCTAACGGAGTGGGAGAGGAGGAAGTCCTGAGATCTAGTCCCACCTCTGACACTGGCTACCTAGACTTTTGGACATGTTCTTCGTGGTTCATTTTCCCCAGCTGTATAACAAGGAGCTTGGGAAACCTGGATCCAGATGTCTGACTGTGCAGCCTGGACCCAGCTCTACTACACAGAACACCTGCCTCACAGAGGTCTTGAGAGAATTAGTTTGTAAAGTACTTTAAAAGATGAAGAGTCCCGTCTATTAATTCTTCATGTTCAAATCTTTTTCAAAACACCCCCTGAGGAGCTCCATGTTTTCTGAGCTTGGGAGGCAGAATCAAAGGACAGAAATCTAATAAGAAAGAAGGAAATGCTGTTCCCATTTGTTAATCTGTGGAACTCTCAGCTATAGGATACGATGAGACAGTGTTGGCAAGCTGTTAAAAAATGATATACACATCTAATTGTAAGGATGTTAAACTGAATACGATCAGAATTTCAAGGGCTATTGATTCTCTACCACATTCTTGGCCATGAAAAACACATCACGGACTGTGAAATCTGGTCTTTTGTGTGCTTTTACCCTGTTCTATACAGATTTCATGGCGGAGATCAGCATTCCTCAAATTGGGGGTCCTGACCCCAAAAAGGAGTTTCAGGGGGTCACAAGGTTATTTTAGGGGTGCTGCAGTATTGCCACCCTTACTGCTGCGCTGCCTTCATAGCTGGGTGACCAGAAAGCAGTGACTGCTGACCAATGGCCCAGCTCTGAAGGCAGGAGCACATAAGTTAGGTTGGCAATACCATACCAGGCCATCCTTCTGTGCTGTGGCTGGTAGCAGCTCTGCCTTCAGAACAGGGCTCCCAGCCAGCAGCTGCCACTCTCTGGCACCCAGCTCTGACAGCAGAAGCAAGGATAACCTTGCAACCCCTGCCTCCCCCCAACTTCTTTTTGGGTTAGGACCCTGACAATTACACCACCCTGAAATTTCAGATATAAATATCTGAAATAATGACATTTATGATTTTTAAAATCCTATGACCGTGAAATTGACAATGCCAATGAAGTCCTGCGCGTTTCAAGCTGGGACCCAAAAATGAAGGCTTCCACAATGTTTGGGCACTTCTGAAAATTAAGCCAACATTTTCACAAACACACCTCACAGAAAGGCCAGTATCTCCAGTATACAGAGGGCTAAACTAAGGCGTAGAGGCGCTACGGTCAATGGGACTTATGCTCCTAAGTCATGTAGCTACCTTTCAAACTTCCACCCTAGAACAACAAGCTTTAAGCTTTCATATGCACTAGACAATCAACAATGCAAATCCCTTTGGCTGGAGAAATTCCATCACAGTGAACAAAACCTCAGTATCTAGACAATACAAACGCGTCTCATTGGGTGCAAATGTCAACCAGGCATGTGCACATGAATCAGAGTACTAGAACTGACCCCAAACCAAAGCCCCAGATGCCAGGAGAGACTGCGGTGCTGAAAGCATCCTGGCCTGACTGGTAAATGGATTAGACACCCCCGCAAACCCCATCCCTCAAAAAAAAAAAAGCCAAGGAATCAGTAAACATTTCATGGTACGATCTCTCATGAATCATCAGGCCTAGAAACTCTGGCTATCACTCCTCACTATACATCAGAATGCCAGATGACCAATGCACTACAGAGGTGTGTACTAGCTTTCGGGTGCTAGAAATGTCAGCCTCTAAGAATCACACCGTTCAGCTTACACTCATGCACGGCCACTGCATCTAATACTTGCAGAGTAGCATCTCAGCCTGTGACCCAGCCAGTCAACACCTGCACCAGGGCAAAACAGTCCTGGGGAAGTGCAGATCCAAACTCTATGAATGGCCCGCCATATTTATTGTAGGCCCAGCTAAAACCCAGGCTCTGAATTTTGGCGGATCTGGACCTGAATGTTGCAGCTCAGGCCCATTTCTTTCTATTTGTGTTGCCAACTCTCATGATTTTATTACAAGTCTTGGATACCTGATGTTTTCCTTAAAGACCCAGCTCCTGGAATCATGTGATTAGGTGAGAAGCTCAGCTTTCATTAAAAATAGAAAGTTTCTAGTGCTTATGGCTGAGGAGAAAGACAAGAAAACATGAACCCTAAAAACTCTTAAAAGTAGAAAGAAAAACAAACCCAAAATTATTTTTAAAAAAATCTCATGATTTTTAGGCCAATTCATAATTTCAAAAGCCAGGGGCTGGCAGTACTGCTATTATGCTGATGAGGGTGCTCTGAAGTGAAAGGGCTTCAGTATCAGGGTAAAAACCTTTATGTGAAGCAGGAGTAAGAAAGACAGAAAAAGACACAAGAGAACCGGAGGTTCAACAATCGAATGAATTCGAAGCGGGACACAAGTTATTTAGTTAAGTAAGCGGATGGTCTTCCCAAAATGAGCTCCCAAAATCCAGCTGGATGGTTGCCGCATGTAGCACTAAGCATTAAAGTTCTTCGAAAGGAAGGATTGGAGACAGGATTCCTAAGAATTTAGAGCCAAATCTTGCAAACTCCAAACTGCCACCAAAGGAAGGATCAAACCCAATGACAAGTTGGTCCATCCCCTTCATCAATGCACAATTATTGCCTGCGGCCCATTTCCTAGTGCACTGCCCTCTACCCTCTGGAGAAGATTCCACGTCTCACTGCTGGGAAGCTCTTTCTTGGTATTCAGTCTAAACTTTCCCTTTTGTTATTCCAGTCCATTTCTCCTAGACAGGTCTACTGTACCACACTACAGAGTTGAAGGAAAATATGAACAAACCTTCACCTTATACTCAGATCACACCTAATTTGAAGATGGAAAAAAAATGGTACTTAATAAAACAAGCTTAAAAACTTTTCTTATTCCTTTCTAGGCATTTTCACAGAGTCTACTAGCCATCTGCGCTGTCTTGCACAGCCAATCATCTCTCCAGGTATTTATGCAACTATCTACAGGCATTCATAGCATTAGTGCCCTAGGTATTTACACCATAGCTTCTGAGCTACTTGCTGTTGCTTTGACAGGGTTCATTCTGGGCCCAGCTGTGTTAAACTACCAGAGGGCAAAGTGTCTTCCTGGGGTATTTCTGGCCCAACAGGGAAGTGGAGATACTAGAATTTTCACAAGTGAAAGTTCTCTCCAGCAAGAGTTCCTGCCAAAATTTGCTGAGCTCTGGATAATTCGGCCCAGTATCTGACCTGACCTCTAGGCCTTTTGACCTTTGCCCAGCCCACTAAAACACCATCTGATTAGACACATTTGCAGAGTTGCCAGTGGAGTGTTAGCTGCAGGGAGAGAAGAGTGCACCAATGGGGCTTAGTTCTCCATGTGCCACTTTGGAAAGCGGAGACACATTGCATGACAAGGGGGATGCAGAAATACCATATTACCTGCATGTGCCAGATATACAGACAGCCTGGGGAATTCGCTGCTTCAGAGGTCAATGCTCAGCACAGCAAGGAGCAGGAAGGACATTTTTTCCATTATGTGCAGCACTGTGCAACCTATCAGGTGCATTATAATTGGGCTTTCCCTTCTGCCCATTCCTTTCTCTGAATGATGAGATCTGCTATGGCACCGTGGTCTGCTATGATCTAACATGCCATAGCAATAACAAAACCTTAGAGGATTGGAATAGCGGGGGAGCCCTGAGCTGGAACAGCAGGGGATTCCATGAGTTAGGACTGTGGTGCACTGGCAGAGCTCGGAGTTGGGGGGAGAAATCCCAGGAGTGGACTGACATAGCAGGAGGTGCTACAGATCAAGGTTGTGCCCCCCATGTTTTGATAGTGTCAGAGTTTATGAATAGTGTAATGAATGGTGTGTGGGTGCGGTATTGGTGACCTGTGATATGTAGGAGGACAGACTAGATGATCTGGTGATCCTTTCTGGCATTAAACTTTATGACCTTTAATAGCTGTGACTTAAATGACTAAGCTGTTTGGAATCTGTCTGGCAATTCAATAACTTTTCGAGATAAGGGCCAATTCTCTTCTCATCTGCACCAGTTGGTGCAACTATTTACATTGTTTTTTTTTGTTTGTTTTTTTGGTTTTGCACAGGTGTATCCGCAAATCCCTAGTGAAAATGTGCTGCACCAATGTAAAATGTGAAGCTGGGATACATTTTCCAGGATTATGTTCTTAGTAAAGCCTAACTGCTGCCCCCTAGTGGTCACTTTTTGTTATAAACAATAACATCTAGACAGCAGTGCAATTTAGGTATGGCACAGACGTATCCCTATTCAGGCCCAGTTCTAGAGGGTGGGCGTGGCTGCCAAACTATTATGCTACTCACTGACTGGTTTTAATTTTTGTTCATCCGCTGAGGAACGTGGTGGAAGGCAGGAGGGGGCTGAAAATATTTTCCACCTTGGCTGGCAAAACGGTGAAGACCACTCAGTCTCTGTTCTCCCAAAGCTAAAGAAAACTTGGCTTGAATCAGGGTGAATAGCATCACTTCACTCTCTCTAATGAGGTTAAAAGAAACCAGTGTTTAATTAAAAAAAATCCAACAAATTTCCATACTTATGTTACAAATGAGACCTTGATTATGAAATCAGAAAGAAAAAATAGTCTAATTTGCACCCTTTACTTGTTGCGTGTCTTTCATTTGGGATAATGACAACATACCGATCAATTTCATTTTTGCTAACAATCAGGTTCTGATCAATTTCACCTTCAGAATCTCATGCATCAAATCCAATGCTGCAATCTTTAGTAATACAAGGGGGATCCTGATTTGCTTTAAAAAGCCTACTTTCCATTAGAATTAAAATTAAGAAAAAAACAACAAAACACAAAACCACAACAATGGGAACATTTGTACCAGCCTTTTTGTTTAATAAAGGCTCCGTCTTCACAAAGTCCAAAACAATGAGAGCAACTTAATGTGACAGTGTCCCTTTGAATAAAAGTTCTAGCTGATCTTTAAGATGTCATGTTTCCAAACAGACTCACTGGCTTTACACTAGGGCTGAATCGGACTCATTGTGTTTTGGAACCTAGCTAATGACATATATCTGGAATGGTGCAGCACAAAAGCTACAAGCCAGAAAAATCTGAATGCAAGACTGAAGTCTGATCTTTAACTCACACTGACCCCCATTTGGAAGTTTAACCTCTGCTTACCTATTTCTGTAAGTCACAACATCCAAATATTGTCACACTAATGGGAAAAGACTGCAAGGCCCTGTACACAGAAAGAAGACCCCGACAGCTGGTACTACACATGCAGTACACACAGGAAAATTCATCTCCGTTTTCTTTGTGGGCATCACGAATTTCATGCTGCTGAGTACACATCAGCCTATTTGATAACTGGGACTGGTGGGCAGAGTCAATTGAGGCAAAGGAAGGCCCTGCTCCCTTCACTGAGGAAGGGGGCCAGAACCTAGAAATCAACAGATCATAGGGACAAAAAAAGAAACAGCAGGGACTGGTGTGCGGGTCACAGAGCTGGAGACTGAAGTCCTCTTTTTATCTGCAGAACAAGGGTAGCACTGGCAAGCTTTTCTCACCCTTATAGACTCATAGACTTTAAGGTCAGAAGGGACCATTATGATCATCTAGTCCGACCCCCTGCACAAAGCAGGCCACAGAACCCTACCCATCCACTTCTATAACAAACCCCTAACCTATGTCCGAGTTATTGAAGTCTTCAAATTGTGGTCTGAAGACCTCAAGCTGCAGAGAATCCTCCAGCAGGAAGGACTCACTAGGCAAGAGAGGGAGGAAGCTCAGTCCTTGGTTTCTCTACCAGTGAAGGGATCAGCTCATGTCAATTCTCTTGACAGTTTTCAAATTAGACTGAGATCTCCCAGCTCTGCCAGTACAGACGCCACGGGGCCGTCAGACAGCAACAACCTGTGCTGGATTTGAACCAGCGACTGAGTCAACCTCCACTGTGGCTTTTGTCAGTTTGCATCATACGTTTGGTCTGGTTACAAGTGATTGTATGATTCAGGGGACCTAGGGTCTTTTATTTCCTACTCTGTTACCAAGAGATGCTATCCAACCCCATAACTGAACTGAGTCATCATTTCTCCAACAGACTGTAGCAGCGTGTTGGCTCATTCGAGCACTATCAGCGATGATACGGGGCCACAGTAGAAGAGGCTGGAGAGAATCACAGATCTTCAAAGACAGTCTATTTTCTAGCCTGATCTGCTGGCCGTTGCAGTGCTTCCTACAGCAAGTAAGACAGTGCTTTTACCTAGCTTTGTTTTAAATCTCTCAAGCAAGGGGGTGACTCCCCTGCCCTTGAGAGGAGATTTATACCCTTTCAGGTATGTTCTCTCAGCAATGATGCGGAGTTTTTGCAGCTTGTGTAGACATACCCAAGCTAGCTTTAATCTAGCTTGCTTGGGTACTGGAGCAGCGGAGCTTCTGGCTGCTTGAGGAGTTATCCAGGGTTCCAGATGGGCTTGTACAGCCTGTGCTGCTGCTGTTTCACTGCTCTGGTATCCGAACTAGCTAAATTCAAGCTGGCTCAGATATGTCTGCTCAAACTGCAGTCATACCCCGGGATTGCAACAGAGACACACTCATAAATCACCCCTTTGCAGAAGGCAAGCACAGGCCTGATGCCCCGTTTAAACCGTTGTGATTTAAATGGCTGATGGGCTTGTGCTGGCCCCCTCCGCACAAGGGTGAATTCCACCCACAGAGCCCAGGGTTAGAATTTTTCTTCCCCTAGATAAGCCTGCATTTTCCCTCCCTTCACTTCATCCTGTTGCTCCTAACTAGACCCTCTCCTGTTGCCCGAACCAATTCTGATTCCTCCCTGGTGTTCACACCCATGGAGATGCCTGATTCCAACAGGTTTGGGGGCAGGGTTTAGAACTGGGGAGTGATGATGAGCCTGTTAAATGTCATTTACCTGCGATCCAAGTCTGAACCATTAGGAGAAGAATCAGAACGCAAAGCTCCAACTGGAGGACCTCTTTCCTGAAGGGAAACACAGATGCATATGAAACCATTTCAGAGTGAGGAAGGAACAAAACAAAAACCAAAAATCCCCCAAGACCATCCCAGTTAGAGGGAAGAGGCTGGCCCCGGACTGCACAGCTGGGGCCATCCAGGTTTGAGCCCTGTGGAACCTCCAGTAGCTCTGAGACCTCAACCATGAAGTTCAATGAACTTGCATGGTCATCTCTCTCCACCCACTAACTGGTGGGAGAAAAAAAGCTAGTCTTAAATGCTGCATTTTTAAATGAATACAGCAACAAAGGGGAGGGAGCATCAAAGGCACAAATGAGAGTTAAGCATCCAACTCTCCACTGAACGTCGAGGTGTTTCTGCATCTTTAGAAATCATCCCCTAATTGCTGCAAAAGGGAAGACCTGGCTACACAAATCTGCTGCTTTTACCTCTCGTGTGGTCTTTGACTAGGTTTTCCTTTTAAATGTCAAAACCCACTTTTTCAAGCATGGGAGCCTCAAGTTAGGTGCCTAAATAAGGATTTAGGAACCCAAGTAAAATGTTGCTGAGCTCCTCTAGCACCCACAGATTTCAGTGGGAGTTGTGGGGGCTCAGAAACTCAAAGTCCTTTAACTTTGGGCAAATAATAAAAAACTAGAGAAAAAGCAAAAAGGAGCTAATTTCTGTGAGTTAGTAAATGTAGGGTCAAAGGGTGCAATTTTCAAAAGTGTCTAAGTGACTTAGGAGCCCAAGTGCCATTTTCAAAAGTGCTTTTGAAGTTAGGAGCATTGCATTGAAAGTCGATGGAAGCTAGGCTCCTAAATTACATAAGTACTTATTCTTTGGGGACAAATCTTGATCCCATTGAAATCAGTGGTGAAACTCTCCCTAACTGCAATGGGAACAGGATTCTGCTCAAAGAATTGGCATTGGTTTCCTCACAAACAGGAAAAATAAATCCACCAGCTAGCCACAAAGTCGACACTCTGTTGGCCTGAGGTTCAACCTTTCAATCCAGATGCAAACTGCTCCCAAGTTCAGGGTTGCTGGGATCCTCTTGATGGAGGACCATGAAGGAAAGGCATGTTTATCAGACAAAAGGGACGGGAAGTTCAGTGCACATCACAATTCAATCGCTGGCCTTCCTGCTGAGATTGCCACCAATAAGCTAGTGCCAATGATGGTGCTGGCCTCTATCCACTGGGAACAGAACTAGACTCTTAGCTTCTCTTTTATAGGCAACAAAACACCCCTCACATGGTATCAACTCTGCATCACAGTCTAGCCAGGCTGGCTTCAAACCTGTCTCCACAAGCCAAAAGGCCCTGTGTCTCCTATTGCCAACCCACTGATCAGTAGAATTTGTCTCTACAAGGCTTGCAACAAAAATGGAGGCCATTTGTCTCAGTGACCCTTGAAGGACAATGGGTTAGAGGACTGATCCTGAAAGGAGTTTCATTCTTGGAGAATTGACTTGGGAGACACCGGGCTCACTGGAAACAAGACTATTTAGAGAGACAATAAATATCCTGAATCTCCATCTAAATATGAACCGGAAGCCATAAATGGGGTGCCATTTGGATAAAGCCTGGAGTCTGCATTAGTTGTTGACAATAGCAAGTCCCAATTCACCTTCCAGCTGAGGATTAAATGTTATTTTCAGGGTTTTCAAAGCAGCCTAAGGCAAAGAGGTGCCCAAATCCCATTGGGAGTTGTGTCCTTAAGTACTTTAGTCCTTCTGAAACCCCATAAGAGATTGCCCCAAAGAGCAACCATGAGGAAAGACAGAGAAGGAACGACGACAGCTACAGCGAACCAGACGTGAACGCTGACCATTTCTGTCTCTTCCAGGAGAAGTAAAGGCCTTTCCCTAATATCCCAGCAAAAGCTGAGACAGCCCTTGTGTCAGGATACACCATGTGGAATAATTTATCGGTTCTAAGAAGTTCCGCCTCCACATGGCTGACTGCAGGGGACTCTCATGGGATAAGGTGGATCAGATGGACATGAGGGGCCAAAGTGAGGACAGTAACTGAATTTAGAGCTGGTGTATCTTACGCCTTCTGCTGCGCCCCTCAGTGTGCAGCCTGCACCAACTGGGACAGTCAGACATGTCGATGGACAATTTAATGCTCCCCAGACATCACCACATCTGGATTTTGCTCATTGAACCGGAGGGATTCTAAGAGGGGGAGTGGAAGATGGTTTAGATCACACACTGAGGAGACCACACAGTAAAGTTTGCCACCTTTCAGTCCTCAGACTCCACCTCAGAATCTGGCTCATTGAATTTTGGCCCAGCCCTTCCCCTCACCAGCACTGCTAGTAACTGGACGCAAGCGCTGCGCCTCCGGCCCACTCACATACAAGAGAGACGGACGCAGTTACGAGCATTGCAGAGGTTGGACCTTTCAGGCGTCTGGAGTGGAGCGGGACTTGGGAACAATCAGAAGCAAGCGTTGGTTCTCCACCAGTCTCCCTCAGAAAAAGGCACATTTCAAATAAGCCATCCCTTTACCAAAGTGACAAGATAACGTTTTACTGAAGGACTCAGGCATCCCTCTGACGTGCAGTAGCCTGGGACAGGAGAGATGGCAGAGGGGGAGGGCTATTAGCACAACTGTCTTTCAAGAATGCAAGGGAGTCACCTTTAATCCGACAAATGCACAGGAATCCAACGTCTAATGTGCACAAATTTGGTTAATGATTATCCTGGGCTGTCACTGCTTCCTGTACCAGGTTGCAATGGCAGAGGGCCCAGGCCCAGAGAAGACAGAATGAACGTTTCCCCCAAAAGACCTGTCATTTCAGGTGCTGAGCGCCCACAGTTCTAGCAGAGCTCGGCACGTGCCTAACACTCCTGAAAATCACGTCCGAGGTGCCTGAAGTTGGGCAGGCAAAATCAGAGGCCCCTTTGACTGCTGGTCACTTGCCTGTCGTCCCACAAGGAGATGGTACTGAAGCAAAGGCTAGAACCCAGGTCTCCTGAATCCCAAACCATCTGGCATTTTTTAATCTTTAACAACAGGAAGCAGCACTTTCCACTTCGCCAGTGAACTTTGTGCCACACTTTACACCCATTGACTAACAAAATTCTTATCCCCCACCCCTGCCGTAGGGGAGCTAACGTATTATCCTCTGCATATTTACATATGGGGAAATAGGCATAAGAAGGTTCATTCTCCATCCAGGTTCTGAGAAACGCACCCATCACTATGGTAAAGTTACTTGCCCAAAGGCAGGCAGCACGTCAGTAGGAGAGCCAAGATTAGTACTACGGAGTTCCTGGTTCTTGATCCGCCTGTGGGCTGGCAACCCCAGAGGAACAGGTTCATGTGAGCGGTTTCTGGCATTCCTAAGCCAGAATGTGGAGTTTTCAGGCAGCAAAACAATTTTAAAATCAAGTTTGGATCTAAAAAGCAGCTGAAGGATCCATGTGTGTTCTTTTCCTCAAGCCTGTTTGCGGATCTCTTATCTACACATATCTACAGCTTCAGAACAAGCCAAGCACCTGCAGCGGGTTACTTTGATTAGTCACAGAATAGACCAAGTTGTTGAGGATTAGTAAGTGGTAATAACGTTAGAACCTAAGCACTGTACTTACTGGTAATGCAATGGATACCGTTTTGGGGGTCTGATTGGACAGGTTCCATTGGGATCTTTATAACTGAGGGAGTTGGGAACCGAGGCTGGGAAAAAAGTGGGAAGAGCCAGTGAATACATTGATTCATACAGACATGTCTGGGGTTAGCATGTCTGAAAACATACTCATGCTGATGAAAATACAGATGCCCTTCTGCATTAAATGGATCAGTCTCATGCATATGGCAGAAGGCCAGGATTTTCAAAGGAGTCTAAAGGATTGGGTACCCAGTTCCCATTGAAAATCCCATCCTAGACATCTATGTATCTATCTGCATGGTGGAAAGATCAGCATCAGTAACACCAATTAACATTGATCAGGGTAATATGTTGCCTGCGCATAACAATACCTTACATTTCTAATACCATTCATGCTAAAGGATCCCACATAAACTACAGTAAAGCCGTTTATCTGAAATGGTTTGGGGACATCAGAAATATCTGGCTAAACAAGGAGATTGGATGAGAGAGTTACATTACTTGGTAAATAATTCACATAAGTGGACATAATTAAGATTAGAATAGGCAAGATTTCTAGGTCAGAGGTATTTGGATAAATGAGATTCTCCTACAGACAGAAGTCACCCTTCACTAAAATGCAGCCAGCTCTGGGAGGAGGAAGGGGCAATATGGCAGCTCTTTAACAATGAATGCTATGCATCAGTTTAAGACAGGCAGTGAAGAGAACCATTGTGTCCAATTCAAACTGCAAGGGGAGACTACATAGGTAGAATCAATGGGGAAATAAACCACAGAGTTTGTAAAGCTCAAGTGTGTCTACAAAATTTTATCCAGATACTTAACAAAAAACGCAAGGAGTTTGGCGATCAGATTATGCCCAAAAGCATAAGCCCTAATGGCCCTTGTGACTTTTACCTAAGCTAGGAGTATAACTGTCACTGCTAGTTTTAGTCATATAAATGCCTCCTCTTTTGATCCTTACTGAGACAACTGCTTCAATACTACCCTGCAGAGGTGAGTTCCACAGGTTAATTATGTGTTGAATTAACAAAGTATGTCTTTCTATTCATTTTAAGTGTGTTGTTTTTGATTGCATTATCCTAGCCTCTCGAGTCTCCTGCCCAACCAAAGTCCTTCCCTTGAGGCTTCTAATCATTTTGGTTGCTAGGTCTTTTGAGGTGACCAAAACTGACCACAGCATTCAAAACATATTTGAAATCATCCTTTATCCCAAAACTGCTTGCCAAGGTCCCTATTCGAGACAGCGCTTAAGTCCCATTGAAGTCAAAAGGACTTAAGCACATGCCTCAGTGTTTTCTGGAACCTTCCCAAACGTGCTGAGGGGCAGCCACAAATGGGACCTTGGGTGAAAGCTGGGTACGTACTGCCCTTTGTGACTCTCCCTTTTATGGGGCAGTGTAGTTGGAGGGGTTTGTATGCATTCAGTACCCAAGGTTAATGTTGGCGTTTTGGCCACATGCTTTTATTACTCAGGTGACAGAATGTCTCTCTTACATGCAGCAGCCTGCAGCAAGTAGACTTAGTTACTGTGGAACAACAAAGGGCTCTAGACATCCCTTGAGACATGTGCAAGACTGTCATTAGCGTTAACAGATGTTCTGCATGTATCCTCATCGTGGGGCTAACGGATTTTCTAAGCCTGGAGGTTGTTTATTGTAACCCTGCAATAACATTTGGAGAGACTTGGAACTAATTTTCTAATTGCACAAAACTGAACATCCTTGCCCCACCCCCTACTCCACCCCTTCTCTGAGGCCCCACCCTTGCTCACTCCAACCCCCCCGCCTCCACTCTATCGCCTGCTCTTCCCCACTCTCCCTCACTCGTTTTTACCGGGGCGGGTCGGGGGCTGGGGTGCAGGAGGGGATGAGGGCAGGGACTCCGGGCTGGGGCAGGGGCTTGGGGTGAGGCCAGAAATGAGAGGTTTGGAGTGCCGGAGGGG
This sequence comes from Gopherus evgoodei, assembly GCF_007399415.2. NCBI lineage: Eukaryota > Metazoa > Chordata > Testudines > Testudinidae > Gopherus > Gopherus evgoodei. The sequence goes on from NC_044323.1 coordinate 150,313,546, forward strand.
GCTCTGGGCTGGGGGTGTGTGTGCTCTTCTCAAGCACCTTTCATGAGTAGATCTTAAAGTGCTTTACAAAGGAGGTCTGTACTGTTCTCTCCATTTTACAGATGGGGAAACTAAGGCACAACAAACATGGACCCTCATGATATCGTTTGGACAGAGCTATTTTTCAGAGCAGAACTGCAGTGCAGATGGAATATTCCTAATGGCCTTATCTGAGCCCTGGAACAGGTGAGTGACATTAACATCCCTGAACATCTACAACACTAATGGACTGTAAGCCCCTTGCTGCTCCCCCCGAGCATGGACACACCTCATCCTCACTCTCCTCTTCCCCTTTGTTGCCTTTCTTCTTCTTCTTCTTGTCGTCTTCCTTCTTCTTCTCCCTCTCGGGGATGATGTTATCAATCCAGGCCAGGTCGTGTTGGGAAAAGATGAAATCCAGCATTTTCCTCACTAAGATTAAGGCTAAAATCTAAGGGTGGGGGGAAGGGGAAGGAAGAGAGATTTAAACAACCGCTGCCAACGTGGACAGAGCAGATCCAGATTCGAGACTAGATTCCATTGAAGAAAGCAGGTCAGACTCCGAATTGCGCTACAGTGACGAAACACAGTGGGGGAGGGGCAGTTGCGGGGCCGACCACTGCAGAACAGAGAAGGGGGCATGGAGCTTCTGGCTGAGGGCACCAAGAACAGCTGCTGTCCTCTCAGGATGTGCTATGGAACCTTGACAGCCCCACAGAGAACCGTGGCTTGTGACATGAAACACTCCCCATGCGGGAAACTTTATGGAACTGAATGGAGCTGCATCAGAAGGGCTGAAGTGACTCAAACCGAGGGATTCAAGAGATGTCAAACCCCAGACTGACACCTCCTTTTATCTTTGGAGAAGGCACCTGCTAGTACTGGTCACTTCATGGAGTGCTGACGGCATCCCAGGAGGACGACCTAGTCTCTTTAGTTCTAACTCAAGGATACGGTGATAGGCTGAACTAGAGGGAAGCCAGGAAGATCAGCTGATAGAAGGCTTTTGACACTCAGAAAACCAGACCTGCTGTCTTAAGGCTCTGGTCTCTACAAATACAGACAAAGTCCAGGAAGATCAGTGGTTGTATCCCTGTTGGGGATGGGGCAGAGGGGACTGCATGGGGACCCCAGCTGCTCACCCCCTCCCCACATCGTCTGTTCCAAGGAACTCCTGAGTGAGCGAGGAGGCCCTACCATCACAGGGAAGATGATAGCCGCCACAGTGGACTTCAGGATCCAGAGGATGGCTAGGCAGATGATCTGCACCAGGGTGAAGAGGTGGATCCGCCGCAGGGGCACGTGGCGAAGGAAGGCGTAGTCAGGCTGGTGCTTGGCTGGCATCAGGAAGAGCTTGCAGCGGTCCCAGAACTGCCAAGGAAAAGCAGCACGTTATTTGCCATCCCCTGAGTAAAGGCTGAGTTAGGCTTGGTTCTGAAATGAGCAACTGTCAAGTGCTCCATGCTGGCTGGAAAGGAGAGTGCTGCACGGACATCTGCTGAAGGTTTTGGCTCAGAATGGTCCTCACTTGGCCCAAAATTAGGCCAACTTCCCACTAAGTCCAATGGGAGATTTGCCTGAATGAGGACTTCAGCTCTAGTCCAATGGGCTGCTACACAGATTTCAAGGCCAGAAGGGACCATTGTGATCAGCTATTCTAGCCCCCTGCATTACACAGGCCAGAAAACTTCCCCCAGATAATGCCTTCTGAACTAGATCAACTCTTTGTATCTTTTACACAGTACTCTCTCAACTGAAGAGGGTCATTGCAATCCAGTTTGTGGTTGCACATGTTAAGACTGGGTAATTGGACTTCATGCTCCTTGGGCATATACTGATTGTCACTAGAGGTCAGGAAGGAATTCCAGCCCCCATCTACCTCCCTGCCAAACGTATCGCTGTATGCCTGGGCAAGTTAATTATTGGGTAGGAGTTGGGGCAGGGGGGTTACATTCCTCTGAAGCCTCTGGTATTGGTCACAGCTAGAGACAGGAGCAGGATCTGCTCTGGAAATCCTATGTTCTAATCATATAAAGCATTATCCAGGAAAATGATCTTTCCTTGTTTGTGCAGTGCTAATACTCATCTATGGTTTCCACAAACAAACTCTTCAGGTCGGATTTATGCTCCCGGGAGCTAAAGCTACGGCATCCGCCTTAAAATAGTTTCTGACGTTCAGACCATATTAACCTGGAGCCTAATTTTAGCTTAAATATAGCTTTAACCTTCACTTCAAAAAACCAACAAAACAAAGTGATTAAGACTCAGTGGGCCAAATTCCTTTCCGGTAACACCATTACAGTCAGTGACATTACACAAGGGATAAACTCTATCCCACTTTGTTTAAACTGAAATTATCCTTAGGGTTAATATGAATTGGATGTCAAAAAATCCTGGTTGTCATTTAAGAAATTGCTGTGTGTCATATATCCGGAGGGCAGCTCCTGTCCAACTGACCCAACCTCACTTCTATCCATCCAACCTTCATCACTGTAGTATCTGGGCACCACAAGAGCTGGGATGTTTGTGTTTGGACACCACCCTGCAGAGCTCAGAGTGAAGCAAGCAGGTGAGATTCCCATGGAGGGCTTTGCTGCATCCACTGCCAGCTAAATCCAGCAGCGCTCACTGAATGTTCCCAGAATGACCAATTTTGGTGCTGATCCAAAGGCTCTTTACAAGCTTAACGTTTTAGTAATTTCAAATATGGCCTGATTAAATTTCAACCTCTCCTTTCCAGGAACAGCCCTTAATCAGTCAGGCAATAAACCATGTGTCTGGATGAGTAATTCTCCCTGCACCTTGTAGGATCGTCACTTGGGCTCCAAGTTGCGTGTCAGTTTCCCAATGCAAGGCCTGTCTGCAGCTGATGGGGAGGGATGGATTATGCGCCGGAAGGGAAGAGGGATTTGAGAAAGCTTTTCCACCATAAGCAGAATGACGTTCATAGCATCAACCACTGCCTTCTCCCTCTTCCCCAGGCAGAGCTTTCTATAACTGAGAAAGGGCAAAGATCCAGAGATTCCCTGAAATTCTCTTACGGCCAATCTTCTTTATGTGGAAAACACTCAGATCCTATGCTGATGGGCCACAGTACCAAACCCTAAGACAGACAGAGGTCTCAAGAAACGTATCCCATTTATTCTCAGTGCTCTGAGCCTCCCCTTGACCACAGATTCTCTAGCAATTGGAAGGACCCAATTCCGCCTTCACCTATACAGGGGGTTGCCTGTGGGTCCATTCAGTTTCTTATGCAGTCAACTCATTAGTAGGCGCAATAGATGATTCAGTTTTCCTGTAGTTGTGTGAACAGATGAGGAGAATAAAGATGGGGATTGGGAACATGGTAGCAGCACATGAAGGGAACAAGCTCAGCAGTACAGATTCAATTCTTACCTGAATGCCATTCAGAGAGGCAACTCCCATGTAGAGAAAGACACCATAGAGCACCGGCATCGGAATATACTGCGGGCAGAGGAAAAACAAGCACATGGTGCTTAGATGTCTCCTGCGAACTACAGCAGAAAGGGCATTTCTAGCAGTGTTTGTCCAGAACGACATCCTGGGGAAATCCTGGCTGAAAAACCACCTTGGTCCATAACCAAGCAGACAGATGCTATAGTGACAGGGTACTACAGATACCATATAGAGAAGAGGTACAACGAATGCCCGGGGTTGCTTCTGGCGAGATGCAGCCACATGCTGTCTCTTACTAACGTCTCAATTGAGCCCTACATTTGGAGATCTTTTCCCTTTTGTAAAAATGTTCAGAGTTTTCTACCGCGCTTGACTTGAAGTGGCCCACATCTGAGCCGAGCACACAGGATCCAGCTCTGATGTTTTGCGGAGGTCAAGCCAGACCTGTAAGGAGCCATGTCACCACCTGCCCGGTTACTCTGGGTGCTGTGAAATGCTACGCTGGTATGGCTCACAGCCCTGACACAGAGAGCCAGTAGGCAAGCATTCAGGTTATCCCCTGGCTTCCCCCGCCCAGTTCCTTTTTGCAGCGTGATTCCCCCCAAACCTTCTGCCAGAGTGATGCTCTGCTGAGGTTCCCAGAAATGAGAGTTACTGGGTACATCTACACTGTGATAGAAGACCCACAGCACAGCTGGGGCTGGCCCAAATCAGCGGAGCTTGGGCTATGGGGCTTTGAAAGGGGCTATAAAATTGCAACACAGACATTCGGGTTCAGGTTGGACCCTGGGCTCTGGGAACATCCCTGACACACCAGCTCGTCTGCCTTGCCAGAAAACTCTTCAGTACTCTGCCAGGCCAAACCTTGTCTTCAGGTAGCAAACAGTGACCCCCAAGTCTCAAGATCTCCAGAGACACTTCCCTGCAGTGTCCAGCCTCCTCCTGGGTCACTCATGGAAGTTATTAAGTTCGCTGTTCCTTTAAAGAAACATGAACAGCAGCTTCCTAACTGAACAGCACTTAACAATTTCAGTCACAGCACTGAACTAGTTTATAGTAAATGTGGAACAAATATGTTTAATAAGAGAGGATGTAGGATCAAGGGATACCAAGAATAAAGATAGAAAGGACTGCCAGCAAACAATGGTAAACATACACTTCTAAGACAAGAATTTAATTTCAGCCAGTTACCGTCTTTGTCTAAGCAGATTTCTCATCTATATTCAGTTTTCAGAGACTTCAACCCCCTTGGTTGAAGGATCCACTTTTCTCAGATGAACAAGAGCCCTGGCCTCTTATCTCCCCAGTAAGGAATAATTATGGGGTTCTCTCCCCTTTCTTTTCACAGGCTAGTAAACCTTGGAAAAGTATTCTTTGACAAGCAAGCCTAGACAAAGCTCCCTTTCTGTGCTGACTGGTGTAGCCTCCATGCTGTCTTCCTCCCTGCGGGTGAGCTTTACAATGCAAATATTCTCTTCCCGCACCTTCGAATAGTCCACTGAATTTGGCCACATTTGGGTTGAGGTGTCGGCCTCTTTCCTTTGCCTGAAGAAAACCTGTTTATCAACTCCCCCTCAAGATGCCTGGTTTAAACACATTTTAGTCACATATTTTTGCCATATATTTATAAAGTCCTTTGTGGATTTACCATACACACATCATGCAATAATGTTAATGATCAGTGAGTTATTAGTTGTCCAAGGATATATTACCTGCCACCGTCTGGGTAAATATCATGAAAACAGTGCATTAGGTGTAGTGAGCGAGTCAGGTCTGACAAGAGATGCTGACACATTAGTGCAGAGGCAGATTACCATTTTGTGGGGCCCTGGGCCAGAGCAAGTGAGGGCTCCTCCCCACTTCTTCCGCCTGCAGTCGTCCCTCCCCCTGCGCTCCTGCTGGGGAGGAGGTTGGGGTATGGGGGTGCCTATTTTTCCGGGGCCCACCAATTGGCCCGAGCATGGGCCTTGTTGGCCCAGTGGCTAATCCGTCATTGCATTAGTGAACCACCAAAGGCCACAATGTTTTACTACATTTAGGATCACTATTTGCTGTTTGTACAGGACCTAGAAAATCTGATGGTAACAGTTTCAAAATAATGACTAACACTCATTTGTAAACCCTGTAATAGTCAAAGCCATCGTGAATTTATTTGGTACTCATATCAAGAAGAGATTACTACTATTATGGTCAACTGGTTAGTGTTCCTTCTACGAGACAGAAAGAACTGCACAACTGTGTATCATAGGCCCTATTTCACTTAGAAGATTCTTCTTTAGCTCAAGTGGCCTGGAGAAGAAGGATCTGCGTTCTCTCCACATAAAGTTCTGAGTGACCATGGCACATAGCATAGCGAGCCAAAATGGAATGGGAGCCAGGCTGCGATCCAGTGCAAGGGATAATATGCTGTGGGATTCCGAGACCCTTCTCTGGCACAGTTATCCATAAGGCAAAATAAGAAGAGCTTTCCACTGTATCCCCACAATACCTCACTGGGTCATTATTTCAGCACAACTTGTATTCTGCTTGGTGTCTTGTAGATATCTGAACGCTGACTGGGCCCCTGGGCCTTCATCAGCAAACTGTGCAGTGAAGAATGTTGTGTGAAGTAGAAAGAGGAAATTTTACCTTCAGAATTGGAGCCAGGAAGACAGATATCCCAGTCAGGACAAAGACAATGATTCCGGTGACTCTCTGCTCCCTGGCAAAGAACAAAGACAGGCAGAGTTAAATGCGGCATTGGAGCAGGACAATTTCTTGTGTTTGCCTTATGTTCCTATGATGAAATGAATGGCTGGGACATTGAGAACCAATGGGCGTGTGTGGGGCTGCTGGCCAGTCTCCCCAGCCCAGGAAAGACCAACACCATGCCCAGTCTCTAGGAGGCCCTTGCCTCACGACATGGTTTATTCATTCAAACACAAAACTCACAACCCAAGCAGGCTGCAGGACTCAGAGGCCTTTCCCCATTCATCTCTTCCCCCTAACTCCAGCGCCTGCCACAAGCACTAACCTCCACCTCTGGCTCCCTCCTCCCAATTGAGCTCTCTCAGCCCTTCATAGAAAACCCCTGACCCCTTCCAGCTGGGTCTGATAATTGAAGCTGGCCACAGACCCACTGGCCTTAAAAGATGACCTTGTTATAGTGCCAGATATCTACGGAAAGGAATCTAGACAGATGGACATATATGGTGATAGCCAGCCAGCCTGCCTCTAGTTAGGTTTTCATTACATCACTCCTCTCTGCTCCTGTTGCAGTCTCCCTGGTGTGATCCTTAACTCCCTCCTACTCTGGTCTGTCTGTCGACCCGTTTCTTTATTGAATTTCTCTCTCTCCCCCCACCCCCATATTCTTTTCTTTGTGAGAAATAAAACCCAGAAACCTTCGAGGTCTGAGTCAAACTTTAAAACCCACAGCGTTTGAGAGGATCCAGTATTAGGCAAAACAAATCCAGAGATAGCCTCGACCCCACCCTGCAAACACCCCAGTTTGCAACATTTTAGAAGGCCTTAAAAGCACTTTCGTGGCACTCCCAAAGTCATCACATCACCAGACAGGAGTTTAGCTCAAAAAGGGAAAGCCCTTATGTCCCACTGACTTTCAATGAGACTTAGCCTCCTTTTGAAGAAGGGACTTGCGTCCTTTGGTAAATGTGCCAAAATTCAGCCAATCCTGAGCCTCTCCTGATTTTGCTGCTAGAGCTGCAAGGCTCCACATCTATGGCAGGGTCTTTGGCTCATCCTGAACTTAACCCTTGTGCACTCTGGCACACAGTATATTCTGGGCCCTTCCCTCTGCTGTGTTCCATCGTCACACATCTACTCCCAGCGAAACAGGGGCTGTTGGCAGTAATGCTGCCACATCTTAAGCTACAGAGAGAGACCAGATGCTTTTGGACCCAAGCTGAAATGCTATTGTGATGTTTCCTGCTCATGGTCCATGTGGTCCAGAGCAGGAGCTGGATGGCATAGAGAGAGCTTGGGAATCAGGGAGTTTCCATTTTAATTTGGCTGAACATTACAAGTTCCTATCATTTTCCTCCACACACACTGTCAACACAGCCCAGCCAGTGGACCCAATTCTTCATATTTTGCCACACACTAGTACCAGTGCGGAGAGCTCTGCTCTGGGTGGGTTTTACAGTCACTATGCATGGGAGTCAGTGACTACAAAAGACGCAAAGGGCAGGGGAGAATCTGGTCTGTTACTTAGGTCTGCCCTTACTGCAAAGAGGTTTGGGGCAGGTGGGAAGGAAAAAGGTTTGCATGCTGCACCCTGCCCATTGCACCCAGAGGCACTTAATGCAATCACTTTACAGGCACCCAAAATTTATTGCCCTGCAATGAGATGGTGCAAAGTACAGCTCTTCTGTGGAATATCGCGTATCAACTATTGGAGGTGCTGGAAATGTGGCTCCCATTTCTGTAGCTAGATACATGCCAGGATTCCAACCTCCCTGACCCGCATGCTGCTATGCAGTGCCCTCGGCCTCCGCTCTCCAAATTAAAGTAGCTGCACGCTAGACTTGGAAGTGAACGGATAGTGGCATGGCCTTGTAAGAGTCCTCACCTCACTCCCAGGAACTGCGGCTGCTCCCCTGGCGCGCTGGTCTCCGTCTCCATCTTTAAGCTGTCGATGTGAGCTATGGAAATGACCGTGGCAGCTACATACCAAGGCAGCCCCATGAATGAGCACACAGCCATCAGGACCCCCACCCAGAACAAGTCCAGGTGATAACCTGCCGCTTTCTGCAACAGAGCAGGTTTCTGGTTAGGCAATGGGGGGCTGGCCCCATCCTCTCTGCTCCAGAATGTGAAATGTTTAACACTGCTCCCAGTGGGGATTTTCAAGAGCAGAGCAAAGGAGCTCGGCACGCAGCTCCCATTGAATTTCAGTGGATGGGAGGCCAAACTCCCTTCAGTGCCTTTGAACATCCCTGTCTAAAGAACCTCAGAGACTGAGCTTCTCTCCCTTGAATTCCAGAAGTGATCTAATTTCAACAGAAAACCCCAATGAAGTGTAAAGGGTTTGCACCTGAAAACAGAACCAGTTTGAGGAGAACATAGGGATTATTATTTATTTGTATTCCCGCAGCTCCTAGGAACCCCAGTCATGGACCCTGCTGTGCAGAACAATAAGACAGTTCCTGCCCCAAAGAGCTGATTCCCTAACTGCCAGACTGGATCAGACCAGCGTTCCACCTTGCCCAGCATCCTATCTCTGACAGTGGGCAGCATCTGCTGCTGCAGAGGAAAGTGTAAGATATCCCCGCGTGGACAATTATCGAATCATTTGCAGTTGCGCCCCTGACCTCCTGTTAGAGTTTGGCTTATATCCCTCCCATACCTTATTATCTTGATAATTAAAGAGCTCAGTTTTTGCAGCTAATCCCTGTATTAAGATCCAAAAGGTTAACAAAACAGCCATAGTTTTAGTGGCCATATGGGGGGGGTGACATGCTGGCATTCTGTTGTAGTAGGACCTTGCTAATTCACCCTTTGATAATCTGCACAATGCAGAGCTCACATCCAAAATCTCAGTCGCCTCTCCACATTGCTCCAAGATTTAAGATTCATTTCTTCAGAGAACACACTTTAAAACGCACCAGGACACAGCACACTTAAATAATTACAGCTACTCTGCCTTGAATGAAAGGCACTTTCACTTTCAGTGGAAGTGGGAGACCAAACTCCCTTCCGTGCCTTTGAACATCCCTGTCTAAAGAACCTCAGAGACTAAATAAGGATGTTGTTGAATAAAAGGAGCAGCCCAGGATTCATGAACTTCTTGAATCCCACCTAGACCCTAGTTTTGAGTAGCACAGTTCTGGCCTTCTGTCCAGGGGAGAAGCTCACCTCAAATGAACAAATGGATAGGTAAGCACTGATTCCAATCCATAGAGCACCAAATTTTACCCTTACACGGGCCATGTTACTTCTGTTGAAGCACACGTGTAATCAAGGGTAGAAGATGGCCTAGTTTCTGGTCTGCTCTGTGGTTCGTTGAATAGGTTTACACCAGTTCCAGATACTGTTAAAAGCCATACCCTCAGTTTATGCTCCTTCCTATTGACTATGACAGCTGTGATTTGCTGGTCCATGAAGATCAAGATGGTAACCAGCAGAGCTGGCAGGGCGCTGGCCAAGTAGATCCACCATGGATTCTTACCGAATGGGAACACAAACCATCCTCGATCTAAGCGAGTGGGCTGAAAACAGAGCAAGGCAAGAGTTATTGCATGCTGCTTTCTGACTCCAGGTCGTAAAAATTAAATTTCAGGAAAATGCCATTGCATTTGGGCAAATTTGTATGAAATCTTGGAAGAGTACGAAAACCTGAGTCTGTTGGGAGTGTAATGTAATCTTGTTCCAGGACAATCGGTACCTAATTCACATTGGGAACTGACCACCACCCTCTTGAGCCACTGGATAACCATTTCAACCCATAATCACAGTGTGGGGAACTGGCTAGCAGGCACACACATCACCTCCCCCTACTGCATGGAATTAGAATTGTTCAAATGTGGGTCATAGTCACAGGCACTGTGCCACTAACATACAAGGGATCCTCCTTTTGCTCAAGTGCTAGGGACCTGGGCTTTGGCAGCTAGAAGTGCTGCAGGCGTTCTGCCTCCCTTCCAGCATGGTTTTCTGAATGACCCTAGTATAGAGCATAGTGACAAACATTGTCTCATTCCATCTCATGCTCCTCCTATCTATTTACTGTATGGCCCGATCTATACTACAAAGTTTTACCAGCATAGCTATGTTGGTTAGGGGTGTGAAAAAACACACCTCTAACAGACACTGCTATGCCGACAAAACGTGTAGTTATAGCTTATAACAGCAAGAGTCCTTTTGCTAGTATACGCTGCATCTCCACAAGGGGACTCTAGCCTGTGTAGTGTAGACATGCCTTGAGTCACAGACCACGTCTACAGTAGGAGCACTTTCCTGGTACAAGAGTACTGGTATGCTATATGGGCAAAGCGCTCCTGGCATGGACACTGCTTATGTCAGCAAAGCTGCGCTCTGGACTGGCATTGTTAAACCATCCCACACAAGGGAAACAAGCTAGACTGGTAAAAACGCAGCTTAGCTGTGTCTACACTAGGGGCTTTTGCTAGCATTACCCCTTCACACCCCTGCAGCATAGACACAGCTTTATGCGTAGGCTTGGTCTACATTTAGGAGTGAGGTCAACATAGCTACATCCATCAGGGGTTCCTTCCACCACCACCCCTCCAGGCCCTATTATCATAAAATAATTAACAGTAACAATAAATAACTGACATTCTAACACAGCCACAGATTTGTAGCAATATGCATATTGTCAGAGAGCGCTGAATACTTTGAAAGGGACGCTAGTTCTTTTACCTTAAAATCAGTAGGCACTTGCAGTTTAGGAGTATTCAGTCCAAACAATACATCGAGACCAACAAACATTAGTATGGACATGAAGATAGAGAAGTCACTAATAAGTTTACGTAGCTACAGAGAGAGGGAGAGAACACAAATCAACACAAAGAAAAGGCAGAAAAGTGGCGGAGTTTGAGCATTAATCAGAGATGAAAATAATTCATGTGAGACATAGTGTTAGCCAATTCATTCAACAGAGAAATGGAATGGATATTTACTGATATCAATATCATCTTGCCTCAGCAGGAGTCGGAGCCATTCCCTAATGAATCATGAATATCTACCTAAGGTACTCATATGGACTCTGTTACCTTGTGAACACCTCCCATTCTTTAATGGGGATGCTATTATCCCCATATTACAGAGGGGAAACTGAGGCACAGAGAGGCTAAGTGACTTGCCCAGGGTCATATAAGAAGTCTGTGGCAGAGAAGGGAATTGACCATAGGTCTAGTCCTATCCGGGCTCCCTAACCACTTACCCAACCTTCCCATCACCTGCTCTAATCAATGTATTTTGTGTGCCAAGGATAAACTTCTTTCTATGTGATGTTTGCACATGTATCACTGAGGCTGGATGTTCAATGTCCATAAATTTGATGGCTGGGGGAGATGAGGTGCTCAAGAAATGTTTTTGCTGCTAATGTCACCATTGAAAAATCAGATCAGCCAATAAATTGTCTTGGAAACTGAATCCCTTTCATCCCATTCCTAATGTAGCTGTTGGAAGGACAGTCTCAAGGGTTAGCTGGAAAGGAATTGGAAGGGACAGAAATCAGGAGAGGAAAGAACCTCAAAACCGCTACATTCAAACCTTAATTATACTGGGAACATGCAGCTTTGGAGTGTCCAGGCCAAACCAGGCATCTATTCCACAGAACAGCAGAATGGAGAAGACAATGGAAAAATCAGCAATAAAGGCCCTGACCTGGAGGCAGATGGGGTTGGGAGGGAAAGGCTGGTTAAACAGAGTGGCTTACAGATCTACAAGCATGCAGTATACCACTGGGACATTAAGAGACACACAGGCCTGATCTCCTTCTCATACAGGTATAACTCTGTTGATGTCAAAGGAGTTACTTTTGATTTGCACTGGTGTAAGTCAGAGCATCCACATCAGCATTACCAGTTCTCGTGATTTTATTATTAAATCCCAAGCTCCTGGAGTCATGTAAATATGTGAGACTCTCAGCTTTCATTTAAATGTTCCTAGTCCTTCTGGTTGTGGAGAAAAGCTTGGAAATGTGACCCAAGAGCAGCTTAAAAGCTCACAAATCAGAAGGCAAATTAAAATAAAACAGTTAAAAAAAAAAGCTTATGATTTCAGGTTGGCAATATTGGCATATTGCTTTATTAAAACATCAAATCCTCAACTGAAATCTGGAAGAGGGTTTTTAAATGGCAGCAGCTTGTAGATTTTTAGCAAGTTAATGCAAAGTTTGAAGAAAGTTCATTTATCTGATATAGAAAAAATAAACCCAGAAACATGAATCAGCCTCTATTCCTCATAACTGGCAGAAATATCAGCCAGCAGTGGCTTGGATTCTGTTACTTTTAATTGAATCGTATGCATAGAAAAAGTTCAAGAATCTTTTAGAGAGATGCAGACTTCACAGAAATGGGAAGTGAAACATATATGGGCATCTTAAATTTACCGTGATTTTTAAATGTTGTTAAAAACTTGCCATTATAAAAGCTAAGACTAATAAAAGAACAACTCAGAAAAGGCATCCCAGTGAAAGCAGTATGCAGTGTTTGCAGCCCCAAACATTGCTACATCTGTAAGAGAAATGGACCATAAATAAAAGCAAAACATAGATTTTCATTGTCCAAAGTAGGTGAAATGCAAAAAAATCAACAGAGAACATCCATAGCAAGCAGCATACGGGATATTTAAAATCCTTTCATGTTTAATAATTTAAAGGACACCTGCTGGATAGGTTACGCTCAGAATTTTGCTGCTGTAAAATAAAGTGTGTGGAAGGGAAAGATAAAAGCTAATATGAAAATGTTTGCATGGATTTCTATAAAATAAAACTAATCTTCTGTACTCTAGTGCACATCTCTTTTGAACAGGTGTCTAATTAAAAATCTTGGGGCGAGCTAAAGAGATATTCATAATAATAAAAACCCCAAACACCCAAACTAGAAATCTTGCATGCTTCTATTTCTTCTTTTTCATATTCTCCCCACATCCCCACTCTGACCTGCACATTTGTTAAATAAAACCCTGATCCTGCAATTAGATCTACCCAAATCAACCTTTGTGCCTATAGAGAAGCCCTCTGACTTTGATGGGACAATACACAGGCATAAGAGAGTCTGTCCATGCAGATCCAAATGCAGGATTGGAGGCCACAATCTGTATTTCAAGTTCCAGTGTCTCTCTGAAAGGGACCAGCTTACAACTTATGGTGGAAACTGAAATATAGATGGGTTTCACGGTCTTTGTATTTTTTTCTTACCTTTGTAGGAAAGTAGCGACTGAACTTGAATTTCTTCAGAGTTACAGTCATGGAATAGGTCCCAAAGAAGAGGATGAAGGACATGAGGGCTAAGTCAGGAACAAATTTACAGGATTTCCCTACTAGGCTTCCACCATACTTTAGACATTCCTTCTTACTCAGTTGGGTCCAGTCCAGAGCTGTTACATTAATAGCATTGTACTTGGAATCAAAGTGTTGAAGAGAATAAACCAAAATATTATTAATATATTGAGCAATTCTAGTGTGCATGCAAATACAATTAGTCATATGGCACTGCTTAGGAGCACCATTATAATTCTGGGGAAAGTTAAAGTGCTCCATCAAATATACAGTGCAACACATCACCATCATCCGTAAGAACTTGGCTCAGAATCAACTTTATTTCAGAATTTGTAGTATTCAGCGTATTTCCTACAGTAAGTATAAGGATAACAGTAAATACAAGTAATGATATCCCTTCATCCAACAGCAAAATTGGCAAGTTGTTAAGGGTGACTACTGTCGTGACATTAAACACCAGCAGCGCTAAACCAGATAAGACCCATGTCTCCTAATAATGAGGCATCCAGAGCTTGTCTGGTGCCCAGGTATGAAAAGATTTTTCAGAAAGTGCCTAGTGATATTTGGATCCCCAACTTGAGACTGCTAAAAAAGGCCTGATTTTTGGAAAATGCTCAGCACCTGCCTGTGAAAGTCAGACCCCTTTAAGGTATCTCAAGTTGGGCACCCGCAAGGTGGGGCACCCAGAATCACTCACAACTTCTGAAAGTCTTGGTCATTGTTTGTACCTTGGCTAGTATCAAATACACACCAATATAACAGTAACAATCTGTCCCATGGTCTTGGATTCTCTAACTTGTGAGTGTAGACAAGCCCTAAACTGGTTTATAAATTGGTGCAACTTTTCTAAGGGCCTGTCTACCCTTGAAAGTTAACTTGGACTAAAGTAGGGTGTGAATTTAAAGTCTACTAGCTACTCCTGAATAACTGTGTGTAGACAAACCCTTGCTCTGCTGCATGTCCCAGGTGGCTGGGAGCTCCTTAAGCCACAGCACACAGAGTTTCACTGGTTTAACTTAAAATGTGACTTTTAATTGAGTTAAACCACTGTGGAGGGTCTTTCTTCAGTTTAAACCAGGCTCATTTCAATTTCAAACAAGTCAGCTATGAATAAATTCAGCTATGTTTTAAATTCAACTGAAATCACCTGCTCATAAATGGAAATAAGCGTGTCCATGCAGAGGTTTGCTCTGGTTTAAATAACCAGTGCAAGTTTGTGCATAGAGAGGCCTCACGTTCAATGGTGAGGTACATGCTTTAGAAGTGCTTGACTGATTGTGTATGCACTGCATACACAGCCACACAGCGGAGATTAACTAGCCCAGCGTGGCACTGCTGTGGATTCTTTGGCTCAGTCTGTTCTTTGGTGGTTTATAATATCCTGGTTGGGCACGTGAAGGCCAGTGCAACGGGAACGAAGAGAGACATAGTTCCCATTCTGCTCCTTCCCCAAAGCTGCACGTTAATTCCATGCTGTGATTTAATTCATTCGGTTGGCAAGTCATATAACTAAGAAGTTGATTTCTAAAGAGGTTGCTGGAGGCTCTGATAGCATCCCTGGAAGAAGAGTGAGTGACTGATTTAGCTGGCGGATCTCCAGTTGTCCCACTTACTTTCTTTCTGGGCTAAGAAAGGATCCAGAGGGCTCAGCTACTCCCTACTTGAATATACATAAAACAAAAGTACTTACCACAGAAATGTTAGTGTTGTTTGGTGCCAGCGGAGCTGAAGCATTGAACAATGTTGTATTCACTGCAGAAAATGAGTTAGTTATTAAGGTTTTATATATATATATAAAACAGTCAAATTCAATCCAGCATGGAAATCCTGTTTAAGCCTAGAGGACCCTGCTGGCTTGAACCAGTAACTGCCCTTTCATTCCCAGGAGAGAGCAAAAAACTCTGTGTTCCATTCTCAGCAAGGGTTACCTAGTGTCACACACAGCTGTGGGTCGTTTAGACAGCTCTGTCTACATGGAAGGGAAAGAACGTAATGAAGACTAGGCTAAGCACATTATTACAGACCTGTTGGAAAGGGAGGGGGACGGGACCCAGGAGTGAAACCTAGCACGAAGGGCAGAACACAGATTTTGGGAGCTAGAAAGTAAACCCTGGTTCTAACTCCAGCAGCGACTTCTCCCTGATTAAGATGGCGTGTGGCCTTTCATTTAGACCAGAAAATGACCCCCTGAGGGCCTCATTGCCAGGAGCCCCAGAGATGCACTTCATTGTAAGAAAATGGAACAGATTGCATCTTCCTTCAATATCTGAGGATGGGTGGCCCATGGAGACTACAGGTCCCATGGTGCAACACTTCATCTTAGGTCACATGACCTCAGACTCAGCTCCCATGCATCTTGGGATTTGTGGTGTCAGTGGGCTTCCCCTCCACTTTAAATGACCACATTTGGTCCATGGACCACATTTGGCTGCAGCCTAGGTCACTGTCAGAAGCGTTGCCTCTCAGCCTAAAGAAAAGAGTGGTCATATAAAAGAACCCCTTATGGTTTTCTGGGTAGCTCCCAGGGAGATATACTAATGGAAGCCCCTCCACCATCCATTAGGAGACCTCTCCCAGCTCCCTGAATGCCCCCTCAGTTGTTTATTGTGTTCTTTGCCATTATAACATACAGTTGTGCTTACCACCAGTTCAGAGAACGCATGACGCAGATGGGGTCCCTTCTTCAAAGCCCTCACTTTTCTGGATGTGATATGGGAGAGGGGATCATAGTTTGAAAGTTAAGATGTCCATCAGAAAGAATTGCCATTCTTGGGGGAGAGGGTGCTGGAGAGAACCTAATGACTCTTTCTTCTGGAGAGGGGTTTACCCTCATTCTTAGAGGGTCACTCCTTCTGCAAGAACTTTGTGGCTTTTGGAGAGATCCACTGGGGCCCACCTTTTCAGAAACAAGCTGTGAAAAAAGAAACCCTTCTCCCTCCAGAAGCTGCATTTGCTCAACAAGTCACCTCTCATCTAGGGTGAATCTCTTCTGTTGCCATCCTGGATTCTCTCTGCAAGAAGGAGGCTTCCCTCTCTAACCCCGCCCAGCCCTTTTCAAGGAGAAAATGGATGGAGAGACTTGGATCTCTCGCACTTGGAAACCCAAATGGAGAAAAACAAAACCACAGCACTAAGGATGGTACTTAGAGCACTTCTCTGGCACCTTCTGGTGGAAGATTTTAAAGTGCTTAACTAAGCGGCAACTCCCTTCGTATGTCAGTATTATTCCAGCTATTGTATAGATGAAAACTGAAGGACAGAGAGGTTAAGTGACTTTCCTAAGAAGGCAGAATGACTCAGAAGTAGGAACTGAACATGAGCTGTGAATTTCTGTTGTAAGCAACACCCACTGCCTGCTTAAAGAATACCCTGCAGAAGGATGAATTTACTGGAAAAAACCCTATGCATATTTACATGAGTTTTGAACCTAATTGTCTCACTGCTGCAGATGAACTTGTTAAAGTCATGAGGTTTCTTTTGGCAGGCATAGATTCATCATGGGAGCTGTAGTCTCCATGGGCCACCCATCCAGTTAACAATTCTTCACATATGTTAAAGATTGTTATAAAGAGGCAGCGATCAATTGTTCTCCATGACCACTGCAGGCAGAACCAAGAGTGAATGGGCTTAATCTGCAGCAAAGGAGATTTAGATTAGATATTAGAAAATACTGTTTAACTATAAGGAGAGTTAGGCACTGGAATAGGCTTCCAAGGGAGTCATGGAATCCCCATCAGTGGAGGTCTTTAAGAACAGGTTAGACAAACACCTGTCAGAGATGGTTTGAAGTTGACTTAGTCCTGCCTCAGCTCAAGGGACTGGACCAGATGACCTCCTGAGGTCCCTTCCAGCCCAATATTTCTATAATTCTGAAGGTGGCAAACACATAACATCTAATGTCCTGCCTCAGGATGCTGTCATTCCTTTCCCCAATGAACGACACAAGATAATTAATGAAGGAGAAGTGATCGCTGGATTAGAACCAGAGCCCTTGATGCTACCAAAACAATACTTCACCACCAGAGAAAAGGAAGGGAAAACTGAACTAATGTGACTTTTGGTTTGATTAACTCCAGACTTTACAATGTTAAAGGTTTCTTTCGATAACCTTTAGCTTTTCCAGAACCAGACATATTTGCAATTTCTACTGCTTTAAATTGTTCATTGCCCATCTTAAAGAACACTGTAGCATTGGCTGTATTTTTATGAGAAGGCCCATAAAAGTGCTTTACACAAATGGATATATTGGACTCGAGATAAAAGTAGGAGACATTAAAAAAATAAAAATAAAACAAAAGGGTAAGAGTATCAATTATTAATTTTTTTTAATATTTATAAAGTGATACTCACTTGAGATTGAAAGCAGCCAAAATAGATGTGTGCAGCAGAGACAAATATGGTACAAATCAGTTACAATAGTCAAAAATCAGAACTAACAAAAATAAATAAAAGGATCAAAAGGAGATTAACACACACTCTCAATAACTGGAAGAGTGAAATGTCCAAATCTGAGACCACTTTATTAGATGCTCAGAGCAACATGGGTGAAAGAATACGTTTCAGTGTGGCTGCTGTTGGGAGGAGACTGAGGGTTTATAGCGTAGAAAAACTTCTAGAGAAGAATGGAGTTTCCATGTGGACTTTGGGGTTTGCGTGTAACAAAGGAGATACGTGTGGTTTTGGTTTCCTCAGCTGTTTTAAGTCACTTAAAATATATATTATTATTAAATTAACTCAATGATGGTAAAAGATGCCAGCTTGACAGCTCTGGAGACTGAAATCCTTTGTCTGTCCAAAGAACAGATTCTGCATAGATGAAAAGAAGGCTAGTTGTCCACACAGACTCCGCCAACATGCCTCAAACTTTGTCCTGAAGGGACTGCTGCTAGGAGTGAGGGTAATCCAGTCTCTGTGGACTAGATCATGTTGTTTAGACACAGTCCAAAGGCAGAAAGTTCCCTGTGACTCCCACATGTTTCTGTATAATTCACCTGTCACTACACTCCTATATGGGTTTGAGTTCAAAGGAAGCTGTTACTACAGGAGGCCATCTGGCTAAAAAGAATATTATGATGAAGCAAAAAAACCACACATGCTTTTGTGCTAATTTCCTCAGAAATCAGATAGTTGATTTAGTTCCCTCTAGTTCAAACCTGGATCCCAGATGGTGTTCACAGGAGACACGTGAAATGCATGGGTGGGTCTCAGAGCAGTTTGCGGGAACCCACTAACCCACCATTACAACCAGGGCTGCCCAGAGGATTCAGGGGGCCTGGGGCAAAGCAATTTTGGAGGCCCCTCCCATTAAAAAAAGTTGCAATACTAGAGAATACTATAGTCTCGTGGAGGCTCCTCCGGGCCCAGGGCCTGGGGCAAATTACCCTACTCCCCCCCCGCAGCACGCCTGATTACAACTGGTTGTAATAGATAGGCAGTCTCAGAGAGGTCAAATGAGCCTTGGAGATTATGCTAGCAAATCATCCCTAGAGATGAAGGACCTGATTCTGTTCTCACACTGATTTTAAACCAATGTAACTCCATGCTTGGAGTTTTTCCCAGTCAGAACTGAGTGATGTCTCCAGGGTTGCATGGGGGAAGTCTGCACTGCCACACCTGTCCTTTGGATGACCAGTGGATTTCAGCTTCCATGGCTGTTGCCTCTGTCTACTGATGCCTTCCTTCCATTTGGGTATTGCTCAGCAATGTATGAAAAAGAAAGTGTTAGCAAATTTCTGCAGAAAGGTGTGTGTATGTGCAACATTTAATCAAATTGGAAAAGTTCACCATTGTTTGCGGAATATTTTTGGGGTAACTTTGCACTTACGATAGTCCATTTCTTTTTTAAAATGGTCCTTTTCTTGCTGTGCATTGCACCAGACAGAGATAGGGCTCTCTCTTCAGATTTCCCTTTTTTATATTTAATGCTTCACAAGATCACCCAGACTGTGCCCAGGCAGGAGAAGCACTTTTTCAGACCCTACTATCACTAGCAGGCCTGTGGCCACTGAGTGGGAAGTGCTGTTTCAGAAAAGACGACTCAAAGGGTCAAATCCTACTCTCAAGGAGGGCCTGATCCAGCTCCACCACTGGCTTCTACAGCATCAGGTCCTTACACCAGTTTACATGACAATCATTCCACTGAAGTCTGTGGAGTGACTCTAGATATGCAGTGACTTCACCAAAAACATAATTTGATCCCCTGGTGGCAAGAAATTGCAGCCTCTCTAGTCAAGAGTTTTAAAACATGGAAAGATTTAAGAAAAGTGATTAAAGACAGATCTGGAAAAGAAAAAGTTAGAATTTCTAAGCCAGTTTAAGAGGCCTGATTTTGCTGCCAAACAAATAGGCTACATTTTTGCGAAGACAGCCTATTTTTCAATCTCAGGAAAAACTCAATTTTCACTGCAAAAAAAGGCTAAATAATCTAACTATTTATGCAGACCGAAATTTAAGAGGCACTTTCAAGATTAAATTAATATATTTTAAAAAAATCTCTTCTGATTAAAACTGGAACACAAAAATGCATTTACTTTTCATTATTCATGAATTTTATTCGCATGGATTCAACTCAGTTTAGACTCAGTGAAAGTAGACTGCTCAGTTTCAGTGTGTACATGTTCAATTTCACTTTCTGGCTCATTTGCACTAGAATGATGATGTTATGTTTGAATTTCTAAAAGTGTAGGATGATATTTAAAAAGTGTATGTGTGTGTGGGTGTGTGTGTGTATGTGTGTGTGAAATCAATGCAAATTTCTCCTGTTTTCCTTGAAATGTAAGTGTCCTGAAAATCTTTCTATTCATGTTAGTTGTGGTGCTTTCAAACAAAATCCAAACTTTTGCCTTAAAATATTTGGCAGTTTCTCCAAACAGGAAGGGAATTCACTGAGATCTGCATGAGAGAACTGGCTGGAAAATGAAGGGGGTTTCCTGCAGAAAATTCTGACTCTTCATTAAAAAACCCTGCTTTCTCCCCAGTTTTTGGCAACTGAAAACTAATAAAATTTTGGCCAAAAAGTTGAATTTTTTTTTTGTTTATCAAGACTTTAGTTTTTCAATGAGAAACTGAAATTTTTCGAGAAACGCAGATCCTTTCTGGTAAAATGTTCATTTTTGGGTCAAAAATCCAGTTTTCCATTAGACTGAAGTTCAGATAGAAAATTCTCCAACCAGCCCAGATGGATGATTCAGAAGGGAAGAAATTGGAGATGGTATGTGAGCTAGTGGTTGCACTAACTGTAGTAGCTAGCAGGACTTGGAATGGGCAGTAAAAATACATAGTGTCATATATCTATTGTTTCTCAGGAGCCAGTAGCCCAAACCAGGTAGTCTATTATTCCTAAATTAATGAAAGGACATAGACTTGTACAGGAGGCTGGTTTCCTTCTCTTAGGCTACGTCTTCACTACCGGGTAGCAATTGATTTCTCGGGGATCGATATATCGCATCTCATCTAGACGCGATATATCGATCCCCAAATGAGCTCCTGTCGACTCCGGAACTCCACCAATGCGAACGGCGGTAGCGGAGTCGACAGGGGGAGCCGCGGACGTCAATCCTGTGCCGTGAGGACGGTAGGTATCTCGATCTAAGATACTTCGACTTCAGCTACGCTATTCACATAGCTGAAGTTGCGTATCTTAGATCGATTTCCCTCCCTAGTGTAGACCAGCCCTAAGCTTCCTGTGTCTCGCCATCTGCATTCCATATGGTTTTGTCATGTATTCAGTGTTCTGCCAGAGAATTCCTGGCAGACACCAGCTGGCAATATTTTGACATGCATCTTTCAGGATGGCACTGTACCGAGGTGACCTCACCAATTGCATGTTAACAGGAACAGGTTTCCAATCATATTAAACTGTAAATTCCAAGTTAGAAAATATTTTGTTTTTCAAAAAGAAAAGAGCTGCTGTTTTCTGTCCACATTTAGAGAAAGGGAAGGTATGTGTCAGCAAGGTAGCAAAAGGAAATTGCCTGTAGAACTCAAAGAAACAAGTGAAGTCCCCACTCTGCTGCAAACGGGACAGGCACACCCCAGATCTGGTCCAAACTTACCTCCTACCCTTCCTGGAGTCTGTCTTTTGTGTCAACAACCAAACATAAATCTCTTAAGCTTTCTGTAGGGTTGTTCCTAGAGTTTTTACCCTAGAGGACCACACACTGTCTCAGACCCTAGTTCTTTTTGCCCCTGTAATACTGTAAGTGGGAACTAACAGGATTCCATCTGACAGTATGAGGTGTTAGAAACAACTCTGCATCGTAATGCACCTGCAGATTCCTGCATGCCTGTGTGCCTTCCTGGAACCTGCCATTGTATTACAGCTCTATTCGACCTTTAATATATATTGCGGAAATTTCCCTTGCCCTCTCTCATCAGCTGCCTTGACTCTATCTGATGCATCATGTATATCATGGAGAAACATAACTCCAATGATGCACCAAGTATATTACCCCTGAAGTGTCAATGTTTCATTAGGTAAACTGAGTAATGGGCCCATGCGCACACACTGCACTTCCGTGGCAGAGCTAAGAATAGGACCCAAAAGTCCTAGCTCCAAGTTCCCTGCTCTAATCACTTCACCAAGCTCCAACACCAATGCTCCAATGGCATGCTGGTACTTCAAAGCACACTGCTGCATTATACCTTTGCAAAAAGGATACACATGAATCAAGTGAGAACAGAACACCACTGATTACTGCCTGGTAAGGAGACAATCCAACGGGTTTCTGCAGAACTGGACTGAATGCGACTGTGTACTGGACCAGGAATTTTTCAATTTCCTCTGAAGCATCTAGTAAAGGATGCTAGAGATAGGATGCTAGAGACCTAGGTCGATGGACAATTGTTCTGTCTGGTATATGGGCATTCCTATGTTCCTACAAAAAAGGGGAAGACTGCTTATGCTGACAGCAGGTCTTTCTGAAAGGTTACTTGCTACTGATGTAGGAAAAAGCTTCAACAAACCAATATTTAACACGAGCAAAGTCAGCTAAATGTTTCAGTGGCAGTGTTTCTTGATCAGCAGATTTAATATTCGGATAAGTCCAGTTTACCAACTTTGGCCAAGACATTTTTTTAGAACACACTGTAGGAAACAAGCCAGCACTGGCTGAGGATATGGAAAGGTGGCTCCATCAGTCACTAGTTTCTATGATTTTACAAGAGTAAAGATGGCAAAGGACCAAACAGACCAAACTGTGCACAAATGCTCAGCGATGCACTTCAGTGCAGATAGATTTCGAGACGGGATATTACTTTTTTCTACAGCCAGCCCAAAGGTGCAAACTGAAGTTCCAACAAGGCAGCTTTAGCAAGATGAGCACAGGCCCTAGCCAAGAAGCAAAACAGCCACTGCAATGCAGGTCAGGGTGCTGCCAACATGAGAAAACACAATAATGCACCACTGGAAAATTCCAAGAGTCCATTCACTTTTTCTGGTCTTCGCTGAGGGCTCATCTCCACTACCGCTTAAGTCGATGTAAGTGATGTCACTCAGGCATGTGAAAAAGGCACCCCTCTGAGTGATGTAACTCAACTTAAAGCAGTGTGCATGCCACGCGCTAGGTCAGCGGGAGACGCTCTCCTGCTGACATTGCTTCCCCCTCTTGTTGAGGTGGAGTAATGTCGTCGACAGCAGAGAGCTCTCCTGTTGCCATGGTGCGTCTTCGCCAGATGCACTCCAGCGGTGCAGCTGGGCCGATGTAGAGCGGTAGTGTAGACTAGCCCTGAATGAACCATTGGGGGGGGGGGGGCGGGGAAACTTAGAGATGCTTCCAGACCAAAACAACCCTGGAAGAACTTGCAGCAGTCAGTAGCGTGTTTCTGCCTGCTCAGCTTGAGAGGAAAATATAGTCACTAAGAATCTCCAGATATGGGGAATGTGAGTTGAGTGTCCTATATCGATGTAAGCCTCTATCAAGCATTCTAGCTGAATTCAGCAGAACATTTTAGCAGGTGCTTAACTTTAAACATCTGCATAGTTTCATTGACTTCAGTCAGGCTTCAGTCAGTCAGTCAGTTTCATTGACTTCAGTCAGTCAGTGTGTGCTTAACTTTAAGTGCATCTTAAGACTTTCACTGGATCAGACCCAAGTGCTCAGCCCTTGCAGGGTCTAGCCCTTAGTTTAGAGATGAATGGCCGCAAGGTTGTTATAATGTGACACTTTTCATAAGAAGAAAAAGAAAAGACATATGAGGCTGGTGGCACAGTTCATGGTTTCACAAGTGAAATCGTGACATCACGGTACAGCATCACAACCCAGTGTCCTCATGTTAGGATGTGACATAACATGTGACATAAAAAGCTTGCTAAAAAATAGTGATGCGGACTGCACCAACGTGTATTGGAGCCAGAAGCTTTGCAGACCTAGCTAAAGTACAGCTAGTCCAGACCAGAAGTACACCTACGGGAGCTGCAAATCACACACCAGGCTGCTGTGTAGATTTACCCACTGTGTCACAATGAGATGATGCAATATGGTCAGTCTAGGTATCCGTAACTGTGCTCATCAGCATGGTATCTGAGCTGGAGGTGACACTGTACACAGTGTTGTGGTTGTTGAGTAGCACAAATGCCAATTGTTGATAACCATGAATCAAGAAAAGAAATAAAAAAAAGTGACGGATGTTACTTGCAGCACATCAGGTAAGCAGGTAAACATGTAAGGAAGTGCAATCAGATAGATGTCTATGGAGGGTATTTGGCATGCCAGTGCTTATTTCTACATTTCTATTTCCAGAGTGTGTGTTGTCGTACCTTTCTACCTTCTTCCATAGTTATTTTAAAATCTCCAAGAGTGTTTTTCTTCCCTTAAATAAATCAGGAATTTTGAGGGAAAACATTTCCTGATAACATTACAGTAAATGACTCTGTTCTGAGTGCTAGTAGTACTTTGCACTTCTGAGTATTGTAATCTGAATTCTGGATAATTTGGAAATTAACTTCCCAGAGCAAATATGAATATTGAGGATGAAATGAAAATAAAAACTGGTTGGGTTGGTTTTGGTGTGATCTAAATGAGCCTGAATTACAGCCTTCTTCAATACAGCCACTGGCAGAGAATGGGTACATCTTGGCTCTGGAAAAAGGTTGGTTTCCTCTCACTCAATGTTGTTTTGCTTTAATTGCCCTATCTCTTTGTATCTTTGCGGTGGTAGAAATTAGCATAATACTGGACGAAGCTGTTAAAAATCAGAACAAAAAAACCCACCCCCAACTCCGACACAGTCACATTTCCAGAAAAGGACCAAGGGGCGAATCAGTCAAAAGGGTTGTGGAAACCTAGTGAATGTCCCACTGGAAGCCCTGTCACTGAATATACTTAAAACTGGAGATGATAAAGCCATCCAAGAATATACTCTTGAGAACAATTCAGCATTGACTGGAAGTTGGATCTAACAAGTCTTCTCCATCCCTAATTCCTATGGTTTTAGGTCTGGCCATCTAGAGGAGGTATTTTGCTACAAGACCTCAGTGACTGGGGATGGGCTGGTCTGCCAAGGAAGAGATGATTTTTAAAAAAAATTTTTTTTGCTCCCTTTTGGGAGCACTACTCTAGGGAACCAGGTTAGAGAACTGCTGGTGGGGAGGTCACTCTCCAAATTCCCATAGGACATAGACCATACTTTGTGGGATGACATTGTAATCCATTCAGAGATACTGGGCCCATAGGCAAATGGGCACTGCCACCATAACTGCTCTATTGTGGGGGGAGAGGTGAAACTCGTATCTAGGAATGTCTTTTGAAAGTTCAGCTGCTCAAGATTTAATAATCTTATTGTCAGGAGATCTTAAAAGCATTTTACAAAGCAGGTCAGTATCATTTCCCCCATTTTTACAGATGGGAAACCAAGGCACAGAGACTTGCCCAAGTTCACCCAGCAGGCCAGTGACAGAGCTGGGAAGAGAATCTAGGTCTCTTAAGTTCCAGTCCAGTGTTCTAACAACTAGGCAGCACTGCTTCCATTTAAAACAAGCTGCTGGAGTAAATCACCAAATGAAGCTCATGCAGCAAAGGCTACCTGCCCCTCCACCAGGTCGCAATCTGCAAGGACCAATCAGGAAGCTGTGTAGCACTCTCTCTCAAGAACTGGACCTCAGCATGACAGCTGCATGGTTCAAGCAAACTGGCAATTTCACAGTGAAATTCTCAACAGGGAATAGGACTTGTACTCACCTGGGTCAGGAGCAATGCACTCGCATTTGTACATGGTCACATAGTCTGCTTTGAAGTCTGCATTGATAGGGTAATACTTAAAGGCGCCGATCATCTTCTTGATAGCATCATAGATGAATATAAAGCTGATGAGGGTGGAGAACCCCTCCTCAGTGAAGCGTGTGATGTACTTTATAATGAAGCTGGCATCTGTAGCCACCAGGACAAGGCACTGTAGGGCAGAGTGTAAGCCGATCCACAGACGGAACTCCATGTAATCTATGCTGTTGCCTCTGGAATTGTGCACAACAGGAGGTCAGAACGACAGCTCTGCTCATGAAAGAGAGATACAGGAACTGAGGGCTCATGAAAAGTGTCACCATATCTGATCTCCAGTGAAAGGAAGCGCCTGCTCCCCACAGGGGTCCTTTCACACCAGTGATAACGGCCACCTTCTTGGGAAAAGAAACCAGAGTCTGTGTACTTATATGGCCTCCATTTCCATCCTTATCTATCCTTGCAGCACCCCTGTAAAATGGGGCAGTGCTGGTATCTGCAACTCATAGGGGGAACTGAAGCACAGAGACTACATGACTTGCCCAAGGTCACATAAGAAGTCTCTGGCAGAGCAGGGAATTGAACCTAGGCCTCCAAAGTCCCAATCTAGTGCCCTAATCATTGGCTCATCCTTCCTCTCTAACTCTGTGAGGTACAAATAAGAGACACAGGGACAGGGATGGAATCAAAGGAGCAACAGAAGAACCCCAGTAGGGGACACCAAGCAGAGAACCCCAGACAGGGTTTCTGCTCCAAGAGAAGATCAAGGGAGTCATCCACAGGACAGGTCTGCCACGAGCTTCCTCACTCTGCCCTGCCAACACGCCCCTAACCAGCGCAGTGGCTGCCAGGGCTCAGAGGTGACTCAGTCTCCATGGCCCATCCAGTATTCGGCCACCAGGCTGAGACTGCCAGTGACTGGGCCGGAGAGCACCAGTGACATGGGCGCCCTGTTAAGTCTCCTGGATCGATTGCTGGTGCCCTGCTCAGTAAGAAAACCCACTACGGGAGCTCCCCCAGCAGCCGCTGAGGAGTAGAGAGAGATGCAGAGAAGCCAGGGAGAAGACGCGGGAGCTCCGTCTGTCTCCTGGGTGCCTGCTTCAAGCTCCTGTTCTCACTGGGAGACCCACAGAGCTATGGAGAAGGCTCTCTAGGCCTCTTCTCTATGGTAGACCCACCTGGAGTGCTGCCCACAGCTATAATGTTATGGCCAGAGGGACGCTATGTAGGCCTCAACAGTGACTCTGAACCTGCCCTGCTCTTGTGCTTCCCCTTTGGTGTTACCGCTGTGAGGGCAGCAATTCTGAGCGAGCTCCACTTACTTGCTGAAGTCGAAGAGTAGCTTTTCGAAGATGAGGATGGGCCCTGTGCTGCTCAGGATAATGAGTGGCTGCCCGGCAAAGAAGCAGAACAGGGAGCCTGCCATCGCCGTGCCGAGGAAGCTCTCCATGACCCCCTTTGGGAAGAGAAACAATGTGAGGAGACATTCAGACATGTGCCCTGGGTTGCACCAGAGGAGTCGTGCCGAGGGGAGGTCTAATCACAGTGTGTGGCTGGAGAACACACTCACGCCAGTTCTCCTTGGCCTGTGTCTCACTGGAATCAGCCAGCGCAAGAACCCCTGCTTCGTTCCTCAAGACACAGGTCCGTGCTTTGGGGCTGATACTAAGCTGAATGGGCATTGGTGAATTATCCCACTTAGCACAGATGCCGTGCGACACACAGGCAGGGAAAACACTGGCAAAAGCAGTGATTTCATTACAGACTCGTCGCACTGTGAGGTATCTGTGGGGCTCGGACATGACGGTTTGGAGTCTGCAATCCCTTAAGTCTCCCCCTCAGGCTGAGTGACGGTTATGTCCAAGTCTCAGCTAGGAATGGCTTTTCACGCTACGGACCGCAGTGGGGTGGAAATCTCTCCCAGCAACAGGGCAGGGGTATTTACCTACCACATTAGGGAGGAGAACTGGCTGCAGTTCCAAAGGAACCTGGCCTGCTGCACAGGGGTTATAGCCATCTGCTGTGAATCCTGCTATCTGCCACGTGTTAGCAAGAGGCAGGAGCTTCAGCGTCTCACCATGCAGCACAGCTAAGGTACGTGGCAACAAAAGCCACCCTCCAAACATTGGGGCATCTGCATCCAAACTTCCAGCTCTAATAATCCTTCGGAGGAGGAGAACTCCCTGGGCAGCTCTTTGGTTTACCTGGTAGTTGTCTGTAGCATCACCAAGCAGCCCCCCAAATGTTATGGCATTTGTGATGCAGCCCAGGTAAATGAAGAGGATGGCGGAGATAGACTGGATATGAAAGCCTTCATAGAAATCACTGGGGAACCAGGGCAGCTTCCTCTTGATATCCAAATACAGGCCGCCGCAAAACCTGGGGAAGACACGCAGAAGGGTCCCAGGTGCGGCAATCCCATTAGCTCTGAGTGGAACTAGGCAATTTAGGATTATTGTTTGTGATGTTGTAGTGCATGGGAGCCCCAGTCATGGCTCAGGACCCCGCTGCACTAGGTATTGTATAAATAGGATGACCAGATGTCCCAATTTTATAGGGACAGTCCTGATTTTGGGATCTTTTTCTTATTTAGGCTCCTATTACCCCCCACCCCCTGTCCTGATTTTTCACACTGCTCTCTGGTTACCCTATGTATAAATGCATAACAAAGATGCTGTTCACGAGGGTGTGTTTTACTCTGCGATAGCAAGGGGTGACTGCAGTTTATGTAGACCTACCCGAGGCTGGCTTTAATCAAGCTTTGGTGGGCTAGCCTCACGAGTAAATACCCACAGTTCCAGGTGGGCGTGGAGTACTGAGTACTGGAGCAGGTGTTGCTGCCGCTCTCTTGGTCCAGTTGCTGTGCTAGCTCGATTAAAGCTCGCTCAGGTACGGTTACAAAAGCTGCAAACACACCCTGTGATTGCAGTTTAGACATACCTTAAGTATGAGAGAATAGGTGAACGCAACAAACAGATGAAGAGGGCACAAGCCACCAGTGAACCCCAGATAATCCGTACACATCAGGGATTGCATTCTAAGGCACGGATACTTCTGTGGCACATGCCGACCCCAAGGCGGAATCTAGCCTGATGCCTGCTCCTACTTTTCTTGGCAGCGTTTAGCCAGGAGACTAGGTCAAGCAAATTTTGCTTCTTGGCATTCAGCTGCAAGCATAAGCAATTGTGCACACACGAGACCTTGAGTGGGCAACTCCTCATTTTGCACACTCAAAGGCACTTTTGCACCAGCACCCTTCAGTGCTAGCCTCCACCTGTGTAAGGATCTGTGTAAACCAAAGCATGTCTGAGGTCTCATGGACATTTTTGGGGCCGTTTGGGAGGGGAGGACTAGGACCATTATCAACATTGAGGGCACTGGGGAGTGTGCTGAGAGGGGAGCAGAGGTGCTTGTATCTGGGGTGGGGAATTTCATTTATCCTTGAAGGGGAAGGGAAGATGCCAGGCTGGAAGGCGGAGGAGGTTGTAGGAGAGGGCTGACAGCATATTGCCCCAAAGTAGAGGAGCTGAGGTTTCGCTTACCTGCCTGTCCAGACAAGCTCTTCCCCAACTTCATGCACAGCTGGCATTTCTCCGCTGTCACTGCCACTGCCGCCCCCTCCACCTCCGCCGCTCCCTCCTGCCGCTCCTCCTGCGGTGCCGTTCATCTGCCCTGCTTCATTCAGCGAGAACACTGATTTCCTGAGAGAGACGTTGGAGGGCATGACTGGAACAACAGCGCTTCAGCAGCATCTCCCCTCACCCCAGGAAGGGGGCAAAGCACTTTGCAATCAGCAGGAGTTTAGCCTCCCTGCACCCCTGAGGGGTTGGTCATTCTTAATTCCCCTTTGTAGATGGGGATAATTGAGGCACATGGAGGTGAAGCAACTTCTCCAAGGTCACCCAGAGAATCAGGACTTCCAGGAGTCTTGATTTCCACGAGCCCGGCTGTGCACACAGGGCCTCCCTTTAGCACAGTTGTGTCTATGGCAGCATTTTGATTTTTGGTTGGATTTGCCTTTAGGATAATCTAGGGCTTCCAATAGTAAGTAAAAACACCTAGCTCTCCTAGAGCATGTTTAATCTCATAGCACTTCACAGGATCATCTCCATTTTACAGATGGGGAAACAGAGGCACAGCAATTTAGCCAAGGTCACCCAACACACCAGTGGTAGAGCCAGGAATAGATCCCAGGCCTTCTAAGCCCCAGTCCAGTGCTCTGCCCACTAGGCCAGACTTGATGGCTTTGCCTGTTTATTGCAGAGTGAAGTACAGAATGACCTGACTCTGTGATTGCAGATGAGGCAGACAGATTCTTGCACAACCTGGTCTAGTCTACACAAAAGCCAAGGGCTGTGTAGGAGCCTTGAGTTTTATACCAGCTGTCACGTGCCTGCTACTTCTTTTAATGGTATAGATCATTATCCTATTGTTATTTATCGATTTACATGGAACTTCCACAAGCCTCACAGTCAACTTAGAGGATTATAGATGATATGCATAGAAATTGCTTTCACTGACCCACAAGCAGCCCTTGTAACACTGCCAGCCATACTGCATCAACTGCCAGCACAAGAGGTGAGGAATGGTGCAAACTGCAGAATCACAAAGCCCACATTTGGATTTCCTTGAGAAAACAAAGCTTTCCATGAGGGACAGAGATCTAACCCAGCCTGCAGCGTTCTCTTCACTAGCACCCGACACACTACTCTTTTGCAAAACCTAGCCACCAGGGGGGTCACCCAGGAGGTGTAGCTGGGAAATTAGTTCCACTCTCCAACCATCTTCCCTGTTCCTGGAGTTTTTCCTACCAATAGGAAGAGAAAAAGTTGCACATTCTCCAGTTTAGCTCATGTGCACACACTGCGAGATAAATTGACCTTTAGCTATTGGATTAATGCATCATGAAAAACGGAGCATACTGTAGCCAGAAGTGGGATATATTTCGGTAAGATGTTATTTGGATCTAGCATTTCTCTTGCCCCCAAAAAGCAACTCTCCCCTGCCTGTGATTGTCCTGTAAGTTGTGAACTTTGGTGTTTTTTTCCTTAAAGTGCCAGCTGCTGGAGGCAGGGGATGAGCTAGCTTTTACTTTAAAAAGTAAGTTTCCAGAGAAACCAGCTGCAGAGAAAAACTTGAAAGTGTGACCTCTAAGGGTGTGTCTAAGGGCGAGTCTCAGAGCCTGGTTCTACAACCTCATGGGGCTCCTGCTAAGGTGCTAAAAAGAGCTATGCCCCCTCTGCAGGCTTTGAAGCCTGATCTCTAACCCGAGCCCAAATGTCTGCGTGGCTATTTTTAGCAATCTAGTGTGAGCCTGGATCTGCAGACGCGGGCTCTGAGGCATGCTGCCATGGGCTGCTGTTTGCTGTGCAGATGTCACCCTAAAAGGCTCAAAACCCAGAAGGTGAATAAAAATGCTTGAGTTTGGCAACCATGAAAAGTGCTATGGAATCTTTCTATCTTATGCCACAATAAGGGAGCACCTCACAGTCTTTAGTGTATTTATCCTCGCAAAATGAGGTCCTCCATGCAGCAAAAGTGCTGAAATGTTGTTCTGGAGTGTTCTGGCCCTGGCACAAGAGACGGATGGACCCCTGCATAATCCATACTCCCCATTTTAGAGGGTTACATGCTCACAGACTACTTAGCATCTGAGTGCAATGCTTGTATCTAGACTTCAAAAACAAGATGGCATTTAAGTAACTTTGCATTGAGACACAGAAAATATTATACAAGGCAGATTTCTTAAAGATTCCTCATATTAGCTACGTTTACATTTGTCTATAAAGGGATAATGCTGAGGTCCTAACCAGGAGGCTGAAACACTAGGATAGTAATGGCCAGGCTAATACAAATTCTGCTAATAAATTGCCTCATTTCATTGGATTTGTTACCCAAAATTCAGCGCAGCTCCAGCTAATCGAGTCTGATGCTGGTTGTGCTGGTTTTACACCAGTGCAATTCTATTGACCTGATTTACAACACTAACTATGAACAAAATCAAGCTCATTATGATGCTAATAATAATACTTAGCTCTTATATAGTGCTTTTTAATCCATAGATTTCAAAGTGCTTTACAAAGCGGGGGGAGGGTCAGTAACATTATCCCCATTTTATAGATGAGAAAATTGAGGCACAGGGAGTTGCCTAAGTTTATCCAGTAGCAGAGCCAGGAATAGAACCCAGGTCTCCTAAGTCCTAGTCCAGTGCACTATGAACTGCACTGCAGTTAACACCACCTACCTTTTCTCAGCAGAAGGGACTTTTTTGGGTGGCTCTATTCTAATGTTTGGATCCCACTCCCCTGGTGGGAGGACAATGACTTCATCCAGAAACTCATCTATTCCTGCAATCAGGTCATCTCGGTCTCTGGCCTTGTAGGCCACATCACTAAAAAGCTGGAAATACACCGAGAAGACAAAAGGTTTAGGCAAACTGTTAGCTAGGCAGTAGGAGAGATGGAAGAACTAATTCTGCTAGAAGAAGGGTCAGGCTTCATCTAACGTGCTTTCTAGATCACAGAGATTTTGGACCATGGATTGTGGCTCACCCATTGCTAGCGTGAACATTTGTGCTTGTTAACAATATTTGAATGAATCCATGGCTAGCTAGGACTTCATGGGTGTCACTCTGTTGCATGCTGGAATGTCGCACATTCGCTGGGACTTGACTCAGACCCTCCTGCTCCAAAAGCCCAGTTCCCTGTCATCTGAACGAAAGAAGAATCTTCGCTAAGTGTTGGCAATATGGAACCTATGACACACAGCTGAACGGATTCTATCCAGGGGAGGACAGTGGTGTATGGGCACGCATACACGCACACACACACGTTACAATATTTTAACTTTATTCCTATGGGCAGATCCCTCAGCTGATGTATCTCCACTGACATCCATGGAACTGCACAGATTTTTACAGTACCTGCCAAACTGGTTTTATGGAGCTCTGATGGGATGTCTCATTTCATCTTTGGGAAATCCCATAAATGTACGGACTGCCTGGATTTAGTGCACATGAAGGGAATGCAACAGGAGCATGGCTCTGCCATATCATAAGATTTACTTACGTCATCTACCATGAGGGTGGCGATAGCTCTGCCGATTTCATTGTAGGATTTTGCCTTTCCTGAAGGACCCAGGAGAATAAAAAGGAACCTGGTAAAAGAACAGAACTCATGACCTAATGGCCATCTTTGCAGTCTGTGGTTTAAATTACAACTCTTGTCAGTATGCAGGATCTGGTCTGAACCATCAAACTAACTAGTTTCAAGATGGAGCTTAATAAAGTTACGAGCAGGGTTATATGACAAGGTTATCTGCAATAGCAGAGGACTGGTCTCAATGGCCCAAGATGTCTTTTCCAGTCCTGAGCTCCTATGTAAGCACTTGTCTAAACACTAAGTTTAGCCGCTCAAGAAATACAGGATTAGGCCCTTTGATTTTCACCAGTTGGTTCTCTCAGATACAGCCTAATCCAGCTCCCATTGCAACCCCAGGGGAGTCTCATATAGAATCATAGAATATCAGGGTTGGAAGGGACCTCAGAAGGTATCTAGTCCAACCCCCTGCTCAAAGCAGGACCAATCGCCAACTAAATCATCCCAGCCAGGGCTTTGTCAAGCCTGATCTTAAAAACCTCTAATGAAGGAGATTCCACACCTCCCTAGGTAACCCATTCCACTCCTTCACCACCCTCCTAGTGAAATAGTGTTTCCTAATATCCAATCTAGACCTTCCTCACTGCAACTTGAGACCATTCCTCCTTGTTCTGTCATCTGCCACCACTAAGAACAGCCGAGCTCTATCTTCTTTGGTAGCTGAAGGCTGCTATCAAATCCCCCTTCACTCTTCTCTTCATCGAGATCAATGGGAGTGTTAGTTTGTGTGTCAACCCACACTAACGCATGACTCTTTGTCCCCTTCTAATGGCTAGAAAGCACAGAATACATAATGAGCCTGCTAGTGATTTTGAGTTAACAGATCTGGCCCTTTATTACAAGCAATAGAGGCTTGTAGACCCAGAGGGCCCAGGTTCGATGCCACAGATAATGTAACCAGGGTTGTGGTTACAGCTACACAAGGGTCCCCTCCCCTCCAAATAGGGCTGGTCACTGGGATGTGTGATCTGAAATGTAGCAAACCTTGAATACCCATAAGTACCAGAAATCCTGTTCTCATAAGAATCCCAACACCGTTCTGCAGACTGAAGCAGGGGTGCTGGAACAATTTGTATAGTGGGGGTATTGAGATCCGTTGAAAAACTATAAACCCTGGATAAGATGGAAACTACTTCAAGCCGGGGGTGCTGCAGCACCTTCAGCTCCCCCAGTTCCAGCACCTATGGACACGAGGCAGTTTGGAGACGAATACGCACGCTATCCGAACGGGAACAACTCAGCATTTCTGATCACTATGCAAAAGATGAGCTTTTCAAACGCTTTCAGAGCTGGCCCAACTTTGCTCCCACTGACAACAACATTAAAACTCCCATTGACTTCAATGGGAGCAGAGTAAGGCCACCATGGAGAGTTTTTGAGAATCTCGCCCCAAAGCATTCCACTATTACTTCTGTACGCAGCCCCGGCAAGTCCTGGCAACGCAAGTCAGATCCTATTGATGTCTAGGAGTTCATGGCAGGGATGCCCATGAGGCTAAATATTTGCCTTTGTTTCATTCATGGCTTTTGGAAATATTTTTTAAAAGTCTCAAGGAGGCGCTTCTGGACCCCCAAAATGTGATCTGCTCTTCAGTTCCTGAATGGTGAAAATACCATAAGGAGACCAGATCTTATGCAACAGTTATTATCTTAGGTCCTTATCTGGTCCCCCATTACTCTAATCTCTGAGCCTCACAATCTTTAATTGATTTGTCCTCACAACACCACTGAGAGGGAGGGAGGTGTTGTTATTCCCACTTTACAGATGGGTAAACCAAGTGATGTGCCCAAGGTCACACAGGAAATAGTGGATAGAGCAGGGAACTGAATCCAGGTCACTCAAGTCCTAAGCTAGTGCCTAACCAGTGGACAATGCTTCCTCTCTAGCTCCACCAAACAGGCCCCGGGTTAAAATTAAAAAAGAAACTGATTAAAGTATTTAAATATTTAGAATAATATCTACAAAAATACTAAATATTATATCAAATATACTAATATGAACAGGTGATTTTATGTGGGTTCCTCCAGAACCCAAGTGCCAAGCCTTACTTTTCCAAAGAGGCATTTAAATGCCCTATAACAGGGGTGGGCAAACTTTTTGGCTCGAGGGCCACATCTGGGTATGGAAATTGTATGGCAGGCCATGAGTGCTCAAAAAATTGGGGGTTGCGGTGTGAGAGGGAGTGAGGGCTTCACCTGGGGGTGTGAGTTCTGGATGGGGCTGGGGATGAGGGGTTTAGGGTGCAGAAGGGTGCTCCAGGCTGTGACTGAGGGGTTCGGAGGGTGGGAGGCAGATCAGGGCTGGGGCAGGGGTGCAGGAGCAGGTCAGGGTGCAGGCTCTGTGGGGTGTTTACCTCAAGCAGCTCCCGGAAGCAGCGGCATATCGCCCCTCTGTCTCCTAGGCAGAGACGGAGCCAGGAAGCTCTGTGTCTTCCCCATCCACAGGTGCCACCCCTGCAGCTCCCATTGGTCACAGTTGCCAGCCAATGGGAGCTGCAGGGGCCATGTATGGAGCCCCCTGCCTGTCCCCACAAGTAGGAGGTGGAGGGGGATCATGCTGCTGTTTCCAGGAGCCGCGCAGAGACCTGGCATGCATAGAGCAGGGCAAGCCACCTCTCCACTGAGGGTGCCTAACTGAAAATCCATGTTGATCATCAGAACCAACAATTAGATGATAATTGGAAGAAGTTATTTTGTGAGTAAGCAAGCTACATAACCAGTTTCCTTGACAATCTGAACCGAAGCACAGTTTGGAATATTAGTAGCAAGTGTAATTCATCCTGTTCCATGGGCCAGCGCAAGGCTATGTCCCACACAAACCTTTCTCTGAGCAAGAGCCAACATCAGAGCTTAGACATCAGAGATGTGCATCTCCATCTTTCTGGGCACTGACGTATGGAGGTGAGTGGGGGTGGACCAAGAGACCTGCAGAATATTCTATGCCCCTGAGCAAAGCAGACCCAGAAATCTGCAGCCCACTAGTTAAAGAGTGTAAGCAGCATTTAAGTGGTGCATATGCTTTGCGCAGACCCCTTTCATCCACTGCACCCATTTCATTTGTAAATATCAAAACACTTAAGGTCAGTATCATTATACCCATGGAGAAACTAAGGCACAGAGCAGGAAAGGGGATTCATATACCATTTAGTAGCCGAGCTGGAAATTGAACCCAGGAGTCCTGGCTCCCAAATTATCTCCCAAACGCTGCAAGAAAATATAGGTTAATAAAAGCTCTAGTCTCTCTCCAGTTCATGTAGGACCTGACTGCCCCACTATCATTAGTGAAAGTTACATGAGCTATTTGAACAGTGCATTAGACCTTAGGAACCCATAGCCTCCTGAGACAAGGGAAGAAAATGTTGTCCCAGCTAACATGGAAGGTAACATGCTATACTGCTAGAGGTGGGCAAAGTTTTTTGTCCGAAACTTTTCTTTTGTTGAAAAATGCAGATTTGGCGACACTGAAACATTTTGCAAATTCATGTCAGTTTTGTTGAATTGTTTGTTTGGGGGACTGCCATCCCTCCAAAATTCGTAAAAAACCCACCAAAATACTGAAAATTCTTCTCTCCATTTGCAATGACTGTTTGCTTTGAAATTTCTTCTAATTTTATTTCAAAGGTTGAAATGGTTTGAAAAACACTAGCAATCAAAATAAAATGTTTTGTTTCAGATCAAATGAAACATTATGTTTGACCCCAAACTATTTTATTTTACTTCTTACTGACTGGTTTGCCGAAATCTTTTTAAACATGGTTCATTTTGGGTTGACCCGCAACAATTTTTTTTAACCTTGATTTTTCAAAACGGCCAGTGAATCCAAAAGTGTTATTCATACAGCTCTAATTAGACCCCTTACAAATTTGTAGCCGTCCAGAGACAGGGGAAGAAAATATTGTCCCACCTAAGCTGAAGATAAGGTGTGCTATACCGCATCAGGTTTACATAAGAGTTTACAGCTGAAGCCCCAGTTCTGAACCACCAATACCTTTCTTCAGTTCTTGCAAAAGCACATTTTGTTTGTTTAAACAGCTGCGCACCTAGTGGGGACGGGAACTTCGGTCACCCCGCCCAGCATGGTGGACTGTATGAGCCTCACGAATGCCACAAATGGCTTCTCCAGGAAGTCTACCTCTCCCACCAGGACATTGGAGGCTTCTGCGTCTTTGGGGATCTTCTTTATGAATTTATTTTTTAGCTGTTGGGGGAAAAAGAAAGTTCATTCATGGGTCAGATCTTCCTTTACTTTACTTTTTTTTTTTCCAAAATAACACCACGACAAACCTATTTCTGCTTGACATTTAGGATGCTAAAAACTGCTGAGCACCTGCTTTGAAATTGGAGTTTCTCCTTTCCTCTAAGCATATAGTAGCACTTGGGTACGAGTTACTAAGTTAAGGCAAATCAACAGTGTGAAGTCAATGCACATGAGTTAAAGCATTTTAAACCCACCTCAGTGTGGATGCTTCTCAATCAGGAGTAAAGTGGCCTTAGTCTTCTGTAACTTAATCCTCCTTGCAAGTTTCACATCCCATGCAGCACCATGACAAGGTATGTCTCCACTGCAATCAGGATTGATTGATTGCAGCTCAGGTAGGCATGCCCCAGCTAGCTTTGATCTACATGTGCCCAAAACATTGCTGGACTGCAGTGGAGACATACTTATGGTGGTGCTGACTCTCGCTGAAAGCTGAGATTCTCACACATCCACATGATTCCAGGAGCTGGGGCTTCAAGAAACACACTAGATATTACAAAACTCATGATAAAATGGTCAGAGTGGGCAACACTGAAGTCCATCCTCACTGGGAACAGCCCATAAGCGTGCGCTAAACTTTAAGTGCTTACATCTGAGACACTTCAAATCGAACTTGAGCGCATTGAAGCAAGTTCAGCACGTGCTTAAGTGCTGTCCTGAATAAGGGCCTAAATAAACACATAACAAAACACTTCACCTCCAAATTGGACCCACAAAACACCCACACTCAAGTATGACAAAAGAGCATGTCTTGGAGCCTCTTTCCCTTCCAGCAGCCCCCACAAGTAATAAGGAAGGAAGATTCATCATAATAAGTAGCTTGAGCTTCCATTTTGTAGTTCATTCCCCCAGATATCTTCTTTGGAAAGGGGGCAAATAATTGTAGGTGGTGGCCTCATTTCACAGATTGAACCTTGAGTCTCTTGTCCCCTACAGCCCTTTCATTATTAGCATAAAAAGGTTCAATACAAACCCAGGTAGGATGTTATTATAATCTATATGCCAGCATGAGGAGAGGCATGTGAGCTGGGTGGCAAGCTCCCCCCATTCTAATCTTTTAAATCCAAATGGAAAAAAAAAACGGTAATAAAACCACTCCTCCGATACAGCTTGGAATAAGCAAAAGCAGGAGTTAACGGCAACCACTAAGCTTCATGAAAAACTTTAAGAGTCCCTTTGTAGTGAGTCTAATAGGCTGATTAAAAACCAACATTCTTTGGAACGAAATGGTTTGCATATCTTAGTGTTAACCCTCGATGCACCGACATTTGATTGTAATGTTTGGATTTTCTTCTCAGGGAATTTGCTTTCATTACAGCAGCTCTAAACTAAGAGCACCCACTGGTAAATTCTGACTATGGAGAGCCCTACGGAATATTTCCCACAGTAAATTCTTTTCCTAAACAGTCCGCACACACTCTGCTTCCATTAATTTATCTAAGTTCCACTCAGCACCCTGGAAAGGGCATGATTCTGGTATCCAGGCTGCAGTCCTGAAGCCCTTTGGATACATTACTGAGCAAGTGTAAAAGCTTCTGTTCACCACAGAAAGTCTCTATACCCATTTCAATCAGACTAAACTACAAAGGTTGTGACCCAGCTCTGCGGGACCCTCTCTTCCAGCTCCATCACACATAGATCACATGGCTAGAAGGGACTGCCATGATCATCTAATCTGACCACCTGCATAACACAAGCCAGAGGACTTCCCTGAATTAATTCCTGTTTAAGGTTGACAACACTATCGTAATAAAGCCACGGCTGCCCAGAACTTCAAGTGACAGCAGGGGATAGAACATAGATCCACAGCCATGTGTCCATGACCCAAAGATCCCTCCCCAGCTCAAAGGGAATCCCTTTAAGCACTCAGCAATAAGGGACTATGACAGAGTTTTTCAAAGCGTGGGTCGCCCACCAGTAGGTCATGGGAAGGTTCCAGATGAGTCACCACATCCAGGGCTGGATTAATTTATCACTGGCACCCGCCTAGGTAAACAAACACTTCTCCTGGCCCGGTGCAGATGGGAAGCCTGCAGGAATGGGTGCTGGAGAGCAAGCCTGCCTCTAGCAGCACTGGGCCTAGTGCCCTGCTCTGGATGTTGCAACCTACTCAGGTTTGGCCCAGCCACCCCTCTGTCGCAGACCAAACCTGAATGGCGCTGCAACCAAAGACAAAATGCAGTTGGGAGGGCTGCCATACTAAAATGTTTGAGAACTACAGAGCCATGAGTAGTTCTGATTGCATCCATCTGATTGCATGCGCTGAAAGCCAAGCTTGTCTGCTGTAGCGCGGAACAAAGAGAGCAGAGTGCTGATATTGTAATGTGACATGGCTTCCTTTTTGCTGGATGGCAACACACACAGGGCTCCTCCAAGAGGGAGTTTTGCGTCTGAGGTTCTTCACTGTGCAGGGAGGATAGAAGAGCAGGATTTCCTTGATGAGGCACCTTCCCCACCTCGAGCTCATTGCTCCTGTACCAACAGGAGTATAGCCAGTAAACAACAGTACCTAGCATTTCTCCAGTGCCCAAAGCATTAACTCATTGATCTTCACCCTGACCCTGACAGGTAGGCATGTGCACCGCCTGAGTACAGATGGGAAAACTACAGCACAGAAGTGAAGGGATCCACCCAGGGAAAATGTGGGGCAGACATGGGAAGAAACCCAAGATCTCCTGGCTCACAGGTCTGTGCTTTAATTTGATGAGGAAAAAAAACAACACGCCACTAAGGAATTCCTATTGACTTAAATAGGGGCAGGACGGAGCTGTAAAAATAGCATTGTGGGGTCCTATACTGATCCTCTCTTGCTAGCCGCCAGATCAAATTCAGTCAGGGTACAAGCCAAAGGATGGTTTGTCTAACGTCGCAAGGATTCTGAAAATCCATCTAGGTTGTTGTTTCCCCCATCGACGCTAGTAACAGAGATTCTGCCCATCAGAATGTGGCTGAAAAAATTCAGTGAATAATGCACGAGGCAGAAGAGAATCCAGTTCTCCCCGCTTCGATTGTAATAACTCCACAAAATCTTGTGTGTGTCAGCAAAGCCAGCAGAAGTGGCTTGTATTCACAGGAAGCAGATATGTGGAATAGGGAAGCTGCATTTCTTGCAAACTAGTAACAGCAGGACCTCAGCAATGTTATGGCAAAACGACTTCCCAAATGTTGGGAAATGTGTGGGTCACATTTATAGATTCCAAGGCCAGGAAGAACCACTATGATCATCTAGTCTGACCTCCTGTATAACACAGGCCAGAGACCTGCCCCACAATAATCCCTAGAGTAGAGTTTTTAGAAAAACATTCATCTTGATTTAAAAACAAACAGTCATTAATGAGAATCCACCGCAACCCCTGGTAAATTGTTCCAGTGGTTAATTACTCTCACTGTTAAAAATGTACGCCTTATTTCTGATCTGAATTGGTCTAGCTTCCACTTCCAGCTATTGGATCATGTTAGATGTTCCTCCGCTAGAGTGAAGAGCCCATTGTTAAATATTTGTTTTCCATGAAGATTACACATATATAGACTGTAATCAAGTTACCCCTTAACCTTCTCTTTGCTAAGCTAAATAGACAGAGCTCTTTGAGTCTATCATTACTGGGCAAGTTTTCTAATTCTTTAATCATTCTTGTGGTTCTTTTCTGACCCCTCCCCAACTTATCAACATCCTTGAATTGTGAACACCAGAAATGGACACGATATTCCAGTGGTGGTTGCATCAGTGCCCTATATAGAGAGATTCCCCTGTTTATGCACCCCAGGATTGTATTAACTCTTTTGGTCACAGTATCACACTGGGAGTTCGTGTTTAGCTAATTATCCACCATGACCGCCAAATCTTTTTCAGAGTCACTGCTTCCCAGGATGGAGTCCCCCATCCTTTAAGTATGGCCTGCATTCTGTCTAGATTTACATTTAGCTGTACTGTTTTCTTGTGCCCAGTTTACCAAGAGAGTCAGATTGCTCTGCAACAGTGACCTTTCCTTTTCATTATTTACCATGCACTCAGTTCTTGGGTCATCTGCAAACTTAATCAGTGACAATTCTGTTTTTTTCTTCCAGGCCATTGATAAAAATGTTAAAGAGCATCCGATTGCTGGATATAAGAGAATAGGATGTCACTGGTATGGTTTTGCATTAGAGTGTAAGTTTGATGAAGCCAGCGTATGCACAGCTTTTTGGTATTTGCTGGAGATGGAAATGAATATCTTGGGCAGTGAATACCAAAACCATCCCAGGCAATATAAAGGCAGAAGGGAATGCATGAGTCTTTCCCCTTTACTTCTTATGTGTAGTCTTTCAAAGGTTTTGCGTGGATGGATTATGTCATGCCACTACCTTAACTGTCATTGCATGCATTTTTGTCATAGAATCATAGGACTAGAAGGGACCTCAAGAGGTCATCTAATCCAGTCCCCTGCACTCATGGCAGGACTAAAGTATTGTCTAGATTGACCCCATTTTGTTTGCTAATCAGATATGTGTGTCTGTTAAGAGAAGTTGTGCAAACCCTCTAGGGCTGATTCAGATCTTGCGTCACTGAGCAGTCATTCCATTGAGGTTAACGGAGTTACAACCATATATGACGGTCAAGAGGAAATGCAGATCAGGTCTTCTCTTTTTATTGTAATAGGCCAACTCCTGAAATCGCTAGTCAAAAAGCTTGCTTAAAGTAAATGGAAGTTTTGCTGGAGTAAGGATGGTATGAAAACTAAGTAGGGAGCTCAGGATATGGCTCAATATGGTAAACTGTGACCATACAATGTACCTCCATTAAATAACTATTTGGGAGAGGAAGTATGGTCCAATAGTTAAAGCACAGGAGCAAGAGTCAGGAAATCAGGGTTCAATAATACCAGCACTCACACCAATTTGTGTGAGCTTGGACATGTCACTTAATAGCTCTGTGTGACTATTTCCCTGGCTGGAAAATTACGATAATACTCTTCTATTTTACAGTGTTCACTGTAAATTCACTACAGTTTGCAAAGTGATTTGAGCTCCTCAGTAGAACGATGGTTTGTTCTCCTTGGTTCTCTGTGCAGTGCCCCGATCTGTCTTTAATTCATAAAGCCAAAGGATCGAATGACTGGAACAGAGTGGTAGCTACAGTCTTTGAGCTTTAAATCTCAACCAGCTTTCATTACAGGAAGTTAATCGTCTTCGGCTATCCCTCAATGCGAGGATGTCGTCTGCCAAGGGGGTTCATTGGTGAGTTTTTAAGTAGCTGAGGAGCCCTGCAGATTTTCCCACAGAAGTGACAGGTGTGATCTTGGAGGAGACATCGTTGTTGGCTAGAGTGTTGTGCCTTTTCTTTCCTCCTTTGTCGCTTCTCTGTCTCATGAGCACAACTGTTCTCCCCAAAGGGCTTGGCTACACTGGAGAGTTGCAGCGCTGGTGGTGGCTTTACAGCGCTGCAATTGAATCACCATCCACACTTGCAAGGCACATACAGCGCTGTATCTCCCTGGCTACAGCGCTGGTTGTACTCCACCTCGACAAGGGGAATAAAGACTGTAACGCTGCATCAGCAGCACTGCCCGGCCAGTGTGGCCACCAAAAGCGTTGTTATTGGCCTCCAAAAGTATTCGGAGGTATCCCAGAATGCCTGTTCGAGCCACTCTGCTCATCAGTTCAACCTCTACTGCCCTGGCCTCAGGTGACCAACCGTCAGACCGGCCCTTTAAATGCCCCGGGAATTTTAAAAATCCCCTTCCTGTTCGCTCAGCCAGGTGTGGAGTGCAATCAGTGAATCTTTCCAGGTGACCATGTCTCCACACGGCAAACGAGCCCCAGCATGGAGCAATGGCGAGTTGCTGGACCTCATCAGTGTTTATGGGGTGGAAGCTGTGCAGTCCCAGCTGCGCTCCAGCCACAGGAATTACGATACCTATGGGCAGATATCAAGGGCCATGATGGAAAGGGGCCATGACCGGGACGCACTGCAGTGAAGGGTTAAAGTGAAGGAGCTGCGGAGTGCCTACTGCAAAGCCCGCGAGGGAAACCGCCCCTCTGGTGCTGCCCCCACGACCTGCCATTTCTACAAAAAGCTGGATGCGATACTTGGGGGTGACCCCACCTCCACTCCAAGGACCACCATGGACACTTCAGA
The DNA here is from genome assembly GCF_007399415.2 of Gopherus evgoodei. Taxonomy (NCBI): domain Eukaryota; kingdom Metazoa; phylum Chordata; order Testudines; family Testudinidae; genus Gopherus; species Gopherus evgoodei. The sequence goes on from NC_044323.1 coordinate 150,356,686, forward strand.
GCGAGGGGAGCAGGAGGAGTAGTAGTAGGAGGAAAGTGAGAGTGAGGGTACTGAGGTGGGGGGAGATACCCCAGAGTCACTGGAGCCATGCAGCCAGGAGCTCTTCTCAAGCCAGGAGGAAGGTAGCCAGTCGCAGCAGCCGGTACTTGGTGGAGGACAAACAGAGGAGCGGGTTCCCGGTGAGCGGCTTTATTTTCAGGATGGAAATTTTTTGGGAGAGGAAGGAGGGTTAGGGCTGCATGCATGCATGCCTAGATGTGGAACAGCGCATTGATGTGATCTATCACGTCACAGTAATCAGCCTCAGTAATCTCTTCAAAAGTCTCAGCCAGAGCGTGGGCAATGCGCTTGTGCAAGTTTATTGGGAGAGCTACTGTGGTCCTTGTCCCAGTCAGGCTAACTCATCCGTGCCATTGTGCCACGAGGGGTGTGGGGAGGGGACCATTGCTGCACACAGGCAAGCTGCATAGGGGCCAGGGCGGAATCCGCATTGCAGTAGAAGATCTTCCCGTGCTTCCCAGGTGACCCGCAGCAGCGAGATATCTTCCAGGATCAACTCCTGTGGAAAATGTTGGGATAGTGTTCAGTGTAGGTGCCCCTTGCAGCTGTTTGCTTTCCCCAATGCACAGAAACCCCGAGGACAGTACAGCCCTGAAACAATCAGTCCCCCTTACTCACCATTTCAGGGCTCCCATGGGTTACGTGTGCTGTCTTTGGGATGGGAAAATTATGGTATTGTGAAAATTGAAAACTCTCCTTAACTGCGTGGGAATTACTTTGTCTGGTATAAACAATACTGCCTCTGTTAAGTGTTGCTTTTTGCCTTTACAGATGCAACCTTGAGATCTCGGCTGTCTGTGTTATCACCGGCTGAGAGACTACAAACCTCTGGAAGAGGCTGCAAAAAAGCAAAGACGACATTCTGCAAGAAGCGATGCACCAATCTCTCACAGAGAATCAAAAAGTACAGGAGTGGAGGGAGAGGGAAAGCAGGATCTGCAAGGAAAATGCAGTGCAAAGGAAGCAATGCATGGAGCGGTTGATAAGTATCCTGGAGCGCCAAGTGGACTCTTTCCAGGCGCTCGTAGCCATGCAGGCAGAGCACTACCGCCACCGCCCCGCCCCCCCTGCGCCCTGGTCCCAAAGCTCTTTCCCTTGTGCCCTCATGTTAGCCCTACACCCCCTTCCCCAGCATCCGGGTTCTTACCACTACCAGCTGCCTCCAACACCTGTACGTTCACCAACCAGCCCTGAGAACTACGACCTTTACCCCCTGCACTCAACCTCCATCACCATGCAGTACACCCATCCTGAAGTGCAGCAGTCATTGCACAGCACTCCAGACAGGACATATGCAAATCTGTGATTGTACCGTTTCCCACCCCACCCCCTTGCCCTTTCAGATTCCAAAAAAGTTGTGTGTCTTTCAATAAAGTAATTTTCTTTTGAATAATTGAATTTTTGGCTTTGAAAACAGTCTTTATTATTGCAGAAAGTTAAAGATATCTTAGCCCAGGAAAGAAACAGGCACTGCAAATCAGCTTAGGAAACAGAGATTCCTACTAACATTGTAACCACTGCACTTCACTCCCATGCAAGGCACCAAACATTACTGTTGATTTTCAGCCTCAAATTCCTCCCTCAAGGCATCCCTAATCCTTGCAGCCCTGTGCTGGGCCTCTCTAGTAGCTCTGCTCTCTAGCTGTGCAAATTCAACCTTCAGGTGTTGAACCTCGGAGGTCCATGCCTGACTGAATCTTTCACCCTTCCCTTCACAAATATTATGGAGGGTACAGCACGAGGATATAACCGCGGGGATGCTGCTTTCCCCCCAAGTCCAGCTTCCCATACAGAGAGAGATCGCCAGCGCCCCTTTAAATGGCCAAAAGCACACTCCACAGTCATTTGGATCCGTCTCAGCCTGTAGTTGAACCGTTCCTTGCTGCTGTCAAGGCTTCCTGTGTATGGTTTCATGAGTCATGGCATTAATGGGTAAGCGAGGTCTCCATGGATCACAATGGGCATTTCGACATCCCCTACTGTGATCTTCTGGTCTGGGAAAAGAGTCCCGGCCTGCAGCTTCCTGGACAGGCCAGTGTTCCGAAAGATGCATGCGTCATGCACCTTTCCAGGCCAGCCTGCGTTAATGTCAATGAAATGCCCATGGTGATCCACAAGCACCTGGAAAACCATGAGAAATACCCCTTCCGATTAATGTACTCAGATGCTAGGGGGGGTGGTGCCAGAATAGGAATATGCATCCTATCTATTGCCCCTCCACAGTTAGGGAAACCCCCATTTGTGCAAAGCCATCCACAATGTCCTGCACGTTCCCCAGAGTCACGGTTCTTCTTAGCAGGATGCGATTAATGGCCCTGCAAACTTGCATCAACACGATTCCAACGGTCAACTTTCCCACTCCAAACTGGTTCCCGACCGATCGGTAGCTGTCTGGAATTGCCAACTTCCAGAATGCAATAGCCACTCGCTTCTCCACCGGCAGGGCAGCTTTTAATCTTGTGTCCTTGTGGCGCAGGGTGGGGGCGAGCTCCTCACACAGTCCCATGAAGGTGGCTTTTCTCATCCGAAAGTTCTGCAGCCACTGCTCGTCATCCCAGACTTCCATGACGATGTGATCCCACCACTCAGTACTTGTTTCCCGAGCCCAAAAGTGGCGTTCCATGGTGCTGAGCATGTCTGTGAATGCCACAAGCAATTTTGTGTTGTATGCATTACGCAACTCGCTATAATCGTCAGACTCCCCACTGTCACTTTGGATCTTAAGGAATAGCTCAACTGCCAAATGTGATGTGCTGGCGAGACTCGTCAGCATATTCCTCAGCAGTTCGGGCTCCATTTCCCACAGACTGAAATGGAACACAGAAACTGCGCAAAGATGGCACCAAATGTGGACGGAAACACAGGGATTGCTGGGATTGCCACACTGCAGCGCTTTTCCTACACAGCTGTACGAAGACAGCTTTAACTCCCAACTGCAAGTGTAGCCAAACCCAAAGGGAGCTGTGGCTTGGTGTCTGGTGTGGCGCCACTGTGTTCTGTTCTGCGCCAAGTTTGGTTGATGTCTCCCTTTTTAAAATGTACTTTCAGTATGTCCATGAAACACTTCCACTGCCCTCCGTGAGTCCTTCTTCCCTTACTTAATTGAAAGAAGAGCACTTGCTTCAGGAGGCGAGTGTCAGGCATATGTACACAGTGGCCAGCCCAGCAGAGTTAGTATTTCATGACCTGAGCTTCTATAGTGCTGGTGTTGGCTGCAGAGAGAACGCTGATGTTAGTGCGTCAGTCTTCCCAGCTGATCCTGAGAATCCTCCTGAGGCAGCGCTGCTGGAACCACTCCAGCAGCTCCAGTAGTTTGTGCAGATGAGGGCTGTAGAGTACCTTGGTTTTCCCGATGTTGAGAGAGACAGATCCAGGCTGTGATAGGCATCCACAAAAAGATTTAGGGTGCTTTGCAGGTTGGCCTCTGTATGTGCAAGAATGACATAGTCGTCTGCATACTGAAGGTCAGTGATGCCAATTCATGTGATCTTAGATTTTTTTTTTGGAGTTGTCGAAGATTAAGAAGATGGCCATCCATACGATATGATAATCCCAATTCTGTCAGGAAGGCAGTCCCAGATGAGAATCAGGATCATGGTAAGGTACATGGAGAAGAGTATTGCAGTAATGACATCGCCCTGCTTGACACCAGTGCGAATGGTGAATGATTCGGTCTCTGAGCTGCTGCCCGAAGTGGTAGCAGTCATCCCATCATGGTGTAGTCTGATGATGGAAATGAATTTTTGTGACTAGACAAACCTACACAGCACCTTCCATAGGGCATCACAATTGATAGAGTCAAAGGCCTTGGTTACGTTGATGAATGCCATGAACAGTTCCTGGTGTTGCTCTCTGCACTTCTCCTGAATCTGTTGTGCCATGAAAATCATGTCGGTTGTGCCATGGGATGGCCTGAAGCCTGAAGTCTCTGCCTAAAGATGGCATTTGTGATGAGCAAATCATGCTCCAAACATTTGCTGAGGAGGCGAATACCATTGGGGTTTACATTTCCCACCCCTTCTTTGCCTATTGTGCCTCTCCATTGGGAATCCTGTGAAATCTCCCAGGAGGATGAGTTTGTTCTGCCTTCGGTGTGGTTGTGAGGACTGTACTGAGTGTGCTATAAAACTGCTCCTTATTATCTTCCTCATCATCAAGTGCTGGGGCATGTACACTGATGATTGTGGCAAATTGGCTGTTGCTAAGCTTGAGTCTTGAGATGCTCGCTGATCCCCACAGGAAGCTCCACAAGCTGACTGGCGATCTTATTTTTGATGGTAAAGCCAATTCCGTGACTGCATCTCTCTTCAGGTGGCTTTCCTTTCCCAAAGAAGGTGTAGTCACTTCCATCCTCTTGTAATTGGCCCTCATCGGCCCGGTGGGTCTCACTAAGTGCTGCAATGTCAGTGTTGAGTCTTGCCAGTTCTCTGGCAATTATGGTAGAACAGGAAGTCAGTGTAATACAATGGAATACACCTAGATATAGATAGGGATAGAAGCCAGTATTCCTGATTCCTAGCGCTCTGCTCTAACCACTAGACAATAATCTCTCTCATAACCTGGAAAGAAGACAGCAGTTCTGACTCCCAGTGACCTACTTTAACCAACAACCAACTATCCTTTCTATAATTGAGAACAGAAGCCAAGAGTCCTGACTGTCAATATCTTGCTCCAACTACTAGAAACACTCTCTCTCTAAAACAGAATCTCAGACTTCACTCGCGTCCCTGTGACTTATTTGAGCTTAATCTCAGATCTGTGCAGGGTCAATGAAATTGTGAAGGGGAGCAGACAAATCTGAGGTAGGAACAATGTGTCCCTTTCTGATGACCTTGAGGTGGAAGATGATGCTTTGAGGTCGTATTCAGGATCAAATTGAGCTTTAGTAAGTTAAAGGATTTCAATGTGATGGATGGAAGAGCAGGAAAAAAAAAAGCCCATGGTAGTCTCACATGAGGCACTTTGGTGGTTATTGACTGCGTGAAGCAGCACAGATTTTTAATTAACAAAATTGGAACATACCAGCCAGACCTGGACACAGAGAGAAGATGAGAGCAGTATCCATGTTTCATCAGATTGCCTTTATGTTAGAGTCATTTTTATGCTTTGCACACCACATTAATGGGAATTTCACCTGCATTTAAACATAGCCGTGGTGACAAGAAGAGAGATAGCACTCCATACCACATGGCAGAAGCACGGTCATACTGATGCAGAATATTACAGAAGAGGCATACACACTGTGCTCTCACCTGGAGACATTATTTTTGTTCTTTCTTGTTCGTAGCTTTCACTTAATCCAAACAAAAGAAGTCAGGCAAATGGGTTGCTCTTTGTGTATAGAAAAACATGACCGTCTACTAAGTTCTTATTTCCTCATGATCTCCTGCTTTTTCATCCCTAGACTAGTAATATTCCTAAATATGTCATCTTGTCTTCATCTCTATTATATTCCACAAACAACCCCACCTCTTTATAATCCTATCTATCCTTCCCACGCACACCCTGCTTCCTCTTTTATTTAGATATTCCTTGCTCTATTTCCTCCCAAAGCTTTCAAGAGCTTTTCTCCTCATCCCAAGACTCTAGCATTGTAATAAACAGATAGCTAAGGGTTAATGTCTCTTTCACCTGTAAAGGGTTAACCAACAGTGACCTGCAACACCTGACCAGAGGACCAATCAGGAGACAAGATACTTTCAAACCCCGGTTGAGGGAAGCCTTTGTTTGTAGTTTTTGGGTTTTGCTTTGTTCTCTCTAGGCTCTGAGAGTGACCACACATACCTACAGGCTCTCTAATCTTCTGTTCCAATTTTGTAAGTACAAAAGTAGAAATACAGTTTAGTCTTTTTAATTGTTTTTCTGTATTTGCAACTGTGTATCTGGCGGGTAGAGTTTTAATGTGTATTTGGGTGAAAGTACTTTAAATTGTATTTCTGCTGGAGAAAGCTTAGGAGAATTCATGCTAGTACCCATATTTTGGACGTTAAGGTCCAGATTTGGGAATTATACTATGACATTTAGGGAATGGTTTATTTCCCTTTGTTGTGAGACTCAAGGAATTTGGGTCTTGGGGTCCCCAGGGAAGGTTTGGGGAGACCAGAGTTTATCAGGTACTCAGAATCCTGATTGGTGGCAGCCTATCAGATCTAAGCTGGTAATTAAGCTTAGGGGAATTCATGCTAGTACCCATATTTTGGACGCTAAGGTCCAGATTTGGGAATTATACTATGACAAGCGTGTCATAAACAGATAGCTAAGGGTTAACCTCTCTTTCACCTGGAAAGAAGTATCTGAAGCACCTGACCAGAGGACCAATCAGGAAACAGGATTTTTTCAACTCTGGGTGGAGGGAAGTTTGTGTGTGAGTCCTTTGTTCTTTGTTCTTCTGCCTATACTCTCTCGGCTATGAGGAGTGATTTTTTCTGTTTCCTGCTTTCTAATCTTCTGTTTCCAAGTTGTGAGTACAGAGATGGTTTGTTGTTTTGTATTTACATGTCTATAGTTGCTGGAGTGCTTTGATTTGTATTCTTTTTGAATAAGGCTGTTTATTCATATTTCTTTTAAGCAATTGACCCTATATTTGTCACCTTGATACAGAGAGACCATTTTTATGCATTTTTCTTTCTTTTTATATAAAGCTTTCTTTTTAAGACCTGTTGGAGTTTTTCTTTAGTGGGGAACTCCAGGGAATTGAGTCTGTGCTCACCAGGGAATTGGTGGGAGGAAGAAGTCAGGGGGAAATCTGTGTGTGTTAGATTTACTAGCCTGACTTTGCATTCCCTCTGGGTGAGGGGGGAAGAGAGATTAGCTCTCGGTACTTCTGTTTTCCAAGGCTGGAAACGGGGAGGGTGGAATCCCTCTGTTTAGATTCACGGAGCTTGCTTCTGTGTGTCTCTCCAGGAACACCTGGATGGGGGAAGGGAAAAGGTTTATTTCCCTTTGTTGTGAGACTCAAGGGATTTGGGTCTTGGGGTCCCCAGGGAAGGTTTGGGGGGACCAGAATGCCCCAAAACACTCTAATTTTTTGGGTGGTGGCAGTTTTACCAGTTCCAAGCTGGTAACTAAGCTTGGAGGTTTTCATGCTAACCCCCATATTTTGGACGCTAAGGTCCAAATCTGGGACTAGGTTATTGACATGGTGGCAGCGGTGGGATAGAATCCAGAAGCCAGTAGGACTATTATATTTTTCTTTTCTCTGCTAGGGGCTTTTTAGCAGAGAGAAACAGTTTGGTTTTAAAAGGGAACCAGAGAGAATTTTTTTTTTCTGCTCTCTCTGGCAGTTGTGGCTTGCATATTAAGCTAGCAACCATTAAGTAACTATTAAGGGTCTTTTGTGACAATAGCACTCCCATTAGGAGGCAATTACCAGCACTATACTCATGCAAATAAAGTGGTTTTTGTGGTTTACTTTACATTGAAAAACTTAGCTAGAGAAAGAAAGGGAAAAAGGCACTGTTGCTAGGCAGACCCCAGGAGGCAACAGAGCCTGCAGTTCAGACAACAAACACCGGAGGGCACCCCAACACAAGAAAACAGGAACCATGCCTTCCAATACAAAAATGGTGGCCAAAGAACAAATCAAAGAAGCTGAACACAGGCGACAACTGGAAAAAAGACAAAAAGAGGTGGAGCTGAAAGAAAAGGAAGAAAGCATCAAACTGGCAGCCTACAAAAGAGAACAAGCAGCCAAAGAGGCAGCCCACAAAAGAAAACTAGAAGAACAAGAGGTGGCCCACAGAAGGAAACACGAAGAAGAAGAGGTGGCCCACAGAAGGAAACAAGAAGACATGGCCCACCGCCGAGAAATGGAAAAACAACAAAAAGAAAGTGAAGAGAAGGAAAAACAGAGAAAACATGAACTGGACTTAGCGCAAGCTGGGCTGAATGCGCCAGCCAATCCTAACAACCCTTCGTCAGTACTTGTTCCACAGCACAGGAAATTTCCCACCTACAAGGCAGGTGATGACACGAGGCCTTCTTGGAAAATTTTGAAAGAGCCTGTTTGGGTACAGCATCCCTGAAGACCAGTACATGGTAGAATTGAGGCCACAGCTCAGTGGACCTTTAGCAGAGGTGGCAGCTGAAATGCCTAAGGAGAAAATGAACGACTATAAACTTTTTCAAACCAAGGCCAGATACAGAATGGGGATAACCCCGGATCATGCCCGTCAGCGTTTCAGAACCCAAAAGTGGAAACCAGATGTGTCATTTCCCAAACACGCCTACTACGTTGGGAAAAATTATGAGGCCTGGATATCAGGACACAATGTTAAATCCTTGGAAGAACTGCACCTCCTCATACAAATGGAGCAGTTCTTGGATGGTGTTCCTGAGGACATAACATGGTACATACAAGATGGAAAACCCAAAAATCTCGCTGAGGCGGGGGAGATTGGAGCCAGATGGATGGAAGTGGTAGAAAGCAAGAAAGCTACTGTCAAGGGGAATGAATACCCCAGGGGGCACACCGACCATAAACCCTACAACCGAGGACAGCCAAAGACCCCACATACAACCCAAGTAAAGCCACAGATGCCCTATTCTTCCACCTCACCAGTCTCCAGTAACTCACCTCGTCCCAGTGACCCATCAGATGGAAGATGCTTTAAGTGTAATGAACTGGGACATATCAGGGCCAACTGTCCAAAGAACGCCATCCGAGTGCAATTCATTACACCACCATCACCCAAAAGATCCCCAGGCCCAGATGCCTCTCAAATACCCTTGGAGCGAAGGGAAAATTTGAGAGTGGGCGGAAAGAAGATTACTGCGTGGAGAGACACGGGGGCACAAGTGTCAGCTATCCACCAATCCTTCATAAACCCCAAATTCATCAACCCAAAGGCCAAAGTGACAATTTACCCCTTCATGTCACAAGCTGTAGACTTACCTACAGCTGAACTGCCTGTCCAGTACAAAGGCTGGTCAGGAATGTGGACTTTTGCAGTCTATGACAATTATCCTATCCCCATGCTACTGGGAGAAGACTTGGCCAACCAGGTGAAGCGGGCCAAGCGAGTGGGAATGGTTACACGTAGCCAAACCAGGCAAGCTTCCAGACCCATTCCTGTTCCTGAGCCGTCCACAGACGCCCCGTCTGTGTTACCAGAGACCCAGACCGAGGTAGTGGACCCGGATTCCATACCTACCACTGAAACAGCCACAGCACCTCCAGTCCCAGGCCCGGAACTGGAACAGCAACCAGCACCAGCAAGTGCAACCACATCTTCAAACTCAACGCCACAAGGCGCCAGCGAGCCAGAACTGGCAGAAGCAACAGACAGCCATACCCAAACGGCTCAGCCAGAGCCTGAAATACCCTCAGGTGCACCAGAGGAGAGCGGTTCACCAGCAACGGAAACAACCCCATCACCTACATTGCTTCCAGAGGGACCAAGCCCAAGTCCACAGTCTGAGGAAGAACTGGTGACCCCAGCCTCAAGGGAACAGTTCCAGACTGAGCAGGAAGCAGATGACAGCCTTCAGATAGCTTGGGCGGCAGCACGGAGCACCCCACCGCCTCTCAGCTCTTCTAATCGATCCCGGTTTGTTATAGACCAAGGACTTTTATACAAGGAAATTCTTTCTGGTGGACACTGGGAAGAATGGCAGCCGCAAAAATAGTTGGTGGTTCCAACTAAGTACCGGGGGAAGCTCTTAAGCTTAGCCCATGATCATCCCAGTGGGCATGCTGGGGTGAACAGAACCAAGGACCGGTTGGGGAAGTCCTTCCACTGGGAGGGGATGGGCAAGGATGTTGCCAAGTATGTCCGGTCTTGTGAGGTATGCCAAAGAGTGGGAAAACCCCAAGACCAGGTCAAGGCCCCTCTCCAGCCACTCCCCATAATTGAGGTCCCATTTCAGCGAGTAGCTGTGGATATTCTGGGTCCTTTCCCAAAAAAGACACCCAGAGGAAAGCAGTACGTACTGACTTTCGTGGACTTTGCTACCCGATGGCCGGAAGCAGTAGCTCTAGGCAACACCAAGGCTAACACTGTGTGCCTGGCCCTAACAGACATTTTTGCCAGGTAGGTTGGCCCTCCGACATCCTTACAGATTCAGGATCTAATTTCCTGGCAGGGACCATGCAAAAACTGTGGGACACGCATGGGGTGAACCACTTGGTTGCCACCCCGTACCACCATCAAACCAATGGCCTGGTGGAAACGTTTAATGGAACTTTGGGGGCCATGATACGTAAATTCGTCAACGAATACTCCAATAATTGGGACCTAGTGTTGCAGCAGTTGCTGTTTGCCTACAGGGCTGTACCACATCCCAGTTTAGGGTTTTCACCGTTTGAACTTGTGTACGGTCACGAGGTTAAGGGGCCATTACAGTTGGTGAAGCAGCAATGGGAGGGGTTTACGCCTTCTCCAGGAACTAACATTCTGGACATTGTAAGCAACCTACAAAGCACCCTCCGACACTCCTTAGCCCTTGCTAAAGAGAACCTAAAGGATGCTCAGGAAGAGCAAAAGGCCTGGTATGACAGACATGCCAGAGAACGTTCCTTCAAGGTAGGAGACCAGGTTATGGTCTTGAAGGCGCAACAGGCCCATAAGATGGAAGCATCATGGGAAGGGCCATTCACGGTCCAAGAGCGCCTGTGAACTGTGAACTACCTCATAGCATTTCCCAATTCCTCACTAAAGCCCAGAGTGTACCATGTTAATTCTCTCAAGCCTTTCTATTCCAGAGACTTACAGGTTTGTCAGTTTACAGTCCAGGGAGATGATGCTGAGTGGCCTGACGGTGTCTACTACAACGGGAAAAAAGATGGTGGCGTGGAAGAGGTGAACCTCTCAACCACCCTGGAACGTCTGCAGCGGTGACAAATCAAGGAGCTGTGCACTAGCTTCGCCCCATTGTTCTCAGCCACCCCAGGACGGACTGAACGGGCATACCACTCCATTGACACAGGTAATGCTCATCCCATTAGAACCCCACCCTACCAGGTGTCTCCTCATGCCCAAGCTGCTATAGAACAGGAGATCCAGAACATGCTACAGCTGGGTATAATCCGCTCATCTACCAGTGCATGGGCATCTCCAGTGGTTCTGGTACCCAAACCAGATGGGGGAAATACGCTTTTGCGTGGACTACCGTAAGCTAAATGCGGTAACTCGTCCAGACAACTATCCAATGCTACGCACCGATGAGCTATTGGAAAAGTTGGGACGGGCCCAGTTCATCTCTACAATAGACTTAACCAAGGGGTACTGGCAAATACCGCTAGATGAACCTGCCAAGGAGAGGTCAGCATTCGTCACCCATGCGGGGGTGTATGAATTTAATGTCCTTCCTTTCGGCCTTCAAAATGCACCCGCCACCTTCCAGAGGCTGGTAGATGGTCTATTAGCAGGACTGGGAGAATATGCAGTTGCCTACCTCGATGATGTGGCCATTTTTTCAGACTCCTGGCCCGAACACCTACTACACCTGGAAAAGGTCTTTGAGCGCATTAGGCAGGCCGGACTAACTGCTAAGGCCAAAAAGTGTCAAATAGGCCAAAACAGAGTGACTTACCTGGGGCACCAGGTGGGTCGAGGAACCATAAACCCCCTACAGGCCAAGGTGGATGCTATCCAAAAGTGGCCTGTCCCAAGGTCCAAGAAGCAGGTCCAATCCTTCTTAGGCTTGGCCGGATACTACAGGCGATTTGTACCACACTACAGCCAAATCGCTGCCCCACTGACCGACCTGACCAAAAAGACCCAGCCAAATGCAGTTAAGTGGACTGATGAGTGTCAAAAGGCCTTTACCCAACTTAAGGCAACGCTCATGTCTGACCCTGTGCTCAGGGCCCTGGACTTTGACGAGCCATTCCTAGTAACCACAGATGCATCTGAGCGTGGTATAGGAGCAGTGCTCATGCAGGAAGCATCGGATCACAACTTCCATCCTGTCGTGTTTCTCAGCAAAAAACTGTCTGAGAGGGAAAGTCACTGATCAGTCAGTGAAAAGGAATGCTATGCCATTGTGTATGCCCTGGAAAAGCTACGCCCATATGTTTGGGGACGGCGGTTCCAGCTACAAACTGACCATGCTGCACTAAAGTGGCTTCATACTGCCAAGGGGAACAACAAGAAACTTCTTCGTTGGAGTTTAGCTCTCCAAGATTTTGATTTTGATATTCAGCACATCTCAGGAGCTTCTAACAAAGTAGCTGATGCACTCTCCCGTGAGAGTTTCCCAGAATCCAGTAGTTAAAAAGTGTTCTTAAAATGTAGAAGTCTGTTAGTTATATACTTAGTGGTATATGTAAAGGTGCATGTGTTGAATAAGGCTGTTTATTCATATTTCTTTTAAGCAATTGACCCTGTATTTGTCACCTTGATACAGAGAGACCATTTTTATGTATTTTTCTTTCTTTTTATATAAAGCTTTCTTTTTAAGACCTGTTGGAGTTTTTCTTTAGTGGGGAACTCTAGGGAATTGAGTCTGTGCTCACCAGGGAATTGGTGGGAGGAAGAAGTCAGGGGGAAATCTGTGTGTGTTAGATTTACTAGCCTGACTTTGCATTCCCTCTGGGTGAGGGGGGGAAGAGAGATTAGCTCTTGGTAATTCTGTTCTCCAGGCTGGGAACGGGGAGGGTGGAGTCCCTCTGTTTAGGTTCACAGAGTTTGCTTCTGTGTATCTCTCCAGGAACACCTGGAGGGGGGAAGGGAAAAGGTTTATTTCCCTTTGTTGTGAGACTCAAGGAATTTGGGTCTTGGGGTCCCCAGGGAAGGTTTGGGGGGACCAGAGTGCCCCAAAACACTCTATTTTTTTGGGTGGTGGCAGCTTTACCAGGTCCAAGCTGGTAACTAAGATTGGAGGTTTTCATGCTAACCACCATACTTTGGACGCTAAGGTCCAAATCTGGGACTAGGTTATTGACAAAGCATCCTCTCTACAAAAGTATTTTTGCTGTGTTTTCATACTCCTAACCTGCTTTTTCTTGCTGCCCTGAGTCTGGCAAAGGTATTATTTCCAGGGTGGTCATCTGAGTTACCAGAGATCAATACACGTATTAAATGCGTTAATTAGAAGTCTGTGCATTTCCACTCCATCAGTAACGACACAAAACTCACATGGGCCTCTTATGTTGAACACAGAGAAACCCTTTGACACATCAACCTTCAGTACAATCCATGTCATGAATACAACTCCTTTCTATTCCCAGAGGATCAGTCTGAAGGACCCATTGTCCTTATCCCAGCACACACTGTAGTCGAAGTTTCATCTGAGGATCTCAAAGGGCTTCAACAAATATTAATTAAGCACCAGGGAGACAGGCCAGTGATATTAAAAGTGAAGCACAGAGCAGGGAACTGTTTTTGATTTTTAAACAACGTTTAAACATTTTAAAATGGCTCTGCAGCTGGTGCGATTGATGCTTATCACACCGGCTCCGTGTCGTCCCTCCATCTGTTTATTGTATCTGCCTCTTGTATACTTAAATTCTATGCTCGTCAAGGCAGTGAACATCTTTTTTTTATTTGTTTGTACCGTCCTTAGCACAATGGGGTCCCGATCAGAGTCTTTAGGTGCTATGAATACAAAAGAACAATAACAATAAAATTACTCCAAAGGAAGCAACATGTAGTATGGAAACTCAAGTTACCCCCAAACTGTGCACTGTACCCATGACATGAGTATGACAACACAAGAATGTGTATTCAGCATATAAATTAATCTGTGGAACCCATTGTTGCAGGGTATTCTTGAGACAATTCTTTGGCAAGATTCAGATCATTCTTTTTTTTTTTTAAAAATCCTATTTACTGTAACTGTGGAGTCCTCATTATCCATATAAATGTCTAATCCTCATCAGAATTCTGCTACACTGTTGGCTTCAATTATGTATTGTGGCAACAAGTTCCATAGGGTAATTCTAAATTGTGTAGAGAAGAATTTCCTTTTAAACTCTTCTAAGTTTGCTGCCTTTCACTTTCATTAGGTGTCTGCTTGGCTCATGGAGCTCAAGAGTTTGGTAGTATTAATAAAGGATTAGATATTTATGTAGGGATGAGAACATCCTATTAGGAGTGAAAATCCATAAGGGATGTGAACTTACCATCTTCAGGGCATAAACCAAGCACTAAGTGAGAGGGGATAGGAAGAATCATCTTCTGGGGACAGATTACTCTGTAAACATCCACCACAAAGATTTTTTGCTGCTTCCTCTGAAGCATCTTGTATTAGTTGGGAATAGAATACTGGACTAGGTCAGCTCTGTGAGTCTTACATTCCAATGTATCTACCTCTTGGTATGTAACAACTTGGCCCTGATTGGCTGGGTACAGGGCATCACAGATGCAGATTGTGGATTAAAATTAGACACTGAATGCTGCTAAACATAGGAAGTACATATTTTTCACCTGTCCTGCGTGAACACAATCAGCTTTGAGGCCACTCATATTTACGGTTTATGGATGAGAGTACAACAGCAGATATTTGTTTTTCTCCCCCCCGGTAATGGGAGGCCGTCGGTCATTACATTACACAGAAAACTTTGGTCCACAAAAGGCTTTTAGAACTTACTACCTGATCTGTGCTTGGAGTATCTGTAATGTCATTCATGCTTCTGCTTTGCGCATGGCCTAAAGAAAGCACAAGGGAAAGACACGGTAAGAGACATTTAGAGGCCACAAACCTTCTATGTACAGATTCACAGGCCCATATTGCGCCCTTCAGCGGTGTGACTGACAAGCGGCTGAAAAGGAGAAGGGGGTCCTGAATTGCCTCTAGTGCTGTTCATTTCTAGAACAGGCCATATTCTGGTCCCATTTACAACAAGGTAAATTTGGTGTAGCTCACCTCGACTAACTCCAGATTTAACATGGCATAAATGTGACCAGAACAGAGTTACCCTGGTGGAGTTCACTGGACTTATACCAGTGTAACTAGGATCAGATTTTGGCCACGTGTTGACACTTTTCTCTTACACTGCATGGGCCAAATTTTGCCATTACATTTGCATTTACAACTCCTGCTGAGTTAATGGGTATGGCATGGATGAATGGGGGGGCAGAATTTTGCTCCATTTTTTGGGTCCCTTTACCCTCTTCCTGTGACACGTTGCCCCAGCTTCCATCTTTTCCCATCAGGGCTTTCTCAAGGTCTGTGCAAAGCTGCAATTCCAGGAGAGTTCATATATGTCAAATCAGTGGGTGGTTAATGAAAGCTTTGCACATAGTCCCCTTTGGGGGTGACAAGCCACTTATCTCTCAAAGTATAACCAAACGATCAATTTCCAGGAAACATGCAGCAAAAATCAAGATACTGTATGCCACGAATGCCTAGCAATAAGGAGGCAGCGAAGGGAATAATTCTGTTACTCAAAGCTTCCCCCTTCCCCCTTCCTCAAGGACTATATAAATTTAAACTCATTTTTGACATTGTTTCAATTTTAAGCAACAATCCACCCTGAGTCCCTCTTCCTCCATTTTGTGGTTTTACAATTTCCTATTTTTCAAAATATATTTCTCTTCAGAACCCAAAAGGGGAAGCCAATTGCCAGAAAATACAGGGTGAACAATATCAGAGGGTAGCCGTGTTAGTCTGGATCTGTAAAAGCAGCAAAGAATCCTGTGGCACCTTATAGACTAACAGACGTTTTGGAGCATGAGCTTTCGTGGGTGAATACCCACTTCCTCAGATGCATGTCTGAGGGTGAACAATGAAATTGACTCAAACTGAAACACAGCGCTGACAAATATTCAAAGTAAGAAATCTGAAAAAGAACAACCCCAAAATGATTCCCCTCCCCCAATTTCTTTTAGTTACAGTAATTTTAAATGTGACTTGTAAAAATAGCCTGTAGAACATTTTCAGACAGCTGGCCTGACTCAGGAGGTCTAGGTTCAATCTCCAGTTTTCTTATGAGTCTTGCCTGACCACGGCCCACCAACTGAGGACCAGAACTTTAAAGGGAGATAGGCAGCTAACTCTCTTTTTAAATCTGACCCTTAGTGTCCTTGTGCCTTTGATTCCCCATCTGGACAGTAATAATTCTTCTCTTCCACTGTTTGTCTGTCTCATGCATTTAGACTGTAAGCTCTTTGGGGCAGGGACTGTCTTTTATTACATATATATACACAGCACCTAGCGCAATGCTGTCCTGATCTCAGATGAAGCACATAGATGCTACAGTAACAACAACTGCAAGTTTAAAGTTGACAGGCTCCCTTTAATTACTGCCTATTAGAATCTTGGAACCAAATGATTTTTTTAAAAAATCTATCAATCAAATCCCACTGCTTGAACGGAACAGCTTAGTTAGACTAGAAGAACCAGCTCAGAACTAAGTAAGTTCTAGAGCTGGGCACTAGCTTCCAGCCGAAATTCTCCAATTCATTTGCTAAGGGGAGCAAGAGGGCATGTCTACTGCAATACAGCTGTAGTATAGATGCTTCGGACATCAACAGAAGCATGTTTACCATCTATGTAGTTAATCCACCTCCTCGAGTGGTGGTACCTAGGTTGATAGAAGAATCAGGGGTTAGGTCAACTTAGCTATGCACACAGCAGTGTGAATTTTTCACATCCAAGAACGACACAGCTAGGTCAATCTAAATTTTAAATGTAGACCAGTGCTGAAGCAGTTAAAAATAATTATGACTTGTTCGTCTACGCATTTTGGTTGTTTTCTTGTTCTATTGTCTTGTGATTCTCTTTAAAGCTTTATACCTCATGGGTCACTACACCATCATCCATAACAGCATTCATCAGCCTGAGGATTGTGGTGCAAATTGATTGCAAAACCCTAAAGTCCTTACTCAGTTTTTATTCATTTCTCACCCCTCTCAACAATGCTTTCCCCTGACTAAGTGTAACCCACTGGTGAATGTGTGTATCAAGTCCCCCACTACGGTGATCCCCAGAGAACAAGAGTTGATACAGACACAGAAAGGGATCCTGTAGCAGCTAACGCTTTTCTATCTGGAGGTCCCTGATTCCATCCCCTGTGTGTTGGCCATCACCCCGCCATCACATAAATATTTGGGGCTAGATTCACACAAGGATTTAGGCACTGAACTGCCACTTTGGGCACCTTAATCCCACAATCATCACCCTACTCCCAGGATTCACAAAATCCCTGTTCAGCTGCCATCAACCTTGGCAGATAGCTAAATGTTTGCAGGAAAAGTTCCCCAGGTGCTTGTGTATCTGAGGTCTGAGCCTCAGCATGATGAAAGAACCAGCGGACGAGGTGTTCCTCCAACTAAATTACCTGTGGGCCCCCATCTGGGAGGCAAGCCCTGAACACGCTCTCCTCTCCTTTTTTGTAAGAGCTCGGTAGGCCTCTCCCTTGTGTCTTAGCCTAATGGTGAGGTCGCTCACTTGGGATGTGGCAGACCCCTGGTTCAACTCCCCCCTCCACTTGAAGAGGGGCCAGTCACTTGTCAAGAGAGTGCCCTAACCACTGAGCTATGGGATATTCTGATGTGGGGCTGCCTCAGTCTCTCCCGTCAAAGCTGTTCCACTGTGAATACATAATTAAGAGTAATTGGGCCAGAGAGCGCAAGGACAAGAATGACTTAGTAGCCTGGTGGCTATAGCACTTGCCTGGGAGATGAGACCCCCAGTCTCCCTGCTGTTGATGATCCACCTTCCCCTGCCCACCTCCCACGCCAGCTTCTTGCATCCTTGGCATCTCCCATTGGCTAACTTAACTGGCACCTGGCCTCCAGCATGCTGGCTTTTATGAACCCCATTCTGAGGTGCCTGCCTCTCCCCTTTCACTGTATAGGGAGCCTGGCTGCTTAACCCAGGCTTTGTGAGTCACAGTGATTTTCCAGGTGCTTAAAAATTAAGCCTGGAGATGCTCAGCAACACCACGCCCAAACGCCTTTGTGAATCCAGCCCTTCGGGGTTCGCCTCAGTGTAATTTGATTTCAATATGAATTATACCCACTAGAGTAATCAGAGCAGGCTGAAAAATGCAAAATCCGCCCCCCGCCCCGATTTTCATCTCAGGTTGAGATTGTCACTTGCCCTACACCCCTACGCAGCAGGATAAGGAGTTGTAAGGTATGGAGGAGGAAGTCGTCTGTGCCAACTATCCAGCTGTCACACACTGTGACTTTAAGTCAGAACGTGGTTTCTGAAGCAGCGTAATTATGTGCTGCCCCTTGCTCAGGGCTTGCTACTAAGCGATGATTTCTAATTTTAAAAACCTTTAATTTTTAAATGACACTTTCAATAAGTTCTACCTGGCAATACACTGTAATTATACTTTTTGATACTTATAATTGCCACCAGTGCATAAAAATGGCAGAACTACAAGGCTGAGGATAACTGCAATGTAATTGAAATGTAGCTAAACACACCTGGGCTCCAAAAAGTGATGTAATAAGATGAACACCCAGAGGTGTAACAATAAGGGAGTCTGTAATGCAATTCTCCTTCTGGTTATTTGAATTACTTGTAATAAGTTATGGAAAATCATAGCCACAGCGTAACTATGCCGCAATTGCAATGTAACTACAGTCACCATGGGATAAAGTGGCATCCATCTTTCTCTAATCTCTTTCAATCATAGTAATTTTAGAGTTTACATAGAGCAACATTTGCAGATGGAAAAGTGATTTTCAAGTGGACCATTCTCACTTTCCTGCTCTAGGAATAGTTGTTTACAATCAAGGCCCAAAGAGATGATGTGCTTTGCCAGATGTGAATCAGTCATATAACCAGGATTAGAACTCAGGAGTACAGACTCCCAACCAGTTGTTTGTTCTGCTAGACACTGCTGCCTCGCCAAACAAGTAAGTAGCTGTTGTTCAACTTACGTAAACGTCCATAATTTGCGTTCTGTCTCATTCTAAGATCTTCGGTGGAGCGATGGAAGCTGGCCCCTGCTGCTGGGCTCCTGACAGGACTGCGATCTGAGAAGGAGAGAGCATTTAGATCACATACATGTACATAATGAGGCTGTCAGCAAATGCTGCCAGCTCGGATCATGTGTGACCATCAATGAATACAGCTTGTCATTTTCAGGTATTGAAACTTGAGTGACAAATTAATTGTCCAATTTGGATAGATTTCACACCCCTATTGATATTCTGCAAGCTTGGCTATGAATTCAGCAGCATTTCCCACTTTTGACACAGACAGAGTAATTTTTCTATTAGGAAGGAATGGTCTTACTTCTGCCAGGGTATTTTTAATATTTTCCTTGTTGGGTGAATTTCATCCCTGTGCAGAGGGCCAATACAAGGCTTATGCCACTACCTTAGTCCCATTTAAGTCCTATTTTGAGGCCTGAAGTAGCATTTGACTAATGCACAGGCCCTCTCTGCACGAGGATGAACATCACACAGTGTGAATACAAGCTCTACTACTTACAACTGGCCTTTGTGCTCAGATACCATGGCTATAATTGAGGAGAGAAACGGAGCAAGGTGATGGAACTTGGCATGGTGTGTGACAGACTGATAATATCCTGTATTGTCCTGAAGAACTGTTCTGGAATTAAGATAAACTTCATTAAATTAAGTTAAACCTTATCAAATTAGGGCTAATACCTTTGCGGCACACTGTATTAAAAATGTGTGTTACTGTGGCACTGTATGTACTTTCTCTAGTAGGGAAGGAGGGATGCTAATGAAATTCCTCTGTTATCAACCCTTTGAAGCCACTCCCTGGCTTATACTAATTCAAACTGGAGTTTCCAGCAGGGACCAAGAGACAAAAAAGGGGTTTGGATAAATAGCCTCTGCATGATCCAATGGATGGACAGGACCCCCGGCATATGGAGGGCCCCAATCCCTAGGGTAGGGTCAAAAGGACTAAGCCTCCTGAGGCCCCATAAACCTGGGAGCTTGTTCTGAGCTAAAGCTGTGCTGAGCTTGTGACCACAAAGGAATCCCCTTGGGTTGGTGGTTGAAGGACGACTCTTGCCAGCATCCAGGAGAGGGTGCGGGTAATGCTCGGTCAGCTTATTAGCAAGCGTGCAGATTCCTTTATTGTTTTAATATGATTTCTCTGTAATCCTTTTTACCTTAAAAATGAAGTAGGCTTGCACAGGAAGTGCTGTGTGGTACCCTGTAGCAATTACCCCTGTTAAGCATCTCTGGAGAGCAAGCAAGCAAGCAAGCAAGCAATGTCCTTGGGCAACCTGCCAGTGGTGGGAAATACATGGTGAAGGCAGGGTACTGTGCAGGCAGGAGATCCCCTCCCTCCCTTCTGACCAGGGTGAGATAGAGAGGGGCAGGGAAAAGGGGATGGCTTGAGAGTGGGTGCCCTTGACTGGACCACTGAGCGGGAATACAGGGGCAGTTGCCCTGAACTCTGACATATACTAGGGGACTTGGGTTGCAGTAGATAGAAGCTCACTCTCTCATAGCTGTGTTGGCTCTATAGGTAGGGTGACCAGACAACAAATGTGAAAAATTGGGAAGGGGTGGGGGTAATAGGATCCTAGATAACAAAAAGACCCAAAA
The DNA here is from genome assembly GCF_007399415.2 of Gopherus evgoodei. Classification (NCBI taxonomy): domain Eukaryota; kingdom Metazoa; phylum Chordata; order Testudines; family Testudinidae; genus Gopherus; species Gopherus evgoodei. The sequence continues at coordinate 150,377,181 of NC_044323.1, forward strand.
ATCGGGACTGTCCCTATAAAATCGGGACATCTGGCCACCCTATCTGCAGGACTCACGAGCAAAAATTAGTACAAAACACACCTTCATGCCTAAAAAGAGCTTACAGAATTCTGAATAAACACAAAAGGGCCTGATTCTGATCTTGCTCACACGGTGGATGTAATGCATTCACTTCACTGGAGCCACTCCTGATTTACACTGGTGTAAAGGAGAACAGGATGAGACTCAGAGAATAGATCTTTTGATTAAGAAGGAGCTGTTTTCAATACAGACACTGTTTATGGTACAGCTGCATTGAAAGCGTTCAGGGACATCCAGCACCTCCCCAGTGTTAATTCAATGCTGCTGCCAGGGTGGGATCTTGTCCTGTGACAAAGAGCTCCTCGCTAGAGCTGGTCAGGAACTGAAATCTGCGTTCCACAGCAAGTTCCAATATTCTGAAAAATCCCTGAAATGTCCTCAAAATGAGAATTGCTAGTATCAAAACATTTGGCCTTTTTCATTATATTAAATGTTAAATATAACATATACATATATTTACATATTGTGTGTAGAATATTATTAAAATCTATATTTTAGACTATAAAAGTCAAAACAAAACTGAACTTTGATTCAAAATGTTTTTGACATAAAAAATGCTTCATTTTGACATTCTTCCCATCAAAAAAATGTTGTTGAAATCGACGTGTTCCCATGAAAAATATAGATTAAATAGCATTTTTCAATGAAAAACTTCTGTCAAATTTTTTTGACCAGCTCTACTTATTGCTGATAGACTTGAAGCAACAAGATGAATAGCGGCTAGAACAACAGCAATAACAATCTTCCCTGCAATTTAATAATGGGTCCAACACAGCATCCACCGAAGTGAAAAGCAGAACTCCCTTTGTCGGTAAACAATCTGCCCCTGTATTTTACTATATATTGTCAATATTCATTCCAACAACCTATTACTCCTTGTAGCGAGGTGGACTGGCTCCCAGCCGTGCCTGATAGGGCCGAGCTGGAACAGACGCCAAAGTGGGTGGAGCCACTGTGGCCTGTTCCCGCCCCCCGGAAGTCAAGGGGTGGGACAGGAAGTATAAAGGCCCGGCCCCAACGCTCAGTTGGCCGCTGGAGAGGACAGATGCTGGTGCCCTAGCTCTCGCTGGGCCGAGCCTGCCCCGTGCTCACTACCCTGAGGAGCGCTGGCCGAGCCTGCCCTGTGCTTGCTACCCTGAGGAGCGCTGGCTGGGTCTTCCCCTCGCCCAGTATCCTGAGGAGCCACCTGAACTTCCCAGCGCCCCAGGGCTGGCGCTACCATTTAGGCGATCTAGGCAATGGCCTAGGGCACCAGAATTTTTGGGGGGGTGTTATTTTGCCGGGGGGGTGGCACGCGGGTCCGGTGGACCTACTGCAGTCATGCCGGCAGACGGCCCGCTGCTGGAAAGGCTCCAGTGGAGCTGCCGCAGTCATTTCGGCGGATGGCGTGCTGGTCTAAAGGCTCCGGTGGACCTACCGCAGTCATGCCTGCGGCAGGTCCACTGGAGCCTTTAGACCAGCGGACTGCCAACCGGCATCACTGCGGCAGCTCCACCGGAGCCTTTCCAGCAGCGGACCGTCCGCCGGCATGACTGCGGTAGATCCACCGGACCCGCGGGGGGCGGTGAAATGGCTGTCTGCCTAGGGCGTCAGAAACTCTGGTGCCACTCCTGCAGCGCCCAGCATCCCGAGGACCAGCCCCGCTTACCCAGTGCTCAGTATCCTGAGGGGCCCATGGTGTGGGACGTTGCGGAAGAGGCAGAGGACACACAGGTACCAACAGAGGGGGAGATTGGAAGTGGCCCAGGGGTAGCCGACTCTAGTCTGGCTCCAGGAGACCCCGAACCAATGTCAGTGTGCTGTGGTCAGGATCCCCACTGACACAGCAGCAGACTGCCTGCTGCTGTTAGGGCCTCGGGTTGGGATGCAGTGGAGTGGGAGGGCCTGCGTCCCACCTGCCACCCTTCCAGGGGTGGGCAGAATCCCCCTCTCGCTGGCCTGAGAAGGGCCTGGGCTTATAGACTATTTGTTTGCTCAGCCCCTGCCTAAGGGCTGGAGCCTGGAACTGCTTGTTGCCCCACCCTGCCCAAGGGCCTGGGCTTATTTATGGGGTGTTTGCTTGGTCCCTGCCTGAGGGCCTGAGCTCCTGACTGTTTCCTGCCTCACTAGGCTAGGTCAACAGCTCACCCAACTTGTGTAGCAAGGCGGACTGGCTCCCAGCTGCGCCTGAGGGCTGAGCCCCCACACTGGACCCTTACACTCCTAAATGGAAAAAGACCTACAGTGTAAACATCGATGAGGAGTAATAACCACAGCCAAAATACCAAGGCTAGAAATCACTAAATTATGAACAAAGTTCTGCTCTGAGCTGTTGGGTGAATCTCCGTTCTGCTACACTGCTCTCCCCAGAGTCATGGATACCTCGCTGAAGTCAATGAAAGCATGCATGCTTGGAGAGCAGGCTATCGGAGATTACATCTGATGTGCGGAAGTGAAACCTTATGTTTGCACTTTAGGTTAATCTAGAGAGTGGACAACCTAAGGTTATTACATCCAAGATTCCATCAAAGTGCCTCCCATCTGAACCAAAGTTAATATCCTAGACTGGGAACAGAGAAATTCCCCTTTAAAATGGCTAAAAAAATTGGGTTCGTTCTACAGATCAAGCAATGCAGTGGCATACCACATCAGAGCAAGCTTCCAGCACAGCCCTCTGACAGGATGCCTTCGCCCTGACATGGAAATCAGGTTTCAATGCGCCGTCCAGCCTTCGGCCTCTCTGAGGGAATGGTCACCAAAGGTGCCATTTACAGCCTCACGGGGTGATACTACTATGATGGGGAGCTCTACGGAGACCACCAGCTTGCTTCACACAAACCAATGTCAGACGAGTAATATTTTTTGTTTACTAACAACCTCAGAAGGATTTGAATGGGTAATTGGATTTAATAGGCTGTAAAAGGCTGGGCCTTCCCTGTAGTGCCCCCTTCTGGCTAAATGAGGCTGTGTTGAGGCCCTGCCTCAATTTACTCTCCTCAAGGCTCCTTAGATAAATTCCACCAGGCCTGAGTCCTTTAAACATTCCCCTGGTGTCTGTAATTTATGTATATACAATTCACAACATTCAATCCTGGGGCTTCTTCCTTTTCCCAGGAGAGTGTTCTCCTCTCCCCTGAGTCATTTGCAGGCTTTCCTGCCTGGAGCCTTTGTCCCCTAGTGTCTCAACTCAGCCCTGGGGCCTCTCTTCTTTCCCCAGGAGAGGATCCCAGCTTTCTGCTCTCTGCAGGAGCCCTCTAAGGCTATGAATGACAAAACTTGTCTGTCAGAGGTGTTAACTCCTCCCCCTCCCCTTGAAACACAAAAATTTTGCTGCGACAAGTGCCAGTGTGAACAGCGCATCATCGGCAGGAGTGCTCTCCTGCTGACAACATGAACGCAGCTCGCTGGGGGTAGAAGTTTTTTGCCGACAAACAGCGGCTACACTGCGTGACTTTTAGTGGCACGGCTGCGGTGACACAGCCACGTCACTAAAAGCTGTGTAGTATAGCCATCGCCAAAGTCTCTGCAGCTTCATTCTGCCCCCACATTCCTCGCCCTGTTTCCCTCTTTATAAGGCCCAAGTGCCTTCCCTTAAGGCCAACTGAGCAGCAGGTAATCACTCACAGGTTGCACTGGGTGCTGCTCCTTCATAAAGGGGCCAGTCACGCAGCGAAGTAGACTCTACGTTCCTTTACCAATTCCTTGTGCCACCTTCTGGGCTACTGTGGTTTCCATCCATCGCTCTCTGCTATGATCTCATGGTCCCTTCTGGCCTTAAGCTCTACGAATCTAAGAACCACGAGCTTTGTTTTTATCTACACATTTCACATACAGCATAAGAGTTGTAGAACATATTGGATGAAATCCCGAAGTCTGTATTCAAGGGGAAGTGTAGAGGAACAGCATGGCCCTGCATGCTGCTTATGTCCCAATGAAGACCATAGGTATTCATACAGACGGAGCAGATTGGTGGATTTGAGCCACAGGGCTCAAATGGGCTGTAAATGGCGCATAGAACAGGTGCTAGCCCTCTGTAGAGAGAGTGCATTTTAGGGGCCTGAGTAAGGACTGAAGGTAGACGGCAACACAAGTTTACCCTGGGTTAAAAAAAAAATGAACAAGGACATTGGGATACAGCCACGTGTGAGCTGAATCTTGTGAACTCACTTGTGTTGGACGAGACCGATTTGCCAATGTCTGCCAAGGATCGGTGGATCGGCTTCTTGGTCTGGTGGCGGTGTTTCCTCAGTAGCACGTAACTTATTTTCTCTCTCAGCTCTGGCTTGAGCAGACCATCCTCTATCTGCTTTTCAATAACATCATCTGAAAGAAGGACATTGGAAGCACGTGCATGACTCGCTGGGCTGCAGTATGACAGGTTCTTTTGCAAAAAAAAATAAAATAAAAAAAATCCCCGTCCTTGCATCCTCTAGAACTGCATCACATGCCAAAGACTCAGACTTTAAGGTCATGAGGGACCATCATGATCATCTAGTCTGACCTCCTGCACATCGCAGGTCACCCATGGGAAAAATTAGTGGGTGCTCGGCACTCACCAGCAGCCAAGCTAGCCCCCGCTCCCAAGCACGCCATGTCCCCACTCCTCTCCCTCCCTCCCTCCCAGCGCTTCCCGTCCCCTCCTCCCCGCTGCCTAACAGCTGTTTGGCAGCACTTAGGACTTTCCCGGAGGGAGGGGGAGGAGTGGGGATGCGGTGCACCCAGGGGAGGAGGCGGAGAGGGGCGGGGACTTGGGGTAAGCGGGTGGAATGGCGGTGGGGTGAGGGCAGTGCAGGGGCCGGAAGAGGTGGGGACAGGGGCAGGGTTGAGCACCCACCAGGCAGAGGGGAAGTCAGCCCCTATGCTGAAGTCCTCAAATCATAATTTAAAGACTTCAAGTTACAGAGAATCCACCATTTACACTAGTTTAAACCTGCAAGTGACCTGTGCCTTATACGGCAGAGGAAGGTGAAAACCTCCCAGAGTCTCTGCCAATCTGACCTGGAGGAAAATTTCTTCCTGACCCCAAATGTGACGATCAGTTAGACATACTGGCGAGGCCCACCAGCCAGACACCTGGGAAATAATTCTCTGCAGTAACTCGGAGCCCTCCTCATGTACTGTCCCATTTCCAGCTATTGGAGATATTTGCTGCTAGCAGTCGCAAATCGGCTCCATGCCATTGTAGGCAGCCCCATCATACAAACTCTATGCAGTCTGTAGAGGTTCTATGGTGGGATCAGATCATCACAGGTAAGTTCACGCTCATTCTTTACTCAGAAAAAAATCACAGTTAATATCCTTGCTCCCCTTGAGGTTTTGCCTGTATAACGGAGTGTTGAACCAGGGCCATGTTACTGTCCTTTTCTTAAAGGTGTAGTGCTTTGTTCCTTATGTGATATCTGTGTAAAATGCAGCCATTCAGATATAGCAGGGTGTTGCATTAACTTTGCATAGGTGTGCAATGACGACACACAAGGAGCAAGGCAGTGAAGAATCAAGCTTGTTCTGCCTAACGGGCCAACTCCTGCAGTTCTTGGGCAGGCAAAACTCCCACCATTGGGAAGAATCAAAGCTACATGATTTGTCTCTAAACTTTCAAAACAAACAATATGCTCTCTCCAAGATGCTCATCATCAAACACTTGGGCAACAGTGAGATCAGTAGTGATTCACAGAAGGCACTAGGATGTTTTTGTGTGATAAAAACCCATCCCAGCATGAGGTACGTATACATCTTCGAAGCAGTTACTATGCTAAGCTAATCTGAATGGGTTGGTGTTGCCAATTTAGCTGCCCTAGGTCTTCAACTATACACAGGCTTGCACAGAAACAACAAAATCAGTTTGGAGTCTCTCTCCTTTTGTTATTTCAGTGCAGGTTTGTGGGTAGACTAGCCTTTATTTGTCCTGAGAGTGACCTCTTCTGATACTGTTAATTAATTCTGCTGTCCTCTCTTTTTACCCCAGTGTAAATTCCACTGATTTCAACGGAGTTCCTTATGATGTGACATTAGAATCAGGCCCACAAAGTTAAATTAAAAAGTACATAAAAAGCACATCACACCAGAGATAATAAGTCAACCAAACAGAGAGATGATTAATGAGTAACTCTACCGAGCTCAACACTAAACATGTAATAGTGCAGCAATTTGAGCCAATGTTCTAATGTATGCAGTGGGTTGTTACTTTGAAGGGCTGACTACTACACCGCCTTTTCAAGGGTAACGTGTAGTTATACTCTGAAAAGGGACAATAAAAAGGAAGCTGTAGAGATCTAAATGTATTGTGCTTTCTCTCATCACCTTGCAGAGCAAATCTGCTGTGATTATGAGTCGCTTGCTGAATAGAGAATCACAGAAATGATTGAGACGTCATCAAGTCCAGACCTTGCGCTGAGGTAGGACCAAGTAAATCTAGACCATCCCTGACAGGGGTTTGTTCAGCCCGTTTTTAAAAACTCCTGTGATGGGGATTCCGCAACCTCCCTTGGAAGCCTGTTCCAGAGCTTAGCTAGAGTTAGAAAGTTTTTCCCATTGTCTAATCTAAATCTCTCTTGTTACAGATTAAGCCCATTGCTTCTTGTCCTACCTTCAGTGGACATAGAGAACCAATGATCGCAGTCCTCTTTATAGCTGCCATTAACATATTTGAAGATTTATCTGGTCCCCCCCGGTCTTCTTTTCTTAAGACTAAACATGTCCAGTTTTTTTTAAACCTTTCCTCACAGGTCAGGAATACACAACTTTTAGTGTATTTATATGTAATGACATTTGTATGTAACTATATATAATCAAAGGAGAAAAATAAATAAGTGAATGGATGCACAGAAATTAGACATCAATTTTGTCTTCTTTTCTCAACTGTACCACATATCCTGCTTGACAACTGTTGCATTCTCTCTGGCTTATATTACGTAAGGCATAATGAAATGAACATTCATCAATAAAAAATGGAAAGTGAAACCCAGCATAAGGCATTGTTAGTTTTGATGGAATACTGCATCTGCTTTCTTCAGCTTTTCCTCACCTGTCAGGTTTCTATAATCTCAGGATGCTTTGCAAACATTAACTAGAGCCCTACTAACACCTGCAGGTCTCAGAACAGAACCCAGGAGTCCCAGCTCCAACCACGAGTCACAGCTTCCTTAACACATGCATGTGGGTTTATTGGGGGCTGTAAGCCTAAGACCCACCAGACAGACAAGGTGGGTGAGGAAATATCCTATCTAATATCCTGGGATGGACACAGCTACAATTACACTGCATAAGACCCACCAGGTAACAGAAATTCATCTAGCAACAACCTCATCATCATCATCCCTTCATTGCCTAACTTCATATTGGATGGATTACAGTGAAGTGATATGTATTAAAGAACCTCACTGCATCTGACTGCAAAGGTGTCAATGTGTAAACACGGAATAATGGAAGTCAAATGCAAACATATCAGAGCGGCAGTGATTTACAGTTGCAGTGCGTAATCTACTTTAGCTACGTATCTGTCCCCCAGATGCTCAAAGGTCTTTAGGGACTTCACTTCCATTGGCTTCAATGAAAGTCAAGAGAGCTCAGTACCGTTGAGGATCTGGGCTTATGCACTTCACAAACTATAACGTATTTATCCTCACAACAGCAGCACTGTTATCCCTACTTTACAGATGAGGAACTGAGGCCCTGAGAAACTAAGGCCCCAATTTTTAATAGAATTGAGACACTGCTGTGCTGAGCATTGCAATACTTAATTGATTTAGGAGCCTCTCATTTTCAAAAGGGATTTAGGCACACAGGAGCCTAAATAATTGGCATATTGGCTCCTAATCCCTTTTGAAAGTGAGACAAGGGCTTCTAAATCAGTTTGGGGTTGCAATCCTGAGTGCAGCGACACCTACATATCATTAAAACAACAAGGAGTCTGGTATCATTACAAATCTGGGCCTAACTGAATGCCCAGGGTCATGCAGGAGGTCTTTGGCAGACCAGGGAACTGAACTCCACTCTCCCCAGGCCTACACTAGTGGTCTAACATCCTCTCACACAGAATAAATTTGCGGTCCATCACCATAGCCACTTGCCCACATCATTTTATTATTTACATTACACAATCTTACTATTTATACACGTCAATGACTACACAAGTGGAGAATCAGACTTGATATTGTCGGTTACATTATGTGCCAGTTGACATGCCATTAACCCTCCCTTCCACCAAATTACTCTGAGATGAGTGACACTTTCCTCTAGTTCTAGGTAAGGCTTCAGAGCGCCAATGAAATCACTTCAAGAAAACCCCACCGCTGTTTGTACTGAGAGGTTAATACCGATGATCTGTGGTAAGGAGTAGCCGTCTAAGTCTAGGAGCACCGTCCCTGTCTGTAGACATGTGCGTAGTTCAAACAGGCTGTGCAAAGATAATGTTGACACATGAGGTTTGCTCCATCTCTCCCCTCCTTCTTCCACCTTTTCTTCGAATTTTATCCACCTGAAACAACAAAAGCCATAGTTGTGATCAATACAGGGTACAAATGCATGGCTGGTAAACTGCACATCTGTCCAAACAGTGCAACAATCATGTGATCAAGGACCAAGGTGATGGACACAGTGTAAGAACTTGAACAGAACAGATCTATCATAGGGCAGCTGCTGTACAGCCTGTGTGCATTTTAGTTAGATATATTTATCATCAATAAACTGGATTAACAGCCATTGCTTCAGAAGGAGCCAAGGTGCTTGGAGGAGCCCAGGACTGGAACAGCTGAGGACTGAGAGGCATTGGCAGAGCATGATTCAGGGCTGGGATATCTAGAAGAGTCCTAGGTCAGGGTGGTGGTGCATTGGCAAAGCTGCATAGCTAGAGGAATCATACAAGAGCTTTACCAGCTGTATTAGCATTATGTTATATGAGGCACCTCTTTCATGAGTCCAATTCATATATGGTTTTAAATTATCTTTTTTATTAAAGGGAGATGTGCTTCACATGTACATAGATAGCACTTTCCACCTGCCAAGTGCTTTATGAGCATTAACTAATTCATCCTCAGACCATCCCTGCAATGTATGTCTGCATATTACAGATGAGGAAATGGAGGCAGAAAGGTTAAGTTATTTGCCTAAAGTCACATCATCTGAAAGAGGAACAGAACCTGATGGGTTGGTAAATCTCACTGCTGGGATTAGGTTCCCCCCCCCTCTTTCTCTCTCAATATAATACTTATGCTGCTATGAAAAAAAATAGACTGTAAAGTCTTCAAGGCAGGGAAACCATTTTATCGGTGAAGTGCCATGTGCATCTATGGAATAATAATGTGCTTATGCATACAACTAACAAATACTAAAAGGACAGGTGTCACAGCATGCCTGGTGCAAGGTGTCTGGTTCAGTGAGCTCTTTGCTCATCCTTTAACAATTAAAGTTCAACCCCCAAAATTGGTCACCTGAGCCCTTAAACTTTAAGACCAAAAAAACCCAAACCAGTTTATTGTACCCCTTCAGCTGAAGGTGCAGTTAGATGATTAGGTTCTGAGGGCCTGGGGTTCCAGACCTGGGTTTCTGGGTTAGGGCCGGGGATCTCCCCTCCTCTCCCAGCTTCATCCAGCACTGCCCCTACGAAGCAAGCAAGCCTTCTTATATCGCCTGGTGGGTCCTGATTGGCTAATACCTCCTCCCACTCCCCTTCTAGCCCCTGGAGGACCAAGTCTTGTTGGCTCTGCAGGTACTAGAACCTGAGTGGCAGTGTTCCGAGGTCTAACTCATTGCCCCTCTTTCCCAGCCAATGCTTTTCCTTTGGGTGGAGTGCGTCAGGGCGGTGATGGGACAAAAAAGGCCTGGTACACCTGTCGTGGTAGAACACTGGAAAACTCATTTAATCAGCTTGATAGTGATCAGAGTTCCCAAAACCTTAACCTGCTCTGTTCATTTCAGTGATGGGTTAATTACATTTTGGCTACATTATTCGTGTGAAGGATTTCAGCATCAGGAAAATGTGAAATGGCAAATGAGAGAATGCAGCATGCTGACTAAGCAAAGTTTCATCCCCAGTGATGCAGCATTTATAACACACCTCCACCATTCAAGGATATTAAAGCGCTTTAGAGACATTTGTTAATTAACTCTAATGGCACTATTATACCATTTTGCAGTGGCTAAACTGAGATGCTGAGCTAACCCGATGTCACACTGTGAGTCAGTGGCAGAAAAGAACTTAGGAGCTCTCACTCCCAGTCCTCTGCTCCAACCTCTAGACCCACAATCCCTTCTAAGATCTGGGAACAGACCACAAGAATCTTGACTTCCAGTCCCTTCTCCAACTATTAGACCATGCTCTTCTACCAGACCTAAGAAAAGAACCCTAGAATCCTGACTTCCTGCTCCAATCACTAGAAAAAGCTCCCTCCCTTAAAAACCCCCTAAACTGTCCTGCTTTTAATGTTCTGCATCAGCTTCTTAACATTCATTATGAAGACTAACACAAATAAATGAAAGAGAGCAGATTTCTGCAGGCTCCCTGGGAATATGACTCGTGCTCCAATTAAGCACAAGTAATTCTCGGCAACGCGCCTGTATTTATTTTGGAAATAAAGCTGCTGTTCCTTTAAATCAGGTTTCCAGAGTCCCAGCTCCATGAATTCTCATGGATTAGTCAGTCTAGGGCTTAACTTGGCAGCTTTTAACTGGTACAACTTGGATTTTGGCTCATGTCACTGCAGTGGGGACAGAGGGAAAGAACAGAGGACAACAGGGGGCTTTAAAAAAAAAAGTAGCAACAGAGTATATGCTAATTATGCCTGGAAATACTGGAAACAGCTCTGGATTATCCAAGCTATGGTCAGGGACTTACCTGGTGGTTCCTTCTCCCTAGTAGCTCCTTTAGGTTGGCATTTACCTGGATTAGAGATCCAAACTACAAAGGGGAGGCAGATTGACACACTTCAATGTTTTTTTCCCAGTGGGAGAACTAATTTAGATAATCTTTCCCGCTGCAGCTCTGCTGCTCATTTAGGATTCTGGGATTCGTTGCTCTAGAACCAAGGCGGGGTGGGGAGAGACGTGGAACCCAGGATTCCTCCTAGTTAACAGAGTAGAGCAGCATTCACCCATTTAGCAGTGAAGAAAGGAAATAGATTCTGGGTGCTGCAAGTCTGATTCGGGGCAAGGCAACAGGCTACTGTTACCTCACCCAGATTTTGCAGGAAGTGATTGACAAAGTACGGTGGCTATTCTGTACTACTATTGCCGTATGATGGACTGTGAAGGTAGATTGAGAAACAAAAGGCTATCAATGCATCAGGAGAAGGAGACAGTGTAATGTAGTGGTTCGAGCACATGCGGTTTCTAGTCCTAGCTCTAACATGGATTTAATGTGTGATCTGGGCAAGCCACGAATGGCCTCTTGATGCCTCAGTTTTCTGTGCTAAACCTGACACACAACACTGCCTGCATTAGGAAGTGCAGCGCACCCAAGACAGTGAGAGCTGTAGGAATCTAACGCCTCTGATAATCAGGCTCAAGTTTGGCTGAGCAATCTGAAGCAACCCTAAAAAAAAAAATTAGCTCAAACTCTCTGGTGCTTAGGGTGACCAGATGTCCTGATTTTATAGGGACAGTTCTGATATTTGGGGCTTTGTCTTAAATCGGTGCCAATTAGTCCCCACCCCCTGTCCCGATTTTTCACCCTTGCTATCTGGTCGCCTTACTGGTGCCTCAGTTTCCCTTCTTTTCAGAGGGCAACCATAATAACTACTCACCCTTTGGAAGGCACTTGGAGAGCTTTGAATGAAAAATGTTACATGAACACAAAATGGTGTTTGTTAAAACTAGAGAAAGGGAATCAGTGAATAGTATTTTAAATAAATACATATAACCAAGAGGGCACTATACTGGAACCGCATCAGGAGATACTGCAGAGCTTTAGTTAGGAGAAATTCAAGGAATATTTTAAAGAACATCAACGTGAGACTCGTTATTCAGAAAAGGAATAGTCCTGGTTTGTTGCATTTTTCTTCCCATTACAATGTAGCTCCTTTCACCCACTGATCTCAAACTCTTCATAGATATTCGTTAATAAACCCTCACCATAGGTCAGCTTTAGCTCTCCTTTAATGTTCACAACGTATCACTGTCCTGTGTCTTTCACAAAATAGCAACCTGATGCTATGACACAAACATCGCCACCTACACTACAACCAAGCGATGACTCTCTTGCACTAACCTCTAGATACATACCAGTCCCAAAGCTGGGAATACAAACCAGGAGTAACTCCTCCCTGCTCTAACTGCTAGGAAACACTTCCCCACACCAGGATTTGAACCCAGTAGTCCTAACACCTAATCTCCTGCTCTGAATACTAGACCACTCTGTATCCTTTTAAGCAGAGCTACAAAAGCTGTTGCTATATTAACGTACATCTCAGTCACATTATTTACATCAGTGCTGGCCAAGAGATTTATGGTCACTGAATAAGATGCCTGCCATACAGAGGCTGGCCAAGAGCCCACTGATGGCAAGATATGAAGCCACCTGGAGATTTGCATTCTCCCAGTTTCCATTTTCAGTCCCAGTATCATGCAGTCCCACACGCATTGCAGTGGCTACTCTCACCCCTGTGCTTAGTTGATGCCTGGGTCCGGTGGTTCCTTTCCTGAGGCTGAGGGGAGGGACCTTTAGACGTGGGCGGGCCCACACCCACCCATCGGAAGTGCTTCGGTAGGTGTTCTCACAGCGTGCTCTGCCATTCGGGCTTTAGGAACTACCACAGTGCTAAGTGCTGACCATGCCAGCAGAAAGCAGACAGGGGTATCGCAAGTGGTTTCGCTAACACTGCTCCTGATCAAACTCTAACGAAGCTGGGTTAACACATACACCGTCCAGAGCTGGGAACCACGTCAGGTGGGCTAAGGAACTGTGTCAGATGAGGAACATTCGCTATCTATTCCGGCAAACCTCAATGGATTTGTTAAGAGCACTGCTACAGACCTCGACCAATGCACCTCAGTCCTGTCCTGGGACCCTCAGTTCTGCACTGAACTGCACCACCCTGGTATGGTCTAGTCATGAGATCTCACGCAGCAATGCTTATATCCCCGAGTCCCAAACGGGCCCCTCCCCATCCAGCACTGCCAATGCTTCTTAATGCTGACCTGCACCATGCTGCTGCTATTTCTGTCCTGCTCCCTCAGGACAGCTCTGCTGACACCCATAATTCTGGTGTGCAGCACCCCCTGCTGCTTTAGTCCTGGACTCCCTAACACAAGTAGCTCTGTAGTCTTTATCCACAACCCCCTGGCTATTCCACCTCTGCCTCTGACCATGTGACAATTTTGTGATGTGCCCAAGGGCAATAGCGTGAGCAACTCAAAATTATTGTCGCTTGTGAGCGGAGGCAGGATTTCAACTTCTGATCACAAAGGTAAAAGGTTTGTGTCCTCATCACCCCGCAGTCCAGAATCCTACCTATGGTGCTGTGAGAATTTACACCAGATGACGATCTGCTCACAAGGAAGACGACACCCCATTACAATATGGAATACTCACTGAGATGGGTGAGATTCCAGTACCTAGGGAGATGGTGGAATCTCCTTCCTTGGAGGTTTTTAAGGTCAGGCTTGACAAAGCCCTGGCTGGGATGATTTAGTTGGGAATTAGTCCTGCTTTGAGCAGGCGGTTGAACTAGAGGACCCCCTGAGGTCTCTTCCAACCCTAATTTTCTATGAGAAAAATTCCTTCCTGACCTCTGCACTGAAGCATGAGTTCCTGCTACCTTTGGCCTATTCTGTTTTATAATTTGTGTGACTGTTGCACCTCGAGGCCCCAAGAGAGGTCAGGGCCCCATTGCGCTAGGTGCTGTACAAACACACCCTGAAGATAGTCCCTGCCCGAAACAGTTCATGATCTGAACAGACTTAGTGTGACCAGGGGTCCGGTTTTCGAGCAGAAAAGGGGCCCTGCAGGCTCCAGTCAGCACCTCCGACCAGGCCATTAATAGTCTGGTCAGTGGTGCTCTGGCTCTAAGGAAGGCTAGTCCCTACCTGTCCTGGCACCACGCTGCACCCTAGAAGTGATCACCAGGTCCGGCTTCTAGATGGGGGGGCCATGGGGCTCCAAAAGCTGCCCCTCCCAGTTAGCACCGGCTCCGCACTCCCATTGGCCAGGAACAGCCAATGGGAGCTGGGGGGGCAGTGCCTGGGGGTGAGAGCAGCACGCGGAGCGTCCTAGCCCCCACATCCCTGCCTAGAAGCTGGATCTGCTGGCCGCTTCCGGGGCGCAGCGTCATGCCAGGACAGGCAGAGGGTCTGTCTTAGCCTCGCTGCGCCACTGACTGGAAGCCGCACAAGGTAAATCCATGCCCCAACCCTGAGCCCCAAGCTGCTGCCTTCTAAACCCAGAGACCCCTTCTGCACCCCAAACCCCTCATCCCTGGCCCCACCCCAGAGCCCATACCCCCAGCCGGAGCCCTCACCCTCACCCCCCGTCCCCCCTGCCTCAACCCACAGCCCTCTCTCACATTCCCAATCTCTCAGACCCACTTCCCAGCCTGGAGCTCCCTCCTGCACCCCAAACCCCTCATCCCCAGCCCCACCCCAGAGCCCACCCCCCGAGCCATAGCCCTCACCCCCTTACACACCCCAACTCCCTCCACTAGCCTGGAACCCTCTCCCACACCTTGAACCCCTCATCCCCCACCCCAGAGCCCACACCCCCAGTTAGAGCCCTCACCTCCTCCCGCACCCCAACTCCCTCCTCCAGCCCAGTGAAAGTGAGTGAGGGTGTGGAGAGTGAGCCACCGAGGGATAGGGAAATGTAGTGAATGAGAGGTGGGGCCTCAGGGAGGGGTGGAGCTAGAGTGTTTGGTTTTTGTGAGATTAGAAAGTTGGCAACCCTAAACAGACTAGACACTGTCACCACAGCAAGTGTAATTTCTGAGCATCATTATCCCAGGCGTGGCAATCTAGCATGCAATGCCTCACCCTTGGCCTTTTTGCGCAGTCAGCTTTCTCCCCATGTTAGACTCCCGGAGCCAAGCCCATTCTGTCTTGACAGCTGCTTGGCTCTGAAGATGAAGTTTCCTGTTTAGGCTTGCCAAGGTTTTATTTGCAGGTAGTGCTCACGCAGAGAAGGAGCTGGCTCCCCGCAGCTAAAGAGGCTGTGAATTCCTGACCCAAGGAGAGAGGAAACACAGGGCCTGCAATTTGACAGCTTTTAAACCTGCAGTGGAAATGCTCACATGAAGTCCTGGGCTGCCCCTGGAGACTGAAGCCCTCTCTCTCCAGAGCGGGTACAGCACAGCCAGTAGCACTGTAACCGTCTCCCTGCGCTACCCCTCTAATGTGCCTGAACCAGCTCTGATTGGGTGAGAGGGAGTCCAGTTTCCAGGTCCTGTTCACTCCTTGGCCTCCCTACTGAGGAGGGCTGATTAGTGTCAATCTTGCTGATGACTTTTAGGCCAGGCAAACACACCTGCCGCCTCAAGGGTCTGCAAAGAGATCCATCAAACTCCTTCCGTAACCTGCACCTTGGACAGCATTAAATTCTGGCACACACCCAGCCCCACAGAATAACGGTTTATCATAGAAAGGAATAAAACCTTTTGGGAAAATAATTAAATGGCTCCCTTAGCAGTGACCAAAAATATCATCATCTATTAGGAACATTAACCTGTAGAATGCTGGTGTTTAATCCAGGCTGGCAACAAAATGAATGCTTAGGATGTAGATTACATATGCCCAGTCTCCAAACGGTTAAACCACTTTCAGCAGACACCTAGCAGCCCTGGGGTCACAGCTTAGTGCAATCACGCTTCTGCTAACAACTCAAACACTTAGGATATGTCTACACTGCCCATACTGGGGCATCCACACTGCATTGTAAGCCTGGGTTTACAAGTGCTGGACCCGGGTTTCACAATTGTGCTAACGTGCCTATACTGCGTGACGCAGACCTTCTGACTTGGGTCTGCGACTTGACTTGTGTCCACACTGCACAGCGACAGGGATTGGATCCAAGTCAGAGTGGGACTTGGGCTCTGACCTACCCCCTCTTAGTAGGATCCTAGGACCTGGGGCCAGAGTCCCTGCTGGCCTGAGTCAGACTGATCTGTGTGTGGACGGAAGCAGGGGCTTGGACTCAAACCTGAGTCAGAGTCCTGGCTTAGTGTGCAGTGTAGACAGACCCATACAGAGCCAATTTAGTGTGCAGACAGGAAGACTAAGGGGAAAAAATGAAATACCACCCTAGGGAGGGATTTTCCAAATTATTCAAGTGAGTCAGGAGAACAAGTTTCATTGAAAGTCAGTGGGACTTGTGCTCCAGCTCACTTAGGTGCTTTGGGAAATCACTTGCTCCAAAAAACAGACTAAAAGCTAACTAAATCTGTTGCCCAAACAGCCTCGACAGCGTCTAATGCTTCACACGCATGTAGTTTCTTTGGATCCTCACTGATGGGACAGGGCTGGATCCTGCCAGGCTGGGCCAGGTTCTAAGTGACACCAGTTCCCACTGAAGATAAAGGAAGTTGATGGACTTAGCCCATTGCAGAATCAGCCTAATAGTGATGAAAACACATTGTGCTTCCAAGTACTTTTCATCCAAAGATCTCGTACAGCTTTCTAAACATTAATGAAACAAGCTTCACCTTTTAAGATAGGGACGATGCCCTACATTAATAGTTTCCAAGATCAGAACGGACCATTGTCCGACTTCCTGCCTAACTCATGCCATGAAAGTTTCCCAAAATAATTCCTAGACCAGAGCTTTTCATCTTCATTTTAAAATTGACACCGATGGAAAATCCACAACTCTTGGTAAATTGTTCCAGTGCTTAATTGCTCTCACTATTGAAATTTTAAACCATATTTCCCGTTTGTCTAGCTTCAGCTTCCAACCATTG
Organism: Gopherus evgoodei; assembly: GCF_007399415.2. Classification (NCBI taxonomy): domain Eukaryota; kingdom Metazoa; phylum Chordata; order Testudines; family Testudinidae; genus Gopherus; species Gopherus evgoodei. The sequence continues at coordinate 150,394,118 of NC_044323.1, forward strand.
GATGATGTTATATCTTTGTCTACTAGATTGAAGAGCCCACTGCCAAATATTTGTTCCTCATGTAGGTACTTATAGGATTTGTCAATATGGTGCCATTGTCTGCAATAGAGGGGCACTAGATTGTGTGCTGACCCATGTGGACCCTACTGGCGTGCAGTAAAAGTTCTCTAGTGCACAATAATGTGGTCCTATTTCAAACTGTACTATGTTAACATGCATTAGGGAACTTTTAGTGAATGCCAGACAAGTCCACAACACCAGTTAGTGCGCAACATGCTGGTGTGCTTTAGAATCTACTCCCCTGTAGTACGGACTAATATTCCATGTAGGCAAACCCATAAACTGTGATCAAGTCATCCATTAGACTCAAGAAGCTCAATTTATTGAGGCTGTCACTATAAGGCAGTTTTTTGAAACTTTTATTCATTCTTGTGGCTCTTCTCTGAACCCTCTCCAGTTTGTCAACATCCTTCTTGAATCGTGGACAGCAGAACTGGACACAGGACTCCAGCAGCACTCATACCAGTGCCAAACTGAGGTAAAATCTGTTATCTAATCCTACTTGAGGTTACAGATGCTGAGGAACAGGAAAAGGAAGTATCTTGCTTAAGCGTCACACAGCAAGTCAGTGGCAAGAGCCTCTGTCTTGACTCCCAGTCCCCCTTCTCTAACCACTAGACCACCCTCCCTCCCCAGAGCTGGGAACAGAACCCCAGAGTTCTGATACCCATTCTACCCATCTAACCACTAGACCCCACTCTCTGTCTAGAGCTGGGAACACAATCACTTGCCCAGTAGTTCAAGAACTTTAACACTCAGAACCATTAAACTAACTGTGATTTCCTTCTGCACCTTGAATCCAGTAAGTCTTTGCAGGCAAAAAATCCCCCCTGTGTTCATGGCAAGAAACTATCAGTTTTAAAAGCCACCAGGTTTCCGCAAGGTGAACTTTTTCATGGTGGTGGGTAGATCTGACCGTTACCCACTAACCTTTATCTATCTTAGGTAGATAGAGATCATATAGTCCCCAAACCATAGTACTGGAGAATGTCACAGTCTTTAATATATTTATCCTCACCACATCCCTGGGAAGCAGGGGCGTGCTATTATCTTCATTTTACAGATGGCAAATTACGGCACATGGGCCCTGATCCTTAAAGATGTTCAGGCTTTTATCTCCCATTTAAATCAATATGGGTTAGGCTCCTAAGTCCCAAGGTCACATGGGCTGTCTGGGGCAGAGCATGGATTTGAACCCATGAGTTCTGGACCACCCACTTCCGCATGGCACTTCGATGCATGAGAGGCACCACACTATTTGGTACAGAAACAAAGGGGTCAGTAGGACACCGTGTACCCATCTCATTGTTCCAGGAGCTGCACATGTAAATCCCTGGGTGTCAGAGAGCAAGCACATCCCTTGGTGCTGGCCCCCAAGCGCACATTAGACAAGGTCATTATGTGGCACAAGTGGGATGCCACTGGTGCACGTGGGTGAGATAGACAGAATTAATAAAAATCTGTTTTATTAACTGCCTGACCTCACCCCATCAATCCCATTCGAAATGGCATGAACACACACAAATCCCTTTGTGTTACAATAGAGAAAGGGCTCAGCTGAGCTCAAAAAGCCACCTAAATCCCTGGCGCAACAGTGACTCCTTTTTCAAAGAATGAAGCTCACTGGGGGAAAAAAACAAAACACCTAATAATGCTTACAAAACTTACGCTAGGAAGAGAAAATTCCACATGGATTTGAGATTTTTTACTCGGTTAAGCTCATAATTCCACAAAACGAACACTATTTGTGGTTCCTCTAATACTTTTATTAAAAGTTTTGGGTCTTTTCTTTTTCCTTTTTTTTGAGATCTGGAACAGTGGGGCGTGTTAACTCTTTGGATGCCCATGAAAAGGGAAAATGCAGAAATATTAGACAGATTGGGCTTGATTTTTCCACTGTCTTGACATGTGGTGGTATCATTTCCAAAGAGTGTAAAACAAAGGGTGTCGAATGCTACCAATCTAATCTGGTAGCATTTTGCACCAATTTTCTTTGCCATGCTGTCAGCTGTATATCAGTTCCATGCTTATGCTATGCCAGTTCCATACAGTGTTATCTATGCCAACTCCATGTGATGCCAATGAAGTTTCATTCGACTGAACCTTTATTTCACAGGTTACCAGCAATAGTAATGGCTTTGATTCCTAAATCCACTCATGATCCAAGCACAGAGGCAGAGGCTGGAGGAATGAAACTGAAGCCATCCACCAAGCACGGGCTGCGACTGCTGCTTATCACATGGGTCAGAAGTAGAGCTGGGCAAAGAATTGATTTTCCAGTTTAATTGTCAAAATGAAAAAGTCCAAAAAAATGTTCCTTTTAGGTCAGCCTGAAATGACAACCTTTTGGTTTTTCTTGCTGAAATGATACACTGGTGGGAGGCGGGGGAGATTTTCAGGTCGAATACAATGTTTTGATTTGGAAAAAAACAACAAATGTTTAATTTTTTTAAAAGTTTTTTTAAAAAGTTAAATCTAGCTAAATTTCCATACAAAATGTTATTTTGAAACAAAAAGTTGAAATGTTCTGTTTATACATTTTTGGAATCCCTCTCCTCTTTTTTCTGTGGCCAAAACTATTTGCTGAATTTGACTTAAATTTGCGAACGGTTTAAGTTGAGAATCTCAGCTATTCACTCGAAACTGCATTTTTCGGTGAATAAACTATTTAGCAAAAAATAAATATAAATAAAAAAATTCACCCAGCTCTATTTGTAATTGCAGCCTTGCCCAGACACAGGGTAATAAAACAATACATACTGGGGTCTTTTTATTTGCTGTCTGGTGGCAGAGCCTGTAGTGTGTGCTATTTTTCTCCACCACTTCTTCTTTCTTGCCACTTCCTTATTTGAAGTCAGCGACTTTTATAACTTTGTTCCAAAACTCATGATCATACACAAGATTGTCATGAAGATCGGTCCCTCTGAGATCTGCTGATATTTGGTCCATGTACCTAGTCTTTGGTCTCCCTCTTGTTCATCGTCAACAATCACAACAACAGCTCTCTGGTCTCTGCCAGATATGCCCATACCAACATAACCAAGCCTTCTTCAACTTGTCTTCAATTGGAGCAACCCACATTAGGCCCCTTACCACTCAAGGACTAGAAACTTACTTAAAAAAAAATACAAATGATCATTGAGATTCTCACCTAATCACATTCCTCCAGGTGCTGGGGCTTTAAGAAATACACCAAATATTGCAAGATTCAAGACCGGGGGCAGTTCCAGGCCCCAGCACGCCAAGCGCATGTTAGGGGTGGCATGCCACGGGGGGGGGCTCTGCTGGTCGCCAGTCCCGCGGCTCTGGTGGACCTCCCGCAGACTTGCCTGCGGAGGGCATGCCTGCGGGAGGTCCACCGGAGCCGCCTGCCGCCCTCCCGGCGACCGGCAGAGTGCCCCCCAGTGCGTGCCGCCGTGCTTGGAGAGGCGAAATGGCTAGATCTGTGCCTGCTCAAGACTCCATTCCACAGGCAACTGCAGTTTTTCAGCTCTGGAGTGGGCTCCAAGAAACAGCTATGTTTCTAGTCACCATGTTTTACATTGTTCCTCTTTCAGGATTTGTGTCACTTTGCATGGTCAAGCAATGAACTGGCCCATACTTGCTGTTTCCTAATCAATTTCAAACCCAATCACATGTTGCAATTTGAGGATCGATTAATAGATTTAGCCAGTGTGTTCGGTCTCAGCATCACCATGGTCATGAAGTCACCAGATATGTCCTATGAAAGCACCCTGTCTAACTTCACTGTGGTCACAAGCAATTTGTGACTTTTCTTTTGCATCATCTTACTTGCGATTATAACAACTTACTGCATTTCTATAGCTACTTCAGTGCTTTACTAACTATGAATATAGCAGAATCGCTTCATCCAGCACAGAAATGCAACCCCCTCTGGGGGGGAACGTGATAACTGCTCACCAGTACAGAGTTACACTATGCAATAGTTTACATATTGCCTTGTCTACACTCTTATTTTTTCTCCCCTTACAATTTGCCATTATTGGGAGTGCTAATGTATACAAGACTTACCATTGTGTCATCTATACCTGCTCTGAGCTGGCTTAGAGGAAATGGTGCTTAAAATGTGAGAGACTTCCTGGAGCCATCTGCCCTAAGGCTCTCATCAGTATTGCCACTCATGTAGCTGAACTAGTGGGAACAACGGTGGGATATTCTGGGACCCTATCTGCAGGCAGGGGACAACCAACTGAGTACTAACTCTGGGGAAAAAAAAGCCATCTACTGAATCATCAATGCTACCTCCAGCAGCACAGTATCTCCTAACTCTCTGCTGGGGGCACTAAGTCAGCGCTGACCTAGACTGGAAGCTGTACGGGGCAGGGACCATCATTCTGTTCTGTGTTTGTACAGCACCTAGCACAATGGGGGGTGGTGGTCCATGATTGGGGCTTTGAAGTGCTACCACAACACATGCATAACAACATTACCTATTGAACCACCAGCGCTGGTAAGGTGTCCTCTCCTTACCTGGCAGATTCTTTCCACTCCATTTCTTCCCCATCGTGCTGCAGTGTGTCCATCTCAGTGAACAGGGTGGGGTTTGGAGGGTCATCGTCTTCACCCAGGATGTAACGAAGGCGTTCAGCAGCTGGAGACACTAAAGTGAGGAGATAAAAAGAGTTCATTTAACCCTGGGCAACTGTGGATGGTTCTCACACCAATCCAGCTTCGAAAATGCTCCTGGAACCTTGTGAGAATGAGCTTTCTGGTGAATATGTACTGGTTACAGCCATAGAGTCACAGAGTTCAAGGTCAGAAGGGACCACCAGATCATACCTCTCACCTCCTGTATAGCACAGACCACCACCTGCACACCAAGCCCAGCCACCAGAATAAAACCAAAGTACTACAGACTTCAGGAGACTAAACCATTGAATGCCACAGGTAGAGCACACCAATGGCAAGGAACTGATACTGAGATATACCTATCCGGCAAGAAATACGAAAATGGCAGCTTTGCTTGTGATAATTTGGTCCTTTCAAACTCAGCTTCAGCCAGAGCTAGGAACCAAATCAAGAAAATGGAATTTGTTTCTTTCTCCAAAATGTTTTGTGGGCTCAGGTTTGAATTTTAGGTGGAGTCTCAGATCAGTTATTGAATCAAACCTGGCCGCCTGTTGGGGAAACAATCTTTGATTTCTCTTCCGTTTTGCTCATGCTGAACAATCAACTTGGGAAGACCTCGCTGGGCATCTCGTGCTGTAGCGATTGCAGAAGAGTTCTTTGTTGCCAAAAGTGCAGTTGTAGCAGTCCATTCGGGCAGCCTGAGCAGCACCCCCCGGCTCTAGTTTTCTAGGAAAGATGCTGCAAAGGCTAAAGGGGTAATTTTGATGGCAAGCAAAAGTGATTCAGCATTTTTGGGGTAGCAAGATTAGTCACTCCTAACCCACAAAGCTTTGGAGAAACAGAAAGGAGGGTAAGGGTGGAGGAGGGGACCAACATGCGTATCTTAGATCCTGTAGCGAAAAGGACATTTTGAGGACAATAAGCCGTTTGAGGGAACAACTCATTCAGAAACAAGAGGCTCATTGAGGAGCAGGGAAAGCCAAGACAATAAGCAATTTAGGCCAAGTTTCCTCAACAAAGAGGGCTTGAAATATGGAACAACTGGCAAATGTAACGAATGGAAAGCACACTCTCGACTTTGGTAATCAATGGATACAACCACTAGCTAGATTCAGAGGGTGAAATCCTGGTCCCATTTAAATCAATGGGAATTTTGACATCCGTTACAGAAGGGCCAACATTTCATCCACTGAATTCAAGGCCAGAAGGGACCATGATGTCCCTCTGGTCTGCCCTCCTGCAAAACACAGGCCAGAGAATTTCATCTCCTGCACCACGCACATATTTGTGGTTGAGCTAGAGCGTATATTTTTTTCTGAAAGGGACATCCAATTTTGTTTAAAAAGACATCAAGTGATGGAGAATCCACCCCATTCGACAGGGAAGTTGTTCCAATGGTAATTGCCACACAGTTACAAATCTGTTCTTTACTTCTAACTTGAATTTATCTAGCTCCAACTTCCAGCCATTGGATCTTGTCCTGCCTTTACCTGCTAGATTAAAGATTCCTCAGCTATCCCCAGGTAAGTATTTATGGACTGAACTTCTTAACTCTTTGGATCCGCTGGGGAAGAAATGTGACAAGACATTGTACGCATATGGTGACACTCTGTGTTTCCTTTAGGTTCTAGGGGGCAAGGTCCTGGATCAGGAAGGTTCCACCATGTCAGTGAGAAATTCTGGCTTTGCGCCAGTGGATGGCTCAGGGGACTGAGAAGTGGATACAGAGCATTTAACTTCCAAGTCACGAGCTAGAATCCAGCCCAGGTTGGGAAGTGACTGGTAGTTACCACCACCTGATGACTGCTGCTTGGTGGCCTATGTGAAATGAGTTTGGTGCAGCCCAATCCCAGTGCACAAGTGTCCATATCATAAGAAATACTGGTACAATTGCCCTTTCCATCACATGACACTGGTGGCTTAAGTGGAGAAGCCAAGGTCATGGAGTTTGAACCGTCCTACCTCCAGCTCAGGGAGGAATGTTGAGAAGCTTGCTTTGTACTGTGCCAGCTGCAGTTAAACATAGGACTTCAGTGTCCAGAGCTGTCAAGCCAGCACCTTCTACCAGCAATACAGCCCTGTAAGAAACAAGAAACCCTGGTCTCTAGCACAGGGGGAAATTTTGTCGCCCCCTTTTCTATGCTTTGTTTTCCTCCAGACATTGAGCCGAAACAAGAGGTCGTTGCTCAGACAAGACTTCCATTGACGTCACTGGGAGTTTTGCCTGATTGGAGCTGTACAAATTGGCCCAATGTTTCTGTGTTATAAATGATTTTTTTTCATACTGTGATATGTGAGTTCACCCATCAAATTCAAATCTGTTTCTGGGCTCTCTTTCTATTCAGCTATTCTGGGATTCCCCTCCCCCCAACATTTTCTCTCTCGATCTCAGAAAGAAAGCGAAACTCTGAGATAAAAAGAGAGAGAGAGAGAGAAAGTTTCTTAAGAGTTTTGCGCTCTCTCTCGGTCTCAGGCCATGTCTACATCTAAAATTTTGCAGCGCTGGCTGTTACAGCTGTATTAGTACAGCTGTATAGGGCCAGCGCTGCAGAGTGGCCACACTTACAGCAACCAGCGCTGCAAGTGGTGTTAGATGTGGCCACACTGCAGCGCTGTTGGGCGGCTTCAAGGGGGGTTCGAGGAACGTGAGAGCAAACCGGGAAAGGAGACCAGCTTCGCCGCGGTTTGCTCTCGCGTTCCCCGAACCACCCTGCAAACCGCAGGGAAGGAGACCTGCTTGCTCGGGGGTTCGGGGAACGAGAGAGCAAACCGGGAAAGGAGACCAGCTTCGCCGCGGTTTGCTCTCGCGTTCCCGGAACCACCCAGCAAACCTCAGGGAAGGAGACCTGCTTGCTCGGGGTTCGGGGAATGCGAGAGCAAGCCGGGGAAGGAGACCAGCTTGATTACCAGAGGCTTCCTCAGGTATGCTGGGATACCTGCTTATTCCACGGAGGTCAAGAAAAGCGCTGGTAAGTGTCTATACTTGATTACCAGTGCTGGATCACCAGCGCTGGATCCTCTACACCCGAGACAAAACGGGAGTACGGCCAGCGCTGCAAACAGGGAGTTGCAGCGCTGGTGGTGCCCTGCAGATGTGTACACCTCCTAAGTTGCAGCGCTGTAACTCCCTCACCAGCGCTGCAACTTTCTGATGTAGACAAGCCCTGAGGCTTCCCTTTCTTGCATTCTTTATGGCTCGAGCCTCCAGAGCAAAGCCTAATGCTCCTGTCATAACAAATTAACTTTGTTTCCCGCTAAGTGTCAAGGGGAAAAAAGAACAGTTGAGACAAGCTCCACTATTGAGCAGCTGCATCAGAGTAATCTTAGGCCTTTGGCTGTGGCATGTCACCCAGAGATGCGGACAGAAGTTTCAGCAGCACAGGAAGTTTTTAATTACCGAGAGAGCCAGTTCATTCCCTTTGAATTGTTCTGCCTGAGTGACTCTAATGCATTCCCTATAGCCGTGCGAGGGGGGGCAGGGAGGAGGAGAGCACACACTTGCCCTCCTGACTGCTTGCTCCATCGCTGAGTGAGCTTGGTGGATTTTCTCTTAAATCTCTGTGTTCACATGCTTTTAGATCTCTTGGCAGCATGCAAGGCGGCTGGCAACAGTCAACGCAATGCTAACCCACTGCTGATGTGTGCGAGGTTAAGAATAAATGCTATTTTAGCCAGGCTAGGAGAGACAAGGCCCAGTGGTCTGAATCCTGGGCTAGAAGCCATGAACTCCTCAGTTCTAATGGCGTTTCCTACCTACAGAGTCTAAGGCCAGATAATGATAAGCTATTATTATGATATCATTATTCCATGCAACATAGCCCAGGGAATTTCATGCAGTGATTTCTGAAGTGGATGGGGGTTATCCTTCCCCTCTGTGTAAGAGAACACTACCGAGTCCTATTCCATGATTTGTATCAACAGAGCGCCTAGGAGTCCTCATCATGGACCAGGACCCCATTGCGCTAGGTGCTGTACAAACCCAGGACAAAAAACTGATGGTCTAATTATAATACAAGACACTACATAAGGAGATGGACAGGCAGGGGAGTTCAGGGAAAAGTCAAGACTATATTCTCAGTCTTCTTGAAAGGTATCCAGTCGTGATTTAAAGACTCCTAATGATAATGAATTAACTATTTGAGTAAAAAGCGACAAAGGGTTCTGTGGCACCTTATAGACTAAAAGAAGTATTGGAGCATAAGCTATCGTGGGTGAATTATTTGATTGTGTCCATGAAAATGGGTGTAGTGCTCACGGCTCACCCAGAGTTGCAGTGGGTATTTTGAAGACAGAAGGCCCTAGATACATGCATGATAGAGAGGCAGGGTAATCCAGGGCTTAGGACACTGGAGTAGGTCCCATCTCCATCATTAACTCACTGGGTGATCTTGAGCAAGTCACTTTCTGCACCTGGGAAACGGGGAGAATAATCCTGCTTTTTGGTAAGGAGCTTAGATGGAAAGCACTGAGTGATAAATAAGAATATGCATGATTAATAACACCCAATTAAATAGCCCCATTCTTAAAAGCAGCTGTCACTCCAATAATTCATATGAATTCCAACTGCATCTGCATGCTGCTGTCCTTACACAAAAGTTCGGGGAGTTAGAAAAGTATTAGTTTTTATAAAAGTGCCATGCTCTCCACTATAGCATCATTACACCAGAAGTGATTCACAAACTTCCCCACACAACATAACTAGGAATCATTCACTCATTACTGAATGCTGTGAAACGTGACAACTGTTTAACAGAACCTAGCTATATCACATGACAACTTAAGACAAGAAGCTAAGAATCTATAGGTGCTCCCGATGAGTATCTGTCATGGCTGCTGCAGGAACTTTTGCCATGTTAAATTCCAGCTGAAATAAAGCTGCTCCCTCACTGAATGGCATTTCAGAGGGACCATTCTGACCCTTTAGTCTTACCTCCTATACAGCACAGGCCACAGAATTTCACTCCGTGATCCCTGCATTAAGCCCATAACTTTGGTTTTGGGACTGCACTTTGACTGTCACAACGGACATTCCCTCTCCCTGTACCAAAGCATACATTTGACTGCAAAATGCCAGCGTACTCTGGCAATGTCTATGCTAGAAGCATTTTTTGTTAATGGATGGGATTTTCAAGCGACTAAGGCAATTGAGCACTTAACTGCCTCAGATACTTTTGCAATCAGTGTGGTTAGAGCATTGGACTGGGAGTCAGGACACTCAAGTTCTATTCCTGGCTCTGCCATTCAGCAAGTCACTTCCCCACCCTATGCCTCAGTTTCCCCATCTGTGAAATGGGGATAATGATGCTATCCTCTGTAAAGAGCTTTGAGATCTGATGAAAAACACTGGGTATTACTATTTCTCCTACTGTGCTAACACCAGCTAAATTCCGTTGGTGGTAGCAACAGTGGAAGCACAGATGTTGACATGGCTGTTTTTTTTAACTCTGCTCAGAGCAGATCAAGACAACATGGCGATAAAACCACTGATGGTTGGTTTATGCTAGGTTTCCCACCAGCGATACTGGTGTAGGGGAACCGGTGCAAGAATCATGGTAGGAGATGTTAATAAAATTGCCGGTTTAGAAAAGACCTGGGAGCTAACATTCACAGCTCAAAATGGGCAGCGGAGGAGAGGTAGCACAGACAACCAAGATGGTCACAGTGCTCTAGTCTCTAATTTATGAAAAAGTCACACAGAATAATAGAAAATAGTAGTATTTCTGTAGTTTTGGTATCATCCTATTTAATGCGATAGAACAGGAGAAACTTTCTATAGATTACCTCAACCACCGTACTGAATTTGAGAGATAATTATCTCTCCCTGCTGTAGAATTTTATGAGATGGTTTGGAAAACCTACACAAAAGGTCACATTCATCATGAAATTCTATAGGTTTTTCAGAGTAATTTCTAGAGAGCCTTATCACATTTCTATAACCCCTATTGTTTCCATCTCTATTTCATTGTATAGGACTTTTCCATGAATGGAAGGAACATGAAGGGCCACGGGGAAAGAGGAAGCCTCAAGGTGACCCATTAACAACTTTAATGTTATGAAGGGAATTGATAAAGCTGACTGAGAATTCTCCAGGGGAGTGATTCTAAACTAGGGCCAAAAGCTAAAAATTAGGAAAGTAGAACTAAAATGGAGATAATCAGGGAAATACCATGTGCTCATGGAATCAGGCATCGTGACCAATTCAACCAGGCTCTATGCTGGCTTCTAAATGTGTAGATGCAGCTATTGGTCAGTGTGGGTTACAGGTCCTCCTTTGTTCAATCTGAAGAAGAGCTAATACAATTGTTGGATGCATAAAAAGGGAATTTTGAGTAGGGGTAGAGAGATGATTTTCCCTCTGTGTTTGACATTGCTGTGATCACTGCTGGAATCCTGTGTCCACAATTCAAGAAGGCTCTTGATAAATTGGAAAGCGAAGAGCCACAGAATCATTAAAGGATTAGAAAACCTGCCGTCTAGTGATAGACGCAAGGAGATCAGTCTTTTTAGCTTAACAAAAAGAAGGCTATAGGGTAACTTGATTATAGTCCATAAAGTACCAACACAGGGAACAAGGAGGTAATAATGGGCCCTTCAATCTAGCAGAGGAAGGTCTAACACGATCCAATGGCTGAAAGTTGAAGCTAGACAAATTCAGACTGGAAATAAGGCGTATATTTTTAACAGTGTGAGTAATTAACCATTGGGACAATTTACCAAGGGACGTGGTGGATTCTCCATCACTGGCCATTTTAAAATCAAGACTGGATGCTTAGTAAAAGATCTGCTGTAGGAATTATTTTGCAGAGGTTCTACAGGAAGGTCAGACTAGATAATCATAATGGTCCTATCTGGCCTTGGAATCAATGAAATCTACAAAGCTCTGGAAGTCCCCAGTTCTATCCCCTTATGTGGGTCATTCAAAGAGACTTCTAATGACAAAGTGGACAGATCCTACCTGTCACTGGAAGGCTCACTTATACCCTAAACTGCCAATGCTACCACCATTTCTGTTGTTGGGTGGGGTTGTGTTTGATACACAGGAGGTCAGACTTTCAGTGGTTCTCAAACTGCAGCACACAGCTCACAGCAGACAGCTGTGGCCCACGTGACATCCCCAGGGCCATACAGGTAATATTGTATGTGGCCCACATAACGCACTGTGGCCCACAATGGTAAATAGATTGAGAATCACTGGACTAGATGATCTGGTGGCTCCTTCTGACTTTAAACTCTGACTTAGTGAGTAGCTCTAGTCAAGGCAACAAAGGAATGTGGTCATTCCCCACAGTAGCATCTACCTACCTATGTAGGTGCGACATATTGCTGGGGTAGCGGAGACTCCTATGGCGCCTCGGATTGAAGGCAAAGATGGTGAGGGATGAAAAAGGCAGTACTATTAGCCTTCCCTCCCAGTGAATCCTCTACTGAGTCTCAGGCCAGTTCTGGCAATCCTAGACCATTGTCTATTTCTGGTGGATTTGCAGGAGATAGTAGAAAAAGTAGGAAGGTGGGATCTGCCAAATAACGACAGTCGTTTTGGGCCAGGAGGCTTTCCCTGTTCCTAAGATTCTTTAACAATCTTCTCATTTAAGGGCCTACTTTATGCAGAGCAGAACACACCAGTTATTTGCAGGCCACAAGACTCTCCCTAGGAATCTGGCAGAAGAGTGTGCCATGCGCCCGGTGTGTTGGAATGCTATTCACTCATGCTATTTGGGTCTGCTTCCAAACAGCTGAAAAATGCCTGTGGCGGAGGAACACCTTTGTTCAGAGGTAATACCACTGTGGGATTCCCAAGGGAGAGATCCTTGGGCCAACTGCAAGACGATACTTGTATGTTATCGCACAGCACGTCCAGAAGTGCCACAACTTATGTAAATTGGGGTGTGTGTGGGGGGAAGAGCAGGAATGAAAATGCAGGCATTTGGAAGTGATGTTGAGGGGGGACATCAACAGGAGAGTCAAAATTGATGGAGGCATGTCCTTTCTCTTCCCCAAGCAGTTACACCAATAGGCACATAGGACACAATGTACACAGCTTAGGCAGAACAACTACATTAATGGTGGGGAAAATTCTCAGAGTGCTTAATTCCAGTACTTTGACTAGATTTGGATTATGTGACTGGTCTAACCTATTAATTTTAAAAATCAAAAAGATCCCCTCCATTTCTAATAATCAGCACATGCGAGAAATGTACAGAAGCATTCGGCCCTTCCCATTATAGAAAGGTGGGACCCAAAAGCTAAGTGCTATGGGCCAAGTATTGAAGCACCCAAATCCCTTGTGATGGGGAAAGAATGAATGAATGGAGAACACACACACGAGGTACACTCCTAAGTGTGAGCACCCCTCTGAACATCCAGTCTCTTTCCCTGCCACTGCAGAATTTCTGCCTTCAGCACATTTGCTAGTATTTTGTCCAATCTGGTTTATAAATTCCCACTCTTTCCCTTGGGAGACTATTCCACAAGCCAATAATCTCAGTATCAGGCATCTCTTCTGATATTCAGCCTAAATGTTCTTGTCATTCATTCAACTGCTTTAGATGATCCTTCCCTGCTCCTGGGCACTTACAGCCTTCAAGTACTTCCAGGGGGTTATGACTGGCCCTTCGTTGTCACTTAGCCAGGCTAAGCACGTCTACTTCTTTTGATCTTTCCTCCTAAACCTGCTCCCCTCCAGATTTTTCTTCCTCCTTTCAGAACTCCCTCCCGTTCATCATCAGTATCCTTTGAGCCATGAGATACACAGAAATGACCACAATACTCAAGATGTGGTCACATCAGAGTCATACAAAGAGATGCTTTTTTGAAAATGTTACCCTCAGTCATTGGGAGTATGTCTATATCGCAATCGCAGGGTGTGACTGCAGATCAAGCTTTAATGTACCTAGTTTGGCTCCTGGATCCGTAAAGCCATGGCAATGCAAGCTTCAGCATGGCCTATACAAGACTGAAGTGGCTTCACTGCTGTGGGACTTCACAGCTAGCTTGGGTGTGGCTGCCTGAGTTGCAATCACACCTGTGACTGCGGTATAGGCATACTCTTCAGCCCTAAGTCCTCTTTCAATGGGATGTAGGCTACCATTGCCCAGATTCTCAAAGGAATTTAGGTGTCTAACTCCCGCTTATTAAGTGGTTTGAGGAATTTTACCCAGGTTGTAGTATATCCCCATTCTGGGACATAATGGCCTGCCCACATACAGGACAAAAAACCAGACAAAGGGCCAGAGTCTTGGCTGGTGTAAATCAGTGTCACTCCACTGAAGATATTGACCCAGGTTCAGTGAAGCCAATGGAGCTATGCCAATTTACACGGAGTGAGATTCTGGTCCACGGCGATAACTCACGAAAATAGAGAATGACATGAGGTAGAGATACAATTCCAGAAAAACTCACTCTGGACTCATCCACACGAGAAGGTTGCCCCGGTATAACTTGAGGTGCGAACTGAAACCAATAGAATGACACTGGCGTAAAAGACTCTGTGGACACTCTAATTTTGGTACAAGAGAGGCCTTTTCCCAGTTTAACTTAATCTGTTCCTGACTGACCTGAGCTAAACCAAAATAAGCCACTCCTATACTGAAGTAAATGCCCACACAGCCTTTTGCACTGGTTTATATTGGTTTAAAAAGAGATTTAAGTTATACTTTCTCATGTTGATAAGCCTTGAGTCGATGTATATATTGTAGATCTTACAATGCTCACACTACTTATACTCTGTAGACATCCTCATTCTGACATTTCTGTCCCCCTTGTAAGTGGTTCCCCTCTTACATACAGTACTGAATCTTCTAACTCTACATGGTATGCTTATCCAAACAAACACTCCCCCTCCAAAGCTATGTAAAGTAAAATAATCCCCCCCAAACAAGAGTGACATCCACTCTACAGGCACGCTGGGTTCAATCCAGTAGTAATTTTCATATTCCACACTTTCACAGTGCCTTCCATTCTAAGATCTCAAAGCACTTAACAAATGATTACAAACTTAGCATCAAACATTCCCATGAGGTTGGCAGGGCATTGCCCCTTCCCACACTGCCCCCTCCCTTCGTTTTACAGGGGAGGAAGTGGAGCAATACTGAGCTTACCAGACTTGCCCTAGGTCACACAGTGAGCCTGTCTAGACCCATCCAGCCATGCTCTCCTCCCGGCCTCCCCATCACCACAAGATCAGAATTTGTGGCAGAGCCACAAATAAAATGTAGGCCTCCTGATTCTTCTGATAATCTTTCCCCTGTTATGAAGAGAAACCATCTTCAGCTCCTTTAATATTCCCTGCTCACTGGCCTATGAAGCATCATGTTCGTAATAGGCATGCAAATGGAGAGACCTTTTGTGTGTCCCTAACTTGAGGGCTAAATCTCCTCTCCAAATTGCACAGGAGAATCTCTTCCAGCCCATTCCCCACTCCATGCATGTGCCTGAGTTATACATAAGGACAGCCTTTGGAGAAGTGTGCTCTGCAAAGCTAAGAGGGGAGTTTAGACTTGTGCTCGCAGGATCAAATCTGGATTCAAACTTCCGGTATTGAAGTCAATTGAAATTTTGCCTGAGTAAGGACTTCCGGACTAGCCCACGTTTCAACTATTATTTCTAACATTCTAACAATACTCTTGGCACATTACAAAATAAAGACACAGTCCCTGTACCCATAAGGGCTTATACTGTTAGAACTGATTCTGTCTCCTCATCACCCTGGCATTTCACGAAGTAACCTGGACAAGGACAGGAACCTCCACAAAGGTGCAGAGCTGCTGGTTTGGGTTGGGATGGTTGTCTCCTCCGCTGTTGGTGGTGAGTTGCTCAAACAGGGGTTTAACCCAACCACATGTTGGTCTCCTCGGACACCATGTATTTTAATAAACTGTTGGGTTTTAGCACTCTTAATATGTCAGATGTTAATCCACTTATGAAAATGTCTTTGTTAACGGAATCCCACTGCTCTAGAACTTGGAAATAAGAAAGTCAGCCAAATACAGCACTCAAGAAAGGGGCTAATTAAATTGGTACATATGTGTAAAAGGAAACTTCCTGCTGCAGCCAGAAATACTGCCTTTCCCATCCATAAAAATCAGGCGAAGCAGAATTCATAACTGCCGTGAAAGACTAGGATGTCCATTGCATTATAGTTTAGCCTGCTTTACTGCTTAAGACCCTTAAGCCACACCACCAGAGACTTGGTCATTATTATTATTATTAATTATTGTCGTGCTCTGAGGCTCTGGTTGGAATCAAGGGCCTGTCATGCTAGTTGCTGCACCAACACAAAGGAAGACAACCCCAGAGAGTTCACGACCGATGTACAGTAGGTACATTTCAGAATCTCTCTCGCCAAAAGCGATGCTGGGATAAAAGCAGAGGATGTGAGCTGAGAGGCCAGTAATGCTTTCTGATCCGATTCCTCAGCCCTGCAATGGTATGGGGAGCTCACGGACGTGAGAACAAGGATGGCATCAGTCCCCTTCCATTGCAATGCTACAGTCACGTGAGGTGCAAGCTCTGTATCCTGATGATGCTGATGTATTCTTTGCATAGTGGTAGCAACATGGGGCCATAAGCAGGGATTGGGACCCCACTGCGGTAGGCGCTGTACATGCACAAAACAAAAAAGCCTCCCTCCTCTGGCCATGGAGTTCCCTGATGGCAGTAGAGCCGGTGTGGGGTCTGTTATGCAAAAGATTAGACCCCCTCTCTCCAGATCAATAGGAAAGCTGTTTGTGATACATCACCCTGCTGAGAGGATGAACAACATAGGTTAAAAATAATAACGATTATTATGTGGCAGCCAGATGGGTGCTTCACAGAACACACATAAGACAGGTCCCTGCCTTGAAAAGCATAAAAATCTACATGATAATAAACAAATGCCACAGCTGGTGGGAGGGTTGAGGGGTCTCAGGCTTTGCCCTGGGAAGGGGGAGGAGTTGGGTGACAACCTCAACTCTATGCAACTTTCTCAGTTGGAGGGAAAGGACCTTCCCCCTGCGGGTACAGAGCTTGTTGGTTGGGAACCCTTTAAGGGCTCCATCCCAGAGACACCAAGGGAGATATGGACAAGAGCTATTCTGTATAGGAGTCCCTGCTGCCAGCCTCTCTGCAGCCATGTCCAAGTACCAAGTTAATTATTCCTATGCCAGCCTTGACAAAAGGGCATATCCTTTGAGGGGAATCCATAACGGCCCTTGGAAATGTCTCCCATCACTGACAGTAGCTATTTTAATCTAATCTATATTTTCCCTACTGTAGCTTCAGCCAGCCACCTTTCTTCTGTCTCTAATGACAGAGAGGAATTTTGTCCTACCTTTAACATCTCTTTGCAAAGTTCTAGACACCTTCTTTTCTCCAGGCTGGATCTTCCCAGATCTTGGCCCTAACCTAGGACTTGGGAGACCCTACTCTGCCACAGACTCCCTACGGGACTTTGGGCAAGTCACTTCGCCTCTCTGTGACTCAGTTCCCCCAGTGGGGATAATAGCACTGCCCTGCCTCCCAGTGGTGCTCCGAGGATAAATGCATGAAAGACTGAGGGGGCCACATCTGTACCTAATGGTCGTTTAACATTGTAACTTTCTATTCTGAGTGCATTTATGAAGAAAAAAACAAATTGTCAGCCATTGACGAAAACAAAAGACAAAGCGGAATATTTACCTAGAAAAGAGGGTTTTTTCTTTCTTTCTCCCAGCTTAAGGTCTAAGCCGATCTGTCTACACATAACACGTACTTTTTGCACTGTGCAGTTTTGCCAGGATGCTTGAGCTACTGCCTTCCCTTCATTCACAGCACACCTAGTCATTCAATATCATGCAAGTGGAAGGCCTGAAGATCATTTTTCAGGTCTCTTCCTGCTCTAGACTCTTAGTCACATTGTTCCCCTGACCGGGGTCACTGACCTGAACAAAGAGTTATTTGCTAAACCAACATCGATAGGACTTCATTGAGCAGTGGGGGCAGGAAGCTGCTGGAGAGAATGTTTGGTATTTATTCACCTGAGGGATCTTTTCCTCCCTGAAATAAACAAAGCCTATCTTAGCCTGGCCATAGTTTCAGGCACTTATTCATTTTTCTCAACTGGTAAGTCTGATATATCATTCAGCTTTGCCAATGAAGATACCAGATGTTCAGTTAGGAAGATATTTAATGGTGATTTTATTTTGAACATGCAAACCGGGCATCTTTGAAGAAGCGCTTATACAACATTCTTGGATGGCTTTGACATCTTAGCCTTATTAAAACTATCCTCATTAAAACGTTCCCTCTATTTACTACTTGAAGTCATTGGCCACCTTGCAGAGCACTGGGTTAAGAGGGCATATGAACGCCAATGGCTAGTTTAATAAAAGCTTTTTGCACTTTTGGAGCAAAAAAGTGACCCAAAAGCTTGCAGAGTTTTTGCACTTTTGAAAGACAATTCACTAAAGCTAAACCAGAATGCATACACTTATTCTAGGAACTTTACCAAAGGTCATAAAGAGATCCAGTGATTGGGCAGGAATAGATCATATTCATGTAATTTAAAAAACTCCAAAGAATTAAAAAGGATATTGTCAAGATGACAGATTTTGGTCTCTCAACAGTTTTATATCAGTGCAACTCCACTGGCTTTAGTGGAGTTACCCCTAATTTAAACCATAGTGAGATCAGAATCAGGCCCCAAACTTTCCAGAGCTGAAGGTTTAGCTCAACATTAATACTACAGACAAAACAGATTATATTAAAATGGATCATTGCACAGAATAGCACAATGTAATACTCGTAGTGTTACATGCATATATCTATATTAACGATGCACCAAACCCTCAGAACTACTTCCCAAACCTTTCCCCAACATGATAAAAGCCCCACCTAATGTGGTTTTGCAAAACAAAGGCCAACTCTGGTTTTGCTTCTTGGCTACCATTAAAAGAATAAAAGCAGTGCACAATGTTATCGGCAGGGACTGCAGTTTTCAACTAGACTTGGCGTAACAAATAACTAACAAGCACCTAGCATCTATTTGAAATGCTAACTATCTAATGGTGCTTGACAATTGTAATTATCCATTCCTTCAAAAGAGAGACATTCATTTTCTGCAGGACTCATTTTGCAGGACAATCAAAACATACAATGGGCTTTTTTCTCCTTTGCTGTCCATTTCTTGCCCCCTAAAAGAAGGATGGCAGCAACACTGGTTGTTCAACGGATTTAATCCTTGCAACTAGCTGCCTTCTACAATAAAGCATCCCAGTAGCAGCACTTATTGAACTTCAGGACTGAGAACCACTTAGAGGATTTAGATGCCCAATTTCCATTAATTTTAATGGGAACTGGATGTCCAAATTCCTTAGAATGCATTGAAAAGCTCAGCTCACAGCTCTAAATTATCCCTCTAAGACCAACATCCTATTCTAGATGCAATTTGCCTCTTCTATCCCACTTCCAGAACACTGTGATGCAGCAATGGTCTATAAAATGGAAGGCTCGCTCTCTCTAGCATGCATGTGGGCTTACTGCTAAACTCTCTTTGTTATATTTTTTGGGGTCAGCTGTGGCACATTAAGGCTCAGTATCCCTGAGTTTGTAGGCTGGAAGGGACAGTGACACCAGTCAAAAACACCTTTCTTACCCCCTCAGACATGAAGGAGCTGTGTTTGCTACCAAAAAGTTTATTTTCAGCAAGCACATCAGATTCCAAGATGCCACACTGTACAGTCTTGCTAATCAATTTCTCTTACACTTGCAAACAGAAACAACGTTGTCGCATTTTACCGGACCACAGAAGTTAAGAAATGGCTTTTGTAAGCAAGAAACAAAGCCCAGGAACACCAAGGTTTTTAAGACTGGACAGAGAATGGAAATAGCATGTGGAACAGTTCTTACCTGGATTGGTTTGCATTCTTTCCCCCCGTTAAACGTACACCACACCAAACAAAAAACACTCCAAACTTCCTCCTTTATCCACTCAGTCTTGTTAAACTCCACGGCTTAATGAGCAGATTATAGAGAATATAAAGCACTTTCCTCTCTCTTCGGCTCTCATGACGTGAAGTTACCAAATCCACTGAGATGCCTGTATAAGAGGTGAGTGAACTGGCGTGTGTGTGAGAGAGTGAATGGGGGGGGGGGGAATGAGAGAGAGAGGTGGGAGGATGGGAACAGCGGCACAGGTTTTGATATAATCTCTACAACTTCAGAAATGCTGCACATATTTAGTCCAAGCACGGACAGAGCCCTATGCCTCTTTACTCAGGCAAAATTCCCCACAGAAGTCAATGGGAGTTCTGCCAAAGTATGAGTTGAACTGCTGAACAGACCCTATTTTAGCCGGTTTAAATCCTAAATGTTTTGGATTCTCTATGTGCCTTGTGCTTTAGTGTTCCTTCATTTTGCATCAAAATGCATGCTTGGCCTCATCTTCAGATACTGACATCCATCCATCAGGAATATTGCATTGGATTGATTTCCTTCAAGGGAAGGGAAGGGAAGGGAAGTTCAGGACTCTAAGCAGGGTTAGAGTGCTCTACTAAGTGCTTTGGAGACTGTTTCAAGTAGACAATTGCAAATATTTGCTTTGTAAATGCTGCATTATTCAGAAACAACTTGCAACAACTACAAAGGACTGTACTCCCCTGAACTAGCCACAGTCAGAAACCTTTTCCATTTCCAGCACCTTTTACTGGAGACCGTCAAATGGAAGACAAACCTGCGCTGTTGATCCTACAGGTTTTCTATCATTTAGCTTTAATGCACTGCCTCTATATGCAAGTCACATTGAATAATTAACTGGGACACTATGCTTTGCCAAGCGAAAGAAAACAAAAAGTTTAAGTATAAGGAATTACAGGCATGATTTCCAGACTGGTACTCTGGTTTTACAAGTGCACTTTTGCCAGTGAATTGCTGGAATGCTTTGCCAGTGAAAAGCATGAATGAATCACAAGCAGAATTTATGGTGAGTACAAAATTGTGCCCTTAAAGAGAGGATTGGAAAGCAAAACCCTATATCTGGTCACTTTTTGTCATCCACCTCCTACAGCAGTTTGGTTTAGTGCACTCTTAAATGAGCAAAAAGAAGAGAACATCTATATTGGGGCTAAAACGAAGATTGACAGCTATTTTGCTATGTAAAATGTTAATCTTTGCTAAGGAGCTTTAAAAACTAGACTGGACAAGGCTCTAGGGAATAAACTGTAGGGAACAATCCTACTCTGGTGAAGAAACAGACTAGCTGTGATCCAACAAGGTCTTTCCTGTCTCTAACAACTATGAATCCATGACACCTTGAATTATATTAGAACAACGAATACATTTTCTGCTAAATTCTCGTCATTCTGCTCACTCACCCTCCCATTCACTCCCCACCCCTGCCAGTCTTCTCTGTTCACCTGTCATGTCCTGTCTGACATCTAGTCTGTGAGCTTCTTGGGACAGGGATGGTCTTTTTTGTTATTTTCTGTGTACTGCATAGCACAATGGGGCCCTGATCCTCAGCTAGGGTTCTTAGATGCTACTGTAATTGGAATAATAAACTAGGAGAAATAATAATACCTAGCTCTTTTATAGTGCTTTTCATCAGTAGATCTCAAAGCACTTTATAAATATTGCAATTAAGTCAGGATGGAAAAATGCAAAAAGTAATGCCTGAAAATGGTCAGCAAAAAGGCACTGCATTCAGTCATAATTCAGTGACCAGAAATATGGGCTATTAACTCTACTGTTTAGTAAGAAGCAGGAAATAACATTAATTACTTACAGCACAATAACACTTTGAAAAGACAGCATTGAAATGACCTTGCTGCATTACATACGGACTCTTTCAAAGGCTAACATAACACATCTGCTTTGCTTACAAACGAAACGGTGTGTTTTCAAATTGCTGGCGTCATGGGACTTGAAAAATTAAGGCTATGTTCTTCCTTGTTTTGGTATCATTTAGAATAGTGAAGAAGAGATCACAATTGTACTTACAGGCTGCAAATGCTATATTCTTTACCATGTTTTATCAGCAGAGAATGAACCCAGGACATTCAATACTAAAAGCAAGGATGGCTACCATTGAACTAGAGGAGTACCACATTTGCTATTAGCAGGAGTAGGCTCATGGACTTGGACGTGGACCAGCCACTACAGGAAACACACTACACGTCACACAAAATATAAAATAACCCAGTGAGTGGGTTTCATAAACATGCAGGATGGAGAGAAAATTTATTTAGTGTAGCTAGCCATACCCTATGTACTATGAGTGGTTGGTTGAATTAGGCCGAATATAAGGAGAAAAGCTTTCTGACAATGAGATCTATTAGGCTGTGCATTTCCTGAGAAAACAGTGGAAGTCCTATTTTTTGGGGGGGGTGAGGGTGGGGGGGTCGAGGGGGGCAGCTTGTAAAATTAGACTGGACACAGCAGTCCAAGCATCTCTAACAATTATATTGCATGGAGGATGGGTCCATCAATAGCTATTAGCCAAGACAGTCAAGGATGCAACCCCATGCTCTGAGTGTCCCTAAGCCAGGATACTAGGCTAGATGGACCATTGGTCTGACCCAGTGTGGCCGTTCTTATGTTCCAATTCTACAGTCAGAACTTACCTGACAAATTTGCTGATGCTGCACAAAGCAGAACAGAAACCAGCTCACTCTTCCTAAACTGCATGGGCTGAAAGAGACCCTGGCAACAAGACTTGTGCTTCAGCAGCCCTAAGCTGCCTGAACAGACCCTTCGTGGCCAGTGCAACCACCTATAATTTAGAGAAGCCTTTAGGCCATTCTTACGCAGCCGAGAACCAAATTGGCCCCTGGCAGCTGTGGGAATTAAGGGAGTACAAAGCCAGCTCTGGAACATCTGAGTACTGTTCCCCTGTGGTGAAGGCACAAAAGGCTATGTTAGCCTGAGTGCTACAGAGGACTAAAATTGAGTGAATAATGGTTTTTTGGGTCCGGGGCTGAATTGAATTAAAAAAAATAATAAAAAAAAAATTAAAAATCTGAACCAAAATGAAACTTTCAAAAGTTTTTGTCCAGTTGAAAAGCTGAAATTTTTTTTTCCATTGAATTAAACGTTTCTATACCTTTAAATGATTTTTCCCCAGTGTTTTGATTAGTTTAGAGTCAACCAAAATGTTTTCGGTCAACATCAAATGCTTTTGTTTTCAAATTTTTCATTTCAATTTGGCAGGTTCAAGTGTTTTTCACCTTTTTTTTTAATTGGCCAAATTTGGAATTGAAACATCAGTTTGAATCAAAAAGCCGAAAGAAAACATTTAGACTTCCAAATTTTTCTTCAACTGAAACGATTCATTGAATTCAAGCCCTGTTTTTTTAAATGAAAAACACAAATTTGTTGAAAAAAAATGATGCAAGTATTACAGAGGACCGCAGAGCCCATCTCAGGAAATCTGATCTAGCAAGAGCCCAATTCCTTTTCTTGATTGCGAGGTACAGCACAACTGGGACTTACTTGTCCTGCTGGCATTGTCGTTCCCATTGTCGTAGCTTGCTTGTCCTCCTTCATCGGTATCTGATCGGTCCTGGTGCTCATAGAGCCTTTCATTCTCGCTGGTTTTATCCCGGTTGGAGGTGGATCTCCGTCTGCGCCTTTTCCTCCTGTAGCCCCGTGGCATTGGTACCCCGATGTAAATGGAATGGTAGTCTGCAATGGAGGAAAAAAAAGAAACCCACCAAGGAACTTTCCATGCAGAAGCAGGGCTCTGGGTGTACAAGCCTCACAGCTTTTCACTTGTGAATAAAAGCCAGATCTTCCATATGCTCTCCCCACCCATCCCCCATTAGGCCTGAAACACCAAGCATTACTATCATGCTAACAAAGATGTCTGGCTACTCCCAAACCCATCATGGAGTCCACAAGTAGGCAGGCCCTTGGGTTCTGCATCTCATCGACACCCCTAGAAGCTACTCCCAAACCCATCGATGCTATGGAGTCCACAAGTAGGCAGGCCCTTGGGTTCTGCATCTCATCGACACCCGTAGAAGCACCATAACTCACATCTCCACCGATACATCAATGTGCACGACTATGCTAAACCATGTTTCATCTCCACAAAGGATGTTTTTACTTATTTAGATCGAAACATGACAAATTTTATCCATTTCTCCTTGAATTTTGGCATCACTTCTCTATTCTGTTACTCCAAGGAATACTACCCTGCTAGGTAGTCTTCAGACCATCTGAACAGCCCTATTCTGAGACATGCTGAGTAGCTACAGCTTCCACAGACTTCAACAGGAGTTGTGGGTGCTCAATACCTCTCAGGATCAAGCGTCAGCTGTTTAGTAGGAAGTGTAAGGCAGTGGTTTTTCAACTTTCTCCACCTCTTAGTCAAAGTGAAAAATGTTCATGTCCCCCTTACATTTAATATAAAAAAAGAGTAAAAAAAGGTATCTAGGATAACAATAAGTCTTATTTGTGTGCGTGCTTTGAGAAGTTGATAGAGAATACTTGACTTTGAAGAGTAAGGGTGTGTGAGGAGTGAGATTTTCTTTTCTTCCAAACAAATACAGTTTTCCATGCCTCACAACCCCTTTGGCTGTCATGACCCACGAGCTGAGAAACATTGGTCTAGTGGATAGACAGGGCATTAGACTAGGACTCAGGATATCTGGGTTCAATTCACAGCTCAGCCACAGAGTCCCTGTGTGCCCATGGACATGTCACTTAGAGCTGTCTGGGGCCTTAGTTCTTCATCTATAAATGGAGATAGCACTTCCCTACCTCCCAGGAGGGTTTGGAGAACGAATCCATTAATGATTGTGACATACTGCAGTGATGAGGGCCATATAAGTGGTAGGCCCGCAGATCAATCAATTACTGAAGTCAGTGAGAGTTTTGCCATTGGACTTCAACAGGAGCAGGATCAGCCTTCCAAGGCAAATTGTGGAACACCTGGAATTTCTCTTACCTTCATCATCATCATCATCATATCTCTTCCTGGAGTTGCTGAGACCTCTCTCACTCAATCCATCATCCTCATCCATCATGACTGAACCACTAGGGGAGAGAGCGGAGGGATTCGGGGGTGGGGGGGAGAGAAAAAGAAAATAAGAAAATATATTTTCATTTTAGATCAATAAGAGATTCTCTAGAGGGAGGCATCTGGCTTCACATCAGTGACTCATAGACTTTAGGGTCAGACGGGACCAATATGATCATCTAGTCTGACCTCCTGCACAAAGCAGGACACAGAACCCCACCCATCCACTTCTATAACAACCCCCTAACCTATGTCCGAGTTACTGAAGTCTTCAAATTGTGGTTTGAAGACCTCAAGCTGCAGAGAATCCACCAGCAAGTGACCCGTGCCCCACGCTGCAGAGGAAGGCGAAAAACCTCCAGGGCCTCTGCCAATCTGCCCGGGAGGAAAATTCCTTCCCGACCCCAAATATGGCGATCAGCTAAACCTTGAGCATGTGGGCAAGACTCACCAGCCAGCACTCAGGAAAGAATTCTCTGCAGTAACTCAGATCCCATCCCATCAAGACCACTGGGCATACTTAACTGCTGATGATCAAAGATCAATTGCCAAAATCAAGCTATCCCATCATACCATCCCTTCCATAAACTTATCAAGCTTAGTCTTAAAGCCAGATATGTCTTTTGCCCCCACTACTCCCCTTGGAAGGCTGTTCCAGAACTTCGCGCCTCTAATGTTAGAAACCTTCGTCTAATTTCAAGTCTAAACTTCCTAGTGTCCAGTTTATACCCATTTGTTCTTGGGTCTACATTGGTACTAAGCTTAAATAATTCCTCTCCCTCCCTAATATTAATCCCTCTGATATATTTACAAAGAGCAAGCGTATCCCCCCCAGCCTTCTTTTGGTTAGGCTAAACAAGCCAAGCTCTTTGAGTCTCCTTTCATAAGACAGGTTTTCCATTCCTCGGACCATCCTAGTAGCCCGTCTCTGAACCTGTTCCAGTTTGAATTCATCCTTCTTAAACATGGGAGACCAGAACTGCACACAGTATTCCAGATGAGGTCTCACCAGTGCCTTATAACAGTACTAACACCTCCTTATCTTTGCTGGAAATACCTCGCCTGATGCATCCTAAAACTGCATTAGCTTTTTTAACGGCTATATCACATTGGCGGCTCATAGTCATCCTGTGATCAACCAATACTCCAAGGTCCTTCTCCTCCTCTGTTGCTTCCAACTGATGCGTCCCCAATGTATATTTAAAATTCTTATTATTAATCCCTAAATGCATGACCTTGCACTTTTCACTATTAAATTTCATCCTATTACTATTAGTCCAGTTTACAAGGTCATCCAGATCTTCCTGTACGACATCCCGGTCCTTCTCTGTGTTAGCAATACCCCTCAGCTTTGTGTCATCCGCAAACTTTATTAGCACATTCCAGCTTTTTGTGCCAAGGTCAGTAATAAAAAGGTTAAATAAGATTGGTCCCAAAACTGATCCTTGAGGAACTCCACTAGTAACCTCCCTCCAGTCTGACAGTTCACCCTTCAGTACGACCCGTTGGAGTCTCCCCTTTAACCAGTTCCTTATCCACCTTTCAATTTTCATATTGATCCCCATCTTTTCCAATGTAACTAATAATTCCCCCTGTGGAACCATGTCAAATGCCTTACTGAAATCGAGGTAAATTAGATCTACTGCATTTCCTTTGTCTAAATAATCTGTCACCTTCTCAAAGAAGGAGATCAGGTTGGTTTGGCACGATCTACCTTTAGTAAAACCATGTTGTAATTTGTCCCAATTACCATTGACCTCAATGTCCTTAACTACTTTCTCCTTCAAAATTTTTTCCAAGACCTTACATACTACAGATGTCAAACTAACAGGCCTATAGTTACTCAGATCACTTTTTTCCCTTTCTTAAAGATAGGAACTATGTTAGCAATTCTCCAGTCGTACGGTACAACCCCTGAGTTTACCGATTCATTAAAAATTCTTGCTAACGGGCTTGCAATTTCATGTGCCAGTTCCTTTAATATTCTTGGATGAAGATTATCTGGGCCCTCCGATTTTGTCCCATTAAGCTGTTCAAGTTTGGCTTCTCCCTCAGATGTGGTAATATCCATCTCCATATCCTCATTCCCATTTGTCATCCTTCCATTATCCCTAAGCTCCTCATTAGCCTTATTAAAGACTGAGGCAAAGTATTTATTTAGATATTGGGCCATGCCTAGGTTATCCTTAACCTCCATTCCATCCTCAGTGTTTAGCGGTCCTACTTCTTCCTTCTTTGTTTTCTTCTTATTTATATGGCTATAGAACCTTTTACTATTGGTTTTAATTCCCTTTGCAAGGTCCAACTCTACATGGCTTTTAGCCTTTCTCACTTTTTCCCTACATGTTCTGACCTCACTAAGGTAGCTTTCCTTGCTAATCCCACCCTTCAGCCTACAGGGAGTGGAATTCTGCTTTTTCTTAATCACCTCTCTGAGATGCTTGCTCATCCAGCTTGGTCTACAACTCCTGCCTATGGTTTTTTTTTCCCTTTCTTGGGATGCAGGCTTCTGATAGTTTCTGCAGCTGCGACTTAAAGTAATTCCAGGCCTCCTCCGCATTTAGATCCACAAGTTCTTCAGTCCAGTCCACTTCCCTAACTAATTTCCTTAATTCTTTAAAGTTAGCCCTTGAGAAGTCAAAAACCCTAGTCCCAGATCTATTTTTGTTTATCCTTCCATCTAGTGGGAAGAGACTATTATTAAAATTGTCATCTTTTGGGGGCAGGGGCCATCCTTTAAGTTTTGTGTTTGTACAGTGCCTGATCCTTTTTCTAGATGCTCCTGCAATACAAATAAATAATAAATCAATACTGACGAAGACAGGAGTTTCTTGCTGATCCCCTGAGGTAGTTCTGCCGGATCTGGGCTAAGACACATTGCTGGGGGGCAGTGTGGAGGACGTTGCTTAAGAAATGTTATGTGTGTTACATTAGTGCCTACAGACCACAATAGAGATGGTGACTATTGAGCTAGGCATGGTACTGTCAGCTGGTGAGAGACAGTCCTTGCCCCAAGAACTTACAGCTTAAATAGACAAGACAGGCAAAGCATTGGAGAGAGGAAGGTCTGAAGACATTGTTTCACTGTGTGTTTGTACAGGGCCTAGCAAAATGGGTGGCTGGTCCATGATTGGGGCTCCTACCTTCTACTGCAATACACATAAATAATTACAAGGGAAATATTTAATGAACAAGAGGCCTACATTCACAGAGGTGATTGTGTTATTAATATTATTTTTGTAAGGGAACTAGCTAGGTTAGGAGGTTTGTAATGAGATACAGAAGTTATCCGCGCTGTAGGTACCTGATCCAATTGCCACTAAAGTCAAAGGAAAGGCTTCCCTTTTTATTACTCATTATTTGTATTCCTGTAGCATGTAGGGGCTCTATCATGGACCTGGACCCCACTGTGCTAGGTGCTGTACAAACACAGAACAAAAAAACTCGGTCCTTTTGATTCTCATTGGGGCTGCACCTGGCCATACATCACCAAGTTCAAATGTGACTCATTGCAAAGGGTAATTAGGTAGCAATGGCTTTTGACGTTTGTCTGGTGACTTGGGCAACATGAGGTTTTCAGCTCAGTTCCTAGCATACACATCACAACCATTGATCCTAACTGGTGGTCTCAACAGAAAGGCCAAGAACTAGGTAGGCCGTAGAGACTGAACTACCCACTCACTCCTAGAGAGAGTGACACATATATGGCAATTTCCTGCAATATCTTTGGGAGAACTCATTGTGGACCTGGACTGTATGAAATTCCATTGAGGAGAGTGACCATAGCCCTCCAGGAACGAAGAACAGTGGCTGGAGGTGGAGGGATGATTAGGCAAATTCATTCAGGTTTTAACATGTCCATAGGGGCACCGCTACCTGGAGAGGCTCACATATACTGCTTGAAACCGGATTCTCCAGAAGCCTCTGGACAAAGGAAGGTCTTTTGGATGAACAGCCTGAGTTTAAACTAAGGGTACTTTCAGATCCAGCCAACAGACAGGACCTTCTGTCCAAGGCAGGGGCAGGGTGTGTGTCCCCCAATCCTTAGGGAAGGGTTGGAAGGACTGACACCTGTCAGAGCCTGAGATTGGAGTTTGGAGGGTGGGTGATCGCTTCAATGTTTTTTAGCATGAGTGTACATATTAAACATATATTTAATATGTTTTCTCTGTAATGCTTTCCTCTTAAAATAAAGGTGCTTGCTTAGAAAGAGCTGTGGACTAACTTGTAACTGCTGGCAATTCCACCGGTCATAGGCTTTAAACCGTACGCCAAGTGCAGATGCTGGCCTGGTTAGGCAGACTGGCTTGCTGGAGATATCACAGTTTTCAGAAGCGAAAGGCTAAAGCAGTCTAGTTGTTATAGCAGTGGGGCTGGGAGACAGGAGACCGTTTTCCCAATCTTAAAAAAAACAACGATACTGACATCCCTTTATGAAGTGTTTTGAGGATGAAGAAAGTATATAAAAAAAGTGATCTACAGATACAAAATATTATTGGCCTGCTGCTTCTCTTAAGTGGAATTTGCATTTTCATCATGAACAGACCCATTTTGGTAAATATTTGTTCTGCTTTTTGCTCATAATTCTCACATACTGTCTTATTTTGAATGGAGTTTTTGTGTTTTCATCAAGAATAGTAATTAGTTACCTAATTATCTCACCTACAGTGATTGCCCTTCACACTTGATGAAGACAAGAGGATGGTTACTAGTAGTGGCAGTAAAATCAATGCCTTTCAAAGTCACTTTGAGAGTGGTCAGATAGCCAGCTTTGGGCTCCGAGAACCATCGCAAACTAATGACCAGCTCTTGTTTTCTCAACAGAAGGCATAAAACATGATCAGAGTTGATCAATTTAAAAAAAAAAAAAAAAGATTTGCAAAAGTAATAGTGAATAAAGTACTGAGTTACTGGCCTTGGGTGGCAGGCCAGTCCTCGCCCACAGACAACCTGAAACATATTCTCACCAGTAACTGCACACCGCACCATAGTAACTCTAGCTCAGGAACCAATCCATGCAACAAACCTCGATGCCAACTCTGCCCACATATCTACACCAGGGACACCATCACAGGACCTAACCAGACCAGCCACACTATCACCGGTTCATTCACCTGCACGTCCACCAATGTAATATACGCCACCATATGCCAGCAATGCCCCTCTGCAATGTACAGCGGCCAAACTGGACAGTCTCTACAGAAAAGGATAAATGGACACAAATCAGATATTAGGAATGGCAATATATAAAAACCTGTAGGAGAACACTTCAACCTCCCTGGCTACACTATAGCAGACCTTAAGGTGGCCATCCTGCAGCAAAAAAACTTCAGGACCAGACTTCAAAGAGAAACTGCTGAGCTTCAGTTCATCTGCAAATTTGACACCATCAGCTCAGGATTAAACAAAGACTGTGAATGGCTTGCCAATTACAAAACCAGTTTCTCCTCCCTTGGTTTTCACACCTCAACTGCTAGAACAGGGCTTCATCCACCCTGAATGAACTAAACTCATTATCTCTAGCTTGCCTGCATATATATACCTGCCCCTGGAAATTTCCACTACATGCATCTGACTAAGTGGGTATCCACCCACGAAAGCTCATGCTCCAAAACGTCTGTTAGTCTATAAGGTGCCACAGGATTCTTTGCTGCTTTTACAGATCCAGACTAACACGGCTACCCCTTTGATACTCTACGTATCTAGATCCATACACGCACACATTCAGATATTTTCATTAGCTTCAGAGGTTTTAATCTCAATATACAGAACTTTATCTGCTTATATCTGAGCCCTGGTCTCTACATCACAAAATGTCAGTATAACTATATCACTCCAGGGTGTGGAAAAATCTACATGGATTATAACAACCTAATCCCTGGTATAGATAGATTGATGGGAGGGCTTCTCCCATCGACATACCATCTCTTGGGAAGAAGTACCTAAGCTGACTAGAGACGCTCTCCCATAAGTGTAAGTAACATCTTCACTATGTGTTCATTGGTGCACTGCTGTAAGTGTAGAA
Organism: Gopherus evgoodei; assembly: GCF_007399415.2. Lineage (NCBI taxonomy): Eukaryota > Metazoa > Chordata > Testudines > Testudinidae > Gopherus > Gopherus evgoodei. The sequence continues at coordinate 150,424,768 of NC_044323.1, forward strand.
ACCCCTGAGTAGCTGCCAAGAATTTCAAAATAATATTCCCTGTCCCTCTTCCAAGACTACAGGAGAAAAAGCAGACCAATAGTAACTGTTGATGTAGTGCAGGTGTAGGCAACTTATGGCATGCGTGCCAAAGGTGGCACACAAGCTGATTTTCAATGACACTCACACTGCCCGGGTCCTGGCCACCAGTCAGAGGGGTTCTGCATTTTAATTTAATTTTAAATGAAGCTTCTTAAAACATTTTAAAAACCTTACTTATTTTACATACAACAATAGTTTAGTTATATATATATTATAGACTTATAGAAAGAGACCTTCTAAAAATGTATTACTGGCATGCAAGACCTTAAATTAGAGTGAATAAATGAAGACTTGGCACACCACTTCCGAAAGGCTGCCGACCCCTGATGTAAGTGGGTCAATGTAACTGCTGATTATCGCATTGTTTTAGAGAGATTCCCACAGCAGGGGACTGGTGCTCCTAGAATTTCTATTTTTACAACAGAAATATATAAATGGGGGTGGGGAATTTCCTAGCGTTTATGTGCACGAGTAGGATTTATAGACACAATGACAACAGGTACTCTAGCATTATAAAGAGAGCGCGTCTCTTTTGAGACGAAAATACATAACATCTAAAATCTCTCATATTCCACAAGAACATTCCTTCAAAAATCGTGACAACTATGTGATAGATTCTATTATAGGGCAAGAGGAAATCAAACATTACTTTTCTTAGAGGAGTGGTCATCTTATTACATACCAAATGATACAAGTAAGGGTACAAAAACAATAGCAGTGAAGCTGACGCTCTGCAGCTCCGAGGTCCCCGGGTATTTACTTGGGCGGCTAGCCTGTGCCACCACGACTATCATTATTTGGGCTAGCTGGATCAAAGCTAGCTTAGGTGTCTCTACACATGCTGCAGTCACACCTCTGACTGCAGTGGAGACTTACCATAAACCATGCCTTAGGTGAACTTTACTGCACACATGTTATTAACCTGCACTGTTTGGACTCACAATGTTCCATAAAAGAGCTTTAGTTTTAATAGGCAACCTTACCTTCTAATTCCCCAAAATGTTCAGAACTAAGCAGAGGGGGGTGTCCAGCAGCTGATCAGCAAAAGCTCTAGATGAAAAGAAGTCCTGGGTGTTGTAGGGTGAGAAGCCTAGTTTGTCTTGACAGAGAAAACTACTGATGCAAGCATGGTATTGACTTTGAATGTCAATGGCGCTGCCGCTTCCTAGTGAAAATGTGTTTTGGGCAATGTTGATTGATTTTTAGAGCGGAGCAGCATCACGTCACAGGACACAAATAGATCTCAGTGGAGGATGTGACATGTGAACAAATAAGGACCTAGCCTTGTACAGTCACAATAAACGAACGAAGGAAAAAAAAAACAGCAAGAGCATAAAAAATGAAGCCAACAAAATCTAACCTGGCCCCTTCTGTGCTGCGCAGAGCATCCTGTCTTGGGCGCATCAGTCTTGCTAGGATTGTCAGTTCCCCCTTTTGGACAGGAATTGCCTTCATTTTGTGTTTTGTACAGTGTCAAATATACTGTCAGCACTTAAGAAATGATCAACAGTAATAATAACGGAGCAAAGTTATATTGCACAGGACAGTCCAATAAAACCTATACATGAAAAGCCCCCTGAAGTCTGTGGCAGCCTGATCAGATGTATCCCTTCCCCACCACACTGTGTCATTCTTGTCTATTCAGATGAGAAGTTCATCAGGCAGTTATTCAGGTAAGTTCAGTTCTTTGTACAGCACCTAGCATTATGGGGGTCATTGTCCATGATGGGGGCTCCTAGGCATCCAAATAATAAAAAGAAATTCAAAAGTTGAATTTTTTTGTACAAAATTGAACATTTTGCGACACAAACACAATATGAAAACCTCAAATTTCAAGGTATTTGAGATTTCATTGAAAGTATATCAGATGGCCCGAGTTAAAACCACACATCTTTATAATTTGGAATATTGCATACAGATTAAGAGCCTGATTTTCAACTCCTCCGGACAAAGCTCCCACTGAAGTCAAGAGCACTGTGAGAACTCAGGACCACTGAAAATCAAGGCTGCATGTACGCTCTTCCTGACCTGGCAAACGTTTATGCAGGTGGTTAACTTTGTGCATGCGTGTGGTCTCACTAAATGCTTCCAGTTAAGCTCATGCCTATGATTACATCTACACTGCAATAAAAGACACATGACACAGCGGTAGCTGGCCTGGGTCAACTGATTCAGGATAGCGGGGCTAAAATAGCAGTGTAGACGTTTGGGCTCAGAATGGAGCCTGGGCTCTGAGACCCTATGAGGGTCTCAGAGCCTGAACATCTACACTGCCTTTTTACCTCCAAAGGCTGGGCCCTGTGACCTTGAGTTAGCTGACCCACGCTCTGAGGATCGGTGCTGCTGGGTTTTTATTGCAGTGTAGACTGCAAGTGTCTGCAGGATCTGGCCCTTTTAATAAGGCTTCTGTTCCAACATCACTTAGATGCTGTTGAAAATCCCTTCCAGCACTAAGGGTCTGATTCAGCAAGGTGCCGAGCAGCCTCAATGCTTATAGAGTTCAATAAGGATGGAGGGCACTCAGCGCTCGAAGGATCTGGAGTAAAACAAGCAGTCATGAAGTCCAGACCCCTGAACTGCACAAAATCACGGTATGAATTTTAAATTATGATGTAGGTGCAGCCATACCAACGACAGGGCCCCCGTGCTGACAGAGGAGGGCTTTCAAAAAACCAAGTTGAGTGTAACCTCTGCCTCTGCTCTCTCTGAGGCAGGAGGGCATACGCTGAGAATGAACTGCTGTGTCATTCAGGGATTTGGGGCATCCACCAGCTGCTTGCAATGGCTGTAAGTCTGGCCCCACCGCGATGTATGGAAAACCATTGCCCATTGACCCTTCTCTGTTTGAATGAGGACATTATCACTGCACTGACTGCATGGAGGCCTGAACCAAAACCATGGATTAGAACCACTGCCTGAAATCTGGTGTTTGTTGGGCCCATTAGAAATAGGGACCATCTGGAAATTTCAGATCAGGCTCCAATTTTTAACACCCTAGAGTTCTGATGTGTTCTGAGCTAGTATTTTTCATTTGGGTTTCTCTCATATGGAACCATGCATTTCTAATGGGCTTCTGTCCCAAATCCTCCACTGATCCAAGTTCTGATCTTAGTCTTGAGTTTGTTATGATCCCCCAAAGTGGGTGAGTTTCATGTGGCTTTAGGTTTTACTGCAATTGCTGCACACAGCCCTGTGCTAAATTTACACGGATACATCCATTTACATGCACACACACTGATTATCTGAGCTGTCCAGTTATATTTCACGCCAGGGCTGTTCAGATCTACTTATCCTTTTAACAAGAAATATCAATAAATCTGCATCACAACTGTCAATATAATTTCTGGATAGCTGGTCACACTGGTAAGAAGAAACAGGAATGGGAAGTGACATTTTACAGCTTAAGATAATGTGATAGGGGCTTCCCCACTCCCTCCTCCCCCAATTCCTTTTGGGAGATTATTCCACACACTCTTTTCCTGATATTTGGCCTAAAGCTTCTTTTGCTTTCATCCCCCTGGTGATAGTTAAACACCATCCTGCACCCGTTTCACTCCCTCCTCAGTGTTTTAGCCCTTCTAACACTTGCACACGATTTTCTTGGAATTGAAAATGAAAATGATCCATTTCTAGAGACAAAATTGCATGGTAATAGGGAATAATCCTGCATTTGCTGGGGCATGGACTTGCCTCTTACTCCTAGACACCTTTCCATCTCTACTTCCTATGGTTCTAGTATTCTAACAGCTAAAGCAGTAGGACTAGGAGCCAGGACTCCTGCATTCTCTTTCTGATTCTGCCACTGACCTTGGGCAAATCAATTAACTTTTCTATACCAATCTATAACATTTACTCACTTCACAGGTACGTTCTGAGTCTTAATTAGTTTTTCCTAAAGTGTATAGTGCCAGGGATCTCAAAACAAATTCAAGTTTACACCCCATCCCCTGTTAGTGCATCTTTAAACAGTTTGCAAATCCATCTCCTTGGAGACTCCTTCAAACATCCCAAACTTCTAACCTGCTTTGAACAGGTGCCATTGCAGAAAAACCAAACCTGGCCCCAAACTATTTCTTTACACAACATGTGGATTCCTCCCCACCCTATGCTCTGAAATTATACAGATCTGAGGTGCAAGATGGGTCCTGTATGAGTAACAGGTTTAAGGTCCAATATCATTAGTTTAAAGGGCTGGAGAGCTCATAGAAGACTCCTCCCTTTGCACGGGTTTTGTTTCCAACCTCGGTAAATTGGAAAGCATTAGACTAACACTGACATTCTGGGTTTAGGTCATTTAAGAGTTTCATTCATTATTTTTATATTACTGTGGCCCCTACATACTGCAAGCAAGATCAGAGCTCTATTTGCTGTAGGTGTTTACATTCAGGCTGGTCAGTAATTTTTCAGTAAAACGCTAATTTGTTTAAACCAAAACTTTTCATGAGAAAGAGTCAGTTTCAACAGCTAGGCATGCAAAAAGATTAATTTTTTTTCAAATTCTCAAAACATCCCATTTTGACATTTTCTAAGTGAAACATTTCAGTTTTCCACTTCCAAACACAGTAACTTTGTTTTCATATGTACACTAATTATAGAACTTTTTTTTTAAATGGTCAAAAAATCAAACAAAATATTTTAAAATGAAACATTTTGATTGAACTTTCCCTCCTCTCTCTTCAGATTTTCAGTTTGTAGACGTTTTCAAAGCTTTGATTTTTGGTCCCAATTTGGGCTGGGAAAAATTTATGAAATCTCAAAAATTTTAATGGGATAGGGAAATCATTTCCTGTCAAGCTCTCCTGTGCAGACACATAGGAAGATACAGTCTATGCCCCAAAGATTTTACAAGACAAGATAGACTAAGGGTAGGGGAAAAGAAATCTCTCCATTTTACAGATGGGAAACTGAGGCACAAGAGGGGACATGACTTGACCAAGGTCACACAGGGAGTCTCAGGCAGAGCTGGGAGTTGAATCCACATCTCTCAAGTCCAGTTCATTGCCTTAACCACCAGACCACACCATTTCTAACACTCCCTGCTAGCAGGGAATCTCAATCACTCAACCTCAGGTTAACCTGGCTACCTATAATTCTTAGCCCTTGTCTATAACAAGGTGACAATATACAACAGTTCTGCCCCCAGAGAAATTCTACATACTAAATTACCATGCAACCACTTTTATTAGTAGATTCTTTTTTAAAGCTCTGATACTAGGATTTTGAAAGACCCCAGGGACAACTCACCTTTAGTGCCACAGAAGCTGCATCCTGTTTATGTCAAACATGGAATTGTCCCTTTGTCTGAAGGGCCAGATTTCTCTCTGAATTGTATCTTAAGAATGGTTTAGTGAAAAGCAGAGACAGAAGGTATTTTTACTGTCCACAAGATGGTACTATAGCCCCACAATTTCCTTCACCACATGCCATGCAGTAATGTGCTGTTGGTGTAGTCCACATCATTAGTCACTTTACCTTATGTGTTTATCAGGCTCCATTTTTCTCTTCAGCCTTTGTGAAACCCTCACGTTCCCAGCTCGAGCCTCTCTCAGCATGCACCTGAGGTGAGCGCTACTGAAAAGGTTACTCCTGAAATGTTAAGGGGAGAGGGCAAAAAAAATTGTTATGTAGCTTATAAAAATACTAGAAATTGTTTTTGAAACTTCCTTGTCTGTGCTCTCAGGCATATACTTTCCTGAACATAATCCCATTTTTAAAAACTGTTGTTATTATTATTAATCTTCACTGGGAGAAAACACCAAATTCTACAGGGCTCTTTAATCTAGCAGAAAAAGGCAGAATAAGAACCAATGTCTGGAAGCTGAAGTCAGACAAATACAAACTGGAAGCGAGGCGCACATTTATATTGGGGAGGATGACTAACCATTGGAGCAAAATGCCAAGGGAAGTGGTGGACTCACCATCTCTTGATGTCTTCAAGTCAAACCTGGATGCCTTTCTGGGAGACATGCTAGAGCCAAACACAAGCTTTTGGACTCAGCACAGGGGTAACTGAGTGCAGTTTAATGGCTTGGGCTATTCAGATTAGATAATCTGATTGTCCCTTCTGGCCTTAAATAATAAATTCATAGAGTTTAAGTACAAACAATATACTTATAAAAGTGGCATCTTCATACTTAGCATATCTGCTCCCTACAAGTGCTGTGCTTCAGAGGGATGCAGGACCTTTTACGCTAGCTCTGCACAGGGGTGAGTTGCTGTACTCAGCTGAGTCACTTCTGCTGATTTTAATGAGATACAGATGCTTGTCTTGTTATCCCTGTGCAGCAGCTACAGCTATGGGAGGGTCAGCTGGATTCTAAGCAGTCTCATGCATCAGCCACAGAGCAAACAGCTAGGGTCAGACTGCAGAATCTTTATCCCTGCCAAAGATGTAAGCAGCAGCAAGAACAGTGTCAGCTTTTCAGAGTCCAGGCTCTGTTTGCAGTGCTAGTCCTTAGAAAAACCATCCTTTATCTAAGAAGTGAGTGAATGCAATTGGGAGAGACTAACATTTGAGCTCCTTATCTGATTCACCATAAGTTCTGGTTTCTCCTGTCTCTAACCTGATTCCTCCACCTATGAATGTGATTGCTGTGGGAACTCCACCCCGCTCTCCATTCAGACACTCCTCTTAAGGCAGGGGTTCTCAGACTTTTGTACTGGTGACCCCTTTCACACAGCAAGCCCCTGAGTGTGACCCGCCTCCCCTTATACATTAAAAACACTTTTTTATATATTTAACACCATTATAAATGCTTGAGGCAAAGCAGGGTTTGAGGTGGAGGCTGACAACTTGCAACCCCCCCATGTAATAACCTCGTGACCCCCTGAGGGGTCCTGATCCCCAGTTTGAGAACCCCCATCTTAAGGGCAAGGTTCTCCTGACTCTATGTAATTAACACACACTCTACTTATAATCACTATGCAGAGCTTAATAGTCCCTTCTATTTATACTGCATATTCCATCTGAAGGATTTCAAGATTTCCAGAGAGTCAGCCTTGTCCTTCTCCCATTGATGCCTCAGGAGTTTTCCCTTTGACTTTAGTGGCTTGCAGGCCTGTAACGTACACAGATAGCATCCCCATTGTCCTGGGCCCCATGAATGCAGTCTGTGGCTTCACAAAGGAATGCACCATTTCCCTTCCTGACTCGTTATTACACAAACTGTTACTGCCACCCCCTCCTGTTGGCTGTTATTACAGACTTATGGCGAGGTGACTGCAAGAGAGGAGAAGCAGCCAGCTGGATTTCCCATGGCCTGCCAGTTATTCCTGGACAAGGATACATACTCCTGTCCCACAGAGCAACAAAGCCTTGCAGAAGGGATAGTGCCTGAAGCTATCTTTCAGAGTACCTTGTAGCTGCAACCGTGCAGGGGTGCTGCCATTCAAAGACTGATGCCCTGAAAAATCCACTCTGGGAAAGCAATACAGCTTGCTTACAAATGAACTATATGGCAAATAAATGTATTTGACACATGGAGCGCACTTGGGTCCTACTGATTAAATACTCATTGCCTATGGCGCTGATTACTTACTAGACTGCACAGCAGAGAACATTTTAAAGACAGATGATGGCTATTGCCTGTACTTTATTTAAGGAAAAATAGAGTAAGCTGAACTTTCCTTCCATGGATGATTGTTTGGACTTGGTAATTGACAGGAAAGGTGCATGCCATATTTATTTAGTTGCGTTTATTAGGAGGGCTTTTAATGCACATTGCAAGTAAAACAAATATTTTAAAAAATTACAGCTGAGATCTGATGGTGGAATTATTCATTGCAAATAATGGCTGTTGCAAATGTCGTCCTTTTTTTCTGTTCATGGACTCAACCTGATTTTTGCCAGTGTATCCAAGATTTGCCAGGTAGTTTGAATGAACAATTCTCAATCTATCAGTTACTCATAAACCGTTCACTTTGTTAATTTCACTATTGCAGTGTGTGGCTGGTCACTTATGAGCTTTTGCTAGCTATCTAAACTTTTTTAAAAGTGGAGAACAACAAAAAGCACATAACAAATTTAATGAATTTTTGGATTAATATTAATTTATGCTACAATTCACAAAATTCCTAGTAACTGCTACTTGCCAGAGTACTTGGCAATCCTGTAAACAACAGTGAACTGAACTTGACTGATGGATAACACAGCTGGCTGGGGAAACTGCATCTGAAGAAGTGTTTCTTTACCCACAAAAGCTTATGCCCAAATAAATCTGTTAGTCTTTAACGTGTCACTGGACTCCTCATTGTTTTTGTGGATACAGACTATCACAACTATCCCTTGATATGTTTGAGATTTTTTAGAAATTGTAGGCAAGGTTTCCAAATTTTTTTCCAAAATTTCATCAGAATTTTTCAAAAGTGGAAAAATTCTGACTAGCTGGATGTCATCATTCTAGTTTGACTCATCCCACCCCATACAGGTGGGCATGGTATCACAAGGGAGCCTTTACCCTTGTTGAGGAGAAAACCAGCTACGAGAAAGTCCAAATAGCCAGCAAAATGCTAAAGCTAAATGCTACCCCTTGTGCAGGGTCTCCTTTATTCACAGAAAAGCCAATGCAGAACATAAACAAAACTTTCACCCCAACATCCCTGTGGGGTGAGTAGGTCTATATTAGGCTATGTCTTCCACATGAGTCCAGTGATTGCCTCTACAAGCTCTCCCCATGGGGTTCTCTTGGTTCCAGTCTTGGCCTCTGGGGTTAGGCCTCTTGCTCCTACTGGAGTAACAGAGTTCTCTGGAGTCAGCTGTCTGGGGAAGTCCATCCATTGGACTGTCTCCAGAGACAGCAGGTGATCCTTGCAAGGTCAGGCTTCTGGGCAGCATCTGAGAGACCTCCCAGATGAGACCAGGTCCTCTTAGATACCTGCTGACCCCAGCCTTCCACTTAGGAGGCCCCCATCTCTAGGAGCACCCTCTTACAAGCACCCCAGCCTGGTAGGTTCCCCAGGGAGCTCACCTTCTAGCTCAGACTTTTCCTAGGCACTCCCCTTCATAGGAGCCTCCCATCTCAGTATCCCTCTAATGGAGCTTGGGGAATCTTTATTAGGTCCAGTTGTTCGTTTACTAATCAGCTGTCTGGGGCAGCTAATAACCCTAGGTGGGGCCTTCATAAGACAGTCATGGGCAGAGTGAGTCCTAGCTCCCCCAAAAGAGCAGATTCCTTGGGATGTTCTGATTGAGAACATGACAAAAAAACCCTGCAAAATGTCATCAGTGTACATTTTTTAAAATAAAAAAATGTCAACAAAAATGTGACTGAAAAATGGAAATTGGAAAATTTCAATCATCTCTAATGGAGAGCAATTATTTTTACATTTGTGACTAAGGCTCCCATGTATGACTGACTGTATTAATGAAAAACTTACTTATTGTGATACTTTGCTCACAGAGATGCAGAATGAAGGTCTCAGATGGCTGGATTTCATTGGAATGACTTTATCTACATATGCAGCAGCTCCACTGGAGTTTCTGCAAACATTCAGGATGAAATCCTAGCCTCTCTGAAGTCAATGGCAAACCTCCCCCTGGGGCCAGGATGTCACCCTCAATACTTAAGCCTCATAAACCCACTCTGAAGCAAGTTAAACGCAACATACCTGTTAAATAGCTGGGGCTGCCGAGAGGTTAAGCAGTACCATTGAATCTGCAGTGAAAGTGGGAACAGAAATCCTGACTTCATGTTCTGTACTATAATCACTAGACCATGCTAGCGTTCCTAATTATAGCAAAGCCTCCCCCCTACGGGTGAAGTGAAGGGGGGCGGGTAATGAAAAGAAATAAGAGACTTCTCTACATTAAGATTCCTCTGTGTAAGGTGTCTACTACCAGCCACCTCGATCCTTAAGGTCATACCTGGCTTGGTCTCCATTCAGAACACTTCTGCTATTATCAGAGGGGAAGCCGTGTTAATCTGGATCTGTAAAAGCAGCAAAGAATCCTGTGGCACCTTATAGACTAACAGATGTTTTGGAGCATGAGCTTTCGTGGGTGAATACCCACTTCGTCAGATGCATGTAGTGGAAATTTCCAGGGGCAGGTATATATATGCAGGCAAGCTAGAGATAATGAGGTAGTTCAATCAGGGAGGATGAGGCCTTGTTCTAGCAGTTGAGGTGTGAAAACCAAGGGAGGAGAAACTGGTTTTGTAATTGGCAAGCCATTCACAATCTTTGTTTAATCCTGAGCTGAGGGTGTCAAATTTGCAGATGAACTGAAGCTCAGCAGTTTCTCTTTGAAGTCTGGTCCTGAAGTTTTTTTGCTGCAGGATGGCCATCTTAAGGTCTGCTATAGTGTGGCCAGGGAGCTTGAAGTGTTCTCCTACAGGTTTTTGTATATTGCCATTCCTAATATCTGATTTGTGTCCGTTTATCCTTTTCCGTAGCGACTGTCCAGTTTGGCCGATGTACATAGCAGAGGGGCATTGCTGGCATATGATGGCGTATATTACATTGGTGGACGTGCAAGTGAATGAACCGGTGATGGTATGGCTGATCTGGTTAGGTCCTGTGATGGTGTCGCTGGTGTAGATATGTGGGCAGAGTTGGCATCGAGGTTTGTTGCACTTCTGCTATTGTTGACTTCTTATCCAAATGCAAAAATGAACACTCCAGAAAGCTGCAGCCTTTGCTAGTCATCCTGCAACTGTTATTCCCGGCCCACGCCGGGCTAATTTGAAAGATCCTGTGATGAATGTTCTAACCTTTCCCAAGCCTTGCTGAGTGAAAGTGTCATAATTGTTTCCTGCCTGCCCTTTAGCTCGCCAATATTTCCTTGGACTGCTCTTTCTGCCCCCTCAAACATTGTCTTTTTTTCCGCTGCAGAAGCAATTGTGGGTACAGGCTTCTCTCCAACCTCTTCCTTTACATAACTTGGTACTGTTTTCCACCACAGATTCCAACTGAGTCCCCTCAGCTTTCTGTTGTTCAGTTTACCCTTCGCTATAGTACACCCTCTGCTTCCACAGACTGCTGTCCTCAACAGAGGGCATGCATAACTCATCCTTAAAGTGCATGTCCCCATTCTAATGGCTGGTCCGCACTGAAGTTTTATGAGTCTCATCTGGGTTCTGTAAAGGAGAGAGGCTCATACATTTAGTGCTGAAGGTTCTGGGTTGAAACCCCAGTGTTGTGCCATGGGTGGAAAATGGGTTTTGAACCCAAGACCTTCAGTGCCTATATGGACCAGCCATTAGTAGAAGAGTAGCACAGTATGGGAAGGAGCTGACCAGCCCTCTGTGGAGAAAGAAGTGGTTCAAAACTATTTAGAAAAGCTGGACAAGCACAAGTCAACAGGGCCAGATGCGCTGCATCCGAAGGTGCTAAAGGAGCTGGTGGATGTGATTGCAGAACCATTGGCCATTATCTTTGAAAACTCCTGGTGATCGGGGGAGGTCCTGGATGACTGACAAAAGGCTAATGTAGTGTCCATCTTTAAAAAAGGGAAGGAAGAGGTTCCGGGGAACTACAGGCCAGTCAGCCTCACCTCAGTCCCTGGAAAAATCATGGAGCAGGTCCTCAAGGAATCAATTTTGAAGCACTTAGAGGAGAGGAAAGTGATCAGGAACAGTCAGCATGGATCCATCAAGGGCAAAAGATGGTTACTCACCTTTGTAACTGTTGTTCTTCGAGATGTGTTGCTCATATCCATTCCAGTTAGGTGTGTGCGCCGCGCGTGCACATTCGTCGGAAAACTTTTACCCTAGCAACTCAGTGGGCCGGCAGGTCGCCCCCTAGAGTGGCGCCATCATGGCGCTTGATATATACCCCTGCCGGCCCACCCGCTCCTCAGTTCCTTCTTGCCGGCTACTCCGACAGTGGGGAAGGAGGGCGGGTGTGGAATGGATATGAGCAACACATCTCGAAGAACAACAGTTACAAAGGTGAGTAACCGTCTTTTCTTCTTCGAGTGATTGCTCATATCCATTCCAGTTAGGTGAATCCCAAGCCTTACGTAGGCGGTGGGGTCGGAGTGAAATGTGGCAGAATGAAAACTGCTGAGCCAGAGGCTACAGCATCTCTTGACCGTTGAACCAGGGCATACTGCGAAGCAAAGGTATGGACCGAGGACCAATGGAGCTGCGCGACAGATCTCGTGGGAAGGAACACGAGCCAGCAAGGCGGCAGATGAAGCCTGAGCCCTGGTAGAATGCACGGTGATGTGGCTTGGGGAAATATGAGCCAAATCATAACAAGTGCGGACGTCCGCCATCACCCAAGATGAGATCCTCTGAGAGGAAAACAAGCAAGCCCTCCCTTTGGCCCGCTACCGTGACAGAGCTGGGGCACCTTATGAAATGGTTCTGTCAGTGCAATATAAATGCGAGCACTCCACAGATGTCCAAGGAGTGCAATGGTTGTGCCCACTGCGTTGAGCTGTGGGTAACATGAAAGGCCGAAACCACCTTAGGGAGGAAAGCCGGGTGCGGTCATAACTGCACCTTGTCTTTGTGAAACCTAGTGTACGGCGGAACCAACGTAAGAGCTCTGAGCTTGGAGACCCGTCTGGCCGATGTAACAGCTACGAGGAAAGATGTCGTCCAAGACAGGTATAGCAGAGGGCCAGTCGTGAACGGCTCGACTGGGGGAGACATAAGTCTGGTTAAAACTAGGTTGAGGTCCCAGGTTGGGGCTGGGCGGCGCACCCGAGGGTGCAAGCGCTCCAAGCCCTTGAGGAACCTCGAACCCATAGAGCGTGAGAACACGGAACGTCCACCTTAGCCTGGCTGGAAGGTAGAGATGGCTGCTGAGTGTATCCTCAGCGATGATACCGCCAGGTCCTGCCGCTGAAGGCCAGAGGCAGGCCAAATAGAGGGGATCGAGACCTCAGTAGGAGCAAGATTGAGCATATTGCAGTGTAGAAGAAACGCTTCCACTCGGCCCGGTACGTTGACCAGGTGGAAGGCTTCCTGTCACCCCGGCTCAGTTACGCAGCAGCCACACCGTGAGGCGAAGAGGCTGCAGGTCTGAGTGACGAAGCCTGTCGTTGCCCTGAGTGATGAGGTCTGGGTGGGGTGGCAGGGTAATTGGGTCTGTTATTGACAGGCCGAGCAACGTGGTATATCAGCGCTGCCTGGACCACTCTGGAGTGATCATGATGATGCGCGCTCTGCCCCTGCGGAGTTTGAGCAGGACCTAATGAACCAGTGGGAACAGTGGGAAGGCATAATGGAGTTGGCCTTTCCCCGGCACCAGGAATGCGTCCAAGATCGGTCCCGAGGAGAGACCTTGGAAGGAGCAGAACATCTGGCATTTTCTGCTCTCGCGGTGAGCGAACAGGTCTATGTGAGGAAACATCTCCACTTCTGGAAAGCAGAACGCCTCACATGGGGCAGAGTGATCACTCGTAAGACAGGAAAGACCTTCTGAGTCAAAGCGCCAAGACGTTCTGAACGCCTGGGAGAAAGGACGTCACCAGCTCCATCGAGTGGGCCATGCAAAAGTGCCGGAAATGGATGGCCTCCTGACAAAAGGGGGGAGGACCATGTCCCTCCCTGGATATTCATGAAGCACATGGCCGTTGTGCTGGCTGTAAACACCGAGATACAACGGCCTCGCAGCTGCCGCTGGAACCCCTGGCACGCCAGGCGGACTACTCTCATTTTTGGGGCATTGATGTGGAATGCCAGCTCCCGAGAAGACCAAAGGCCTTAAGCTCGGAGGTGACCATGAGCACTTGAGCAGAGAGATGACTCATCCGTCGTCAGGGGCAGTGAGGGCTGGGGCGGATGAAACCGCATCCCTGCCCACACCAGGGAGGGAGTTAGCCACCACTCTAGGGAGCCTAAGGTGCTCGAGGGAATGGTGACTACCATGACCATCGGCTCCCTGTCCGGGTGGTACGCCGAGGTGAGCCGGACTTGGAGAGGACGGAGGCGGAGCTTGGCGTGTTTGGTTACAAACTTGCGGGCAACCATGGACCCAGGAGACTGAGACAAGTACGAGCCGAGGTCGTTGGGAAAGCCTGCAGACCTCAGATGATTGTTGCCATTGCCTAAAACCGCAGTTGTGATAAGCAGGCTCCGGCTAGGTAGGAGACCAGGATAGCCCCTAGGAAGTCCAACCTCTGCGTGGGAACCAGAGTGGATTGCTCTATAGTAATCATCAGGCCTTGACCCGTGAATAGACCGTGACGATGCCCACGCGCTGAGTGGTTTGTGTCTCAGAGTCTCCTCGGATAAGCGAATCGTCCAGATACGGAAAAACGCATATCCGACATCAGCGAAGGTAGGCGGCGACTATGGCCGTAAACCAGAAGTACTGACAGTTGGCTAGAAAGCGGAGGTATCTCCTGTGCGGAGGGAAGATGGCGTTGCGAAAGTACGCGTCCTTCATATCCAGGGCGGCATAGTAGCCCCCAGGAGGCAAGGATGGAATAATGGTTCCCAGGGATACCGTGCGGAACTTCAACCTTATCCTAAACCGGTTGAGTCCGTGCAGGACTAGGAAGGTCTGAGACCTGCGTTCGAGTGGGGGACTAGGGCATAACGGGAGTAAAACCCCTTGCCCCTTTCGTCCGCTGAAGGGGGACAGGGCTGGAACAAATTAGAGGTGGTACCTATGCTCCACCAGGCGCAGGACCCAGCGATCTGAAATTAACTGGGGCCACGCCAGGAGAAAGCGGGATTGGGATCCTGGCCTGTGACTGGTACACCGCCCTCAGGCGCACGTTGGAAGGTTTGTCTTTGGTCCCAGTGGTAATTGCGAGGGACCTTGACCTTGGCTCTTTAGGGGTCCTGACGTTCGTCTGCGACCACCTTGGCCTCGCCATTAGCCAAAGTCCTGTCTCTGGCTAGGCACAGAGTATGGCGGCTGGGGACAGAAAAGGCCTGCGTTTGGTCGCTGGCATATGCATGCTGAGAGAGCACATTAGGACCCTATTGTCCATCAGGCTTCGCAGCCTGGGGCTGTCTTTGCCGCGAAGAGGCCTGTACCAACAAAGGGTAAATCCTGAATGGCATACTGCAGCTCTGGCCGGAGGTTTGAAACCTGAAGCCATGAGATGCACCTCATGGCGACACCAAAGGCCAGAGTCCTGGCTGCAGAGTCTGCTGCGTCCAACGAGGCCTGGAGGGACGCTCTGGGTACCTTTTTTTTTTTTTTTTTCCCCCCCGTCCTCCAAGACGGCAGCGAACTCTTGGCGGGAGTTTTGAGGGAGAAACTCCATAAACTAAACTACCTTCACCCAGGTGCTACACTTATCGCAGCTAAGCAAGGCTTGTTGCTTTGCTACCCAGAGCTGCAGGGCCTCTGCAGAGTACACCTGGCGGCCAAGCAGGTTCATTCGCCAAGCCTCTTTCGGTTTCGGGGCTGGCGCCCGCTGGCCATCATATCAGAATCGTGGTCCTGAGCATAAGATCTGTGCATGTGGGATGACACGGATGCGTGTCCGGATGACCATGGAGGTACTAAAAGAAGGCACAGGCAGAGTCTCTGACTCTATCGGACCTTGCCCAACTCGGCACCGGGGACCGGCACCGGGAGGCGTACCGGTACCTGGAACGAGATCCAGACCCACAACCAGAACGGTGCCGGGAGGTCGACCGAGATCTCGAGGCTCGGGGAGAGGCTACAGGAGTCAAGCTACCTGTCGCGGTGCCGGGAGTCGGAACGGTGCCGATAGCGGGTCGGTGAACGGGATACCGACCGGTGCAGCGAGTGCGACCAGTACCGATGAGGAAAACAGCACCGGGACTGTAAGTGGTGTCGGGCGTTCCGACAGGACCTGGAGTGTCTGCGGGACCGTGATCATGAACGGTGCCGCTCTGCTGTGCTGACAGAGGACGGTCACATGAAGAGACTGTATTACCCGCACCGGCGGTGCCGGGGTCAGGCAGCATCGACTCTGTCATGGCAATGAGATCCCTCGCCGTTGGTAATGTCTCCGGCGTGGAGGGAACAGCAGGCTCAACCACAGTGCATACTGGGGAGCTGTCAGGCACCGGATTTGACAGCCCTCGTGGGACCGGGATCGACGGTACCGAGGTCGTCAGAGCTTCGGTAGGTGTCGGTGCCGGGCGATCCGAGTTAGATGAGCTGTCTGGCTGCGGTGCCGTCGGCACGGAAGCAGCAGGAGCAATAAGCTCAACCACGGCGCGTGCCGGGGAGCCGTCAGGCACCGGATTCGACGGCCCTTGTGGGACTGGAATCGACGGTGCCGACGTTGTCGGTGCCTCCGAGGTGTCGGTGCCGGGCAATCCGACTTAGACGAGCTCTCTGGCTGCGGTGCCGTTGGCACGGAAGCAGCAGGAGCAGTAGCTCAACCACGGCGCGTGCCGGGGAGCCGTCAGGCACCGGATTCTACGGCCCTTGTGGGACCGGGATCGACGGTGCCGACGTCGTCGGTGCCTCAGCAGGTGTCGGTGCCGGGCGATCCGACTTAGACGAGCTCTCTGGCTGCGGTGCAGTTGGCACGGAAGCAGCAGGAGCAGTAAGCTCTACCACGGCGCGTGCCGGGGAGCCGTCAGGCACCATATTCAATGGCCCTGGGGGACTGGAATCGACGGTGCCGATGTCGTCGGTGCCTCTGCAGGTGCCGGTGCCGGGCAATCCGACTTAGACGAGCTCTCTGGCTGCGATGCAGGTGGCACGGAAGCAGCAGGAGCAGGGGGCTCCACCACGGCGCGTGCCGGGGAGCCGTCAGGCACCAGCAGGAATCGTAGGCTTTCTCGACCTCGGAGGAAGGGAGCGGTGCCGAGTCGACTTCGGTGCCGGCGACGGCCGGTGCCGAAAGGCCGTGGCAGTACCGGCGGGGTCCGGTGCCGAGGAGGCGCTTCTGCCAGCCGCTTGATCATCGCTCGGTGCCCAAGGTGGAGGGGTAAGTGAAAGTCCCGCTCCTTTTTGTTCTCGGCTTAAAAGCCTTGCAAATGGGGCACTTAGCTGTCAAGTGTGATTCCCTGAGGCACTTCAAACAGGAGTCGTGTGGATCTCCCTTCAGCATCGGCTTCTGGCAGGCCGAGCCCATTTTAAAACCCGGTGAGCCGTGCATGGGCTCCGGCACCAGGTTCATGGAAGAGGCTACTTCCTGAACCCCGCTAACAATTACTAAACTAACTATGCTAGCAAAGAAAAACGTATAACTATACAAATATATATATAAAAGGATTATAACTGCATAACTATATACGAGAACCACGAGTAGCTAGGGAAGTGGAGGTCAGCTAAGCCGCGCTCCACTGTTCCAACGACTGACACGGGCGGTAAGAAGGAACTGAGGAGCGGGTGGGCCGGCAGGGGTATATATCAAGCGCCATGATGGCGCCACTCTAGGGGGCGACCTGCCGGCCCACTGAGTTGCTAGGGTAAAAGTTTTCCGACGAATGTGCACGCACGGCGCACACACCTAACTGGAATGGATATGAGCAATCACTCGTAGAAGAACCTAATCGCCTTCTATGATGAGATAACTGGCTCTGTGGATGAGGGGAAAGCAGTGGACGTGTTATTCCTTGACTTTAGCAAAGCTTTTTATATTGTCTCCCACAGTATTCTTGCCAGCAAGTTAAAGAAGTATGGGCTGGATGAATGGACTATAAGGTGGATAGAAGGCTGGCTAGATCGTCGGGCTCAACAGGTAGTGATCAATGGCTCCATGTCTAGTTGGCAGCCGGTATTAAGCGGAGTGCCCCAAGGGTCAGTCCTGGGGCCAGTTTTGTTGAATATCTTCATTAATGATCTGGAGGATGACGTGGCTTGCAACCTTGGCAAGTTTGTGGATGACACTAAACTGGGAGGAGTGGTAGATATGCTGGAGGGTAGGGATAGGATACAGAGGGACCTAGACAAATTAGAGAATTGGGCCAAAAGAAATCTGATGAGGTTCAACAAGGACAAGTGCAGAAGAATCCCAGGCATTGCTACAGACTAGGGACCAAATGGCTAGGAAGCAGTTCTGCAGAAAAGGACCTAGAGGTTACAGTGGACAAGAAGCTGGATATGAGTCAACAGTGTGCCCTAGTTGCCAAGAAGGCTAATGGCATTTTGGGCTGTATAAGTAGGGGCATTGCTAGCAGATCAAGGGACGTGATCACTCCCCTCTATTCGGCATTGGTGAGGCCTCAGCTGGAGTACTGTGTCCAGTTTTGGGCCCTCACTGCAAGAATGTGGAAAAATTGGAAAGAATCCAGTGGAGGGCAACAAAATGATTAGGGGGCTGGAGCACATGCCTTGTGAGGAGAGGCTGAGGGGACTGGGATTCTTTAGTCTGGAGAAGAGAAGAATGAGAGGGGATTTGATAGCTGCTTTCAACTACCTGAAAGGGGGTTCCAAAGAGGATGGATCTAGACTGTTCTCAGTGGTACCTGATGACAGAACAAGGGTAATGGTCTCAAATTGCAGTGGGAGAGGTTTAGGTTGGATATTAGGAAAAACTTTTTCACTAGGAGGGGGTGAAGCACTGAAATAGGTTACCTAGGGTAACGGAATCTCCTTCCTTGGAGATTTTTAAGGTCAGGCTTGACAAAGCCCTGGCTGGGATGATAGTTGGGGATTGGTCCTGCTTCGAGCAGGGGATTGGACTAGATGATCTCCTGAGGTTCCTTCCAACCCTCATATTCTATGATTCTATGAAGAGGGAGACCCACTCTCACTTGGTGTGGGGTACACATGATTTTAGGAGGCAGTCTGTGTATCTAGGGTACTTATATAGTCCCCGCTCCCGTAGTATCTGAGCAGCTCACAGACTTTAATATATTTATCCTCACAACACCGCTGAGAGGCAGGACGGCACCATTATCCCAATGTACAGATGGGGAACGGAGGCAGACAGAGGCCAAGTGGCTCGCCTAAGTTCACCCAGGGAGTCGGTGATAGAGCTGGGACTTGAACCCAGATCCTTGATTAGTTCTTTAACCAATGGACCATCCTTCCTCTAAGTGTGGGGCTAGATCAAAGGCTGTTGTATGGGCTACAGCCCCAGCTCTGCAACTGTTATGGTACAGAATTTTTGGCAGTGTTATTAACCAAACTAGAACCCAGCCAGGGCACTGAAGACAATACTTGTAAACTTATGGCTGCAGATGTCATCCCTTACCCAGCTCAAGGGTCAAATCTGGCAGCACAATACTGCTAAAATAAAGGGAATAATTGAAAAAGATTTAAAAAACCCACCTTTTCCAGGCTGCTGCCACCTGAAGACATTTGTGAAAGAGAAACATACCAGACACGTTTGTCTCATCATGCCCAGTGTTTACACCAAGTCGTCCCTCTTGACTCAGAGGTGCAACAGGGAAATGATTTTTTTACACAGGGATTATCTGCTAAGACTCACTGAACAGCAACTGCTTGTAATGAGCGAGAACATTCCCACTGCTAAACACATCGGTGAGTAGCAAGGTGAAGTGACATCGCTAACACTGATGAAATACTATCTAAAATACTAAGCCATTACTGAAATACTAAGCATCTCTCTGTTAGACTGATGTTCTGGCGCTATAGACTCTTGAGGACTCAGCCTCCTGTCTCTAAAATCCACCCCACAAAGAGCCTGATTCAAAACTTATTGAAACCAATGGAAATCTTTCCATTGGTTTTGATGGCCTTTGCATCAGGTCCAGAATGACCTCATTGCATCCTTTCCTGCCACTCAACAGACTATTCAAACCATTGTGTGTATTTATGAATCCTGATAATTCAGGCAAAAGCCTTGGTTATGCAAAAGTCCAGTGGACACTGTAACATCTGGATTTGGGAGAGAGACTAGGAATTGAAACACTGGATCTGAACAGTGGTCCATTTACTGGATCAGCCCACTATCTTGGCTTCAACAGTGTCCAGTACCAGCTGCTTTAGAAGAAGGTGCAATAAACCCCACAGGCGACAGCTATGAGATAACTTGTCCACACGGCAGTTTATTCCTGAACTCCATTAAATCACGATTGGCTAGATTCCTGAAACTGCATGTGAGTGTGTTTTCCAAAGCTTTTTAAAAAATCCTTACCGTTGTATCATTGGACCCATGCAACAGCCTGCAGGCAAGATAGGGACACAAAGGCATTTTGGGGTTAACAGAGTTTTGTAAAACTGAGGTTTACCTGCATCAGCAAAATGAGACATGGTAGCATGAGATGTTTATGTACAGCATATTCACATGTATTATCCTAACAATGGGTGACTATTGCTAAAGCTAAAATCCTTTTTTAATCTGAGGCCTATCTTTCTTCTCTTTTTGCTCCTTTATATATCTAATT
Source organism: Gopherus evgoodei (assembly GCF_007399415.2). Classification (NCBI taxonomy): domain Eukaryota; kingdom Metazoa; phylum Chordata; order Testudines; family Testudinidae; genus Gopherus; species Gopherus evgoodei. Next base: position 150,445,041 of record NC_044323.1, read on the forward strand.
AGAAAAAACAGAACAATAAGATTCCTTCATACAAACCAGCGCTCATCAATGGATTTTTAGGCTTTCTTTTAAATTCAGTTAATGTATATGTTTCTCTTTCAAGTGCGTCTGTGTTTCCTACTTGTCTAATACCAGAAAGTAAAGCAATGTAATACCACAGAAAAAGTGAGATCTCTATCCCAGCTTTGTCCAATCAGCTTCCGATAAGGATCTGAATTTTGTAAGTCACATAAGAAGCAGAATAATTGGATTGACAAAGTGATCTCTCTTGGATCTTTCTTTTTAAAGTAGTCTGGATTAATGGATTGTTTCCCCTTGGTCTGGATTCCAAATAAACCTGAGATTAGTAGTTAATCCACGGTCTTCTGAGCAAGGGAAGATTAGATTCAGTGGTGAATTCTGAGAAGCAACACAATGCATTACAAGCCTGCTGACTGCATTTCATTCCCTAGAGGTCAGACAGCCTTTATGGGCCTTGGCGGTAAATCTCAGAATGTTCAATGGAGTGAATGGAACATGATGAAAATACCTTAAAAATGCAGCAAAACACATTGATTCTCTAGGCTACAGGGCTGCCTCAACTGCAGACACCATATGCCTTTACAGCAAAATTATTCTTATTGCAGTGTTAACGGTAAACAGAGGTCGAGGAGTGAGTTAAAGTGACTGAATCCCTTCTAGTGGACACTCCTCGTTGAATCCAGTTAGATAAAGCTTACACAGGAGTTAACAAAAGATGAAGTTGGAGGCAAAAATATTGCATACACAAATGGTAATGTGGTAGGTTTTACTGGGAAGTAATGCCATTAAATCACAGGGGTGGACTAGTTATTTAAGGAGCTGATGTAGAGAGATGGAGCCTTTCATCTCGCTGAGCCATTGGTTTGAATCTAATGGGTATTAGCTAAAAGTTGTGCATGTCAGAAAGTACATTCAACAGCTAATTTTACTTAAACCAGGAAAAAAGATTCCGAAGCAGTAGAGATCAAAACACCTTGTGCAAGTGGTTTAGAAATCAGCTTGCTTCTAACACAGTGCTCAGCTTGCTGTGCATACCCAGATTTTGGCTAAACTCAGAACACCAGTTGCATTAATTAATGCATCACCTCAAGATCATGCCTCCATTAGACTTTTCTCTTCAAACTTTTCCACCAGCAGTAACACAGTGACAGCACTAGTGCAGATATGGCTGCTGGCCAAAGGCTGCAGGGCTTGATCTACTGTGTTATCTAGCACTGCTTGAAGCAAGGTGAGATGACATGGTGATTAAAATACTGGCACTTACCTCTAGTCCTGTTAACACCAGTGCTCCCATCACTGGGGGATGTGCATGAATGAGAAATTTTAAAGGGAAAAAAAAAGCCTATTCTAGAGGGCTTTAGTGATAGGAAAAGAACAGCTCACTTGGACTCCACGTGAATAAACTGAAAACTAATTAACCATTACTGTACATTGTTGGAGTAATTCACTGTTCCAAGCACATATCCAAATATTTTCTTAATGCAGTTTTAAGCAGCAGAAGAGTAAACACAGCTGCTCCAATCTTTTGGAGAAGACGAAGAAGAGACCAATTTAAATGCCAGTCTTTATGTAAAATCATCACTAGCAGCAATTGCTTCCAAGACTTTCTAATTACATGATCATAACTGAATCCTACCGAGACCAGAGCACATGTTTATGGATATGCAGATAATGGGAAAGAGAGCTGTGGCACTTTGAATGCGAAACAATACGCATACTCGCTGGAGCACAGAAGAAAGGCTAAGAAGAGCCAACAGGTGAACAATGTGGTGAAGGTGCTTAGCAGAGACCAGGCAGGAAATTGCAGGTGCATAGGCACATTGGAATAGCAAGAAGAAATGGATTTCTTAGACTAAAGCCAAGAGAACCCATTGTGATCATCTAGTCTGGCCTCCTGCATTGCACAGCTATTGTGTCTTCTACTATTTACCCAACAATCTACAATATGACAAAACTTCAGGTTCACAGCTGGGTCCCAAAAAAACGTCTTTACTAATGACACACTAACAAGCAAGGTGTAGCTACATACATGCTGCTGCTCTGACTGGTTTCCGGCAGCTTCCACAACACAGAACCCAGTGAGTGCCATTAGAGAGCTCACAAACCATTTAAAGGGAGACTACCTGATATGGGAGGTAGGGAGAAAGACTGATGTGACTATTGGGCCTAAAAAGTGTACCCCTGTTGTGGGCTCAAATGTAAAAAGCATGTGAATGTTCCATAAGATGTTACAATAACCATGAAAAATAGGTCAAGTTGTTTACAATGTTGAATGTCGTAACAAATTCAAGCGAACTAGACAAAGAAGCTGGATTAGTCTAAACCAGGGTTCCTCAAACTGTGGGTCGGGACCCCATTTTAATGGGGTCACCAAGGCTGATGTTAGATTTGCTGGGGCCCAGGGCTGAAGCCCAAGCCCAAGCCCCAGCCCCACCACCTGGGGCTAAGGTTACATGCCTCCCACCCAGGGCAGAAGCCCTTGGGCTTCAGCTTTGGCCCTTCTCCCCCTCCCCCTGCCTGGGGGGGGTGGAATTTGGGCAGGCTCAGTCTTCAGTCTCCCCCCCGGGGTCATGTAGTAATTTTTATCATCAGAAGGGGGTCATGGTGCAATGAAGTTGAGAACCGCTGGTCTAAACCAAAAAGGCCACATTGATATAATCCAATGACTGTTAAAATTATGCTTGGTGAAAACAGAAGATGTGGAACCAGAAGCTAATAGACCAGAATTTGTGTGATTGATATTACTAACTAGGGGAGGAAAATAATGAGGGGGAAGAACTATGCTGCCCACTTTTCCCCTTTCCACTGTGGAAAAAAAGATCAGTTCAGTTCAGCTCTCCCTCACATCTCCCATCCCACCTGGCATCCCAGCTCATCCCCCGACTGGCTGGCCCTGCAACTCATCTCGACTTGGGGTGACCAGATGTTCCGATTTTATAGGGACAGTCCTGATTTTTGGGTCTTTTTCTTATATAGGCTCTTATTATCCCCCCAACCCTATCCCGATTTTTCACATTTGCTGTCTGGTCACCCTATCTCAACCCATCAAAAGGACCGGCTGGCCTTGCTCTTGTTAAAGGAAATTTGTTTTCACCTGTGAGTGTTGAAAGTCATCACATTATCATGACACCCAGTCCTCAGCCCACCAATGGGGATATTTAATTATCAGCACTGCAAAGGCATACAAGATCCTGCATTGTATTCCCTTCTCTTGTTGAGGTTATTTTCTGTTTCTTTCCTCCTATGCTTTCTCTTGCTTTTTCATTGAATCCTGAAGTCAATCATATTGCATCTATCCAAACCTGCTCCGTCTGAAGAGAAAGGATCCAACTAGATTCCAGCTCCGACCAGATCGCAACTAACCAGGGTCCAAGCAGCAGTTGTTGTCAGGGCTCTGGAGAGGAGTCTGGAGATGGAGCGCGGAGCAGCTCCAGAGCAGTGGAGCTGCAGGTTTTTGCCTGGAGCTAGAGTGGAGCCAGAGCACAGCTCCAAAGCCCTGGTTGTTGTGGTTGACTTACCAGCCAAAGCATCCACTAGTAACTAACCAGCAGTCCAATGTTCCAAAAATATCAACAAAAGCCGTAATTCACTCATCTTTTCTATCTCGTCTCTCCTCCACCTTGTGTCTGTGTGTGTGTTTGATAAGAACAGGATGAGTGAATGCCCTTCACATCAGGCCTGAGAGTAAAATTAACCTTCTTTTCTTCAACAAAGAAAGGTTGCTCTGAAAATAAAGAGACTAATACTTTGACTCCAAAAGGAGAAAGACTTTGATAAGGTCTAACTAAGTTTGTTTTGCATCATCACTCAACCTCTGTTTCAATAAAAAGGCCTCTTTTAATGTCATGTTCTTTCTTGTGTTTATAGACTCATAGACTCTAGGACTGGAAGGGACCTTGAGAGGTCATCGAGTCCAGTCCCCTGCCCTCATGGCAGGACCAAATACCGTCTAGACCATCCCTAATAGACATTTATCTAACCTACTCTTAAATATCTCCAGAGATGGAGATTCAACAACTTCCCTAGGCAATCTATTCCAGTGTTTAACTACCCTGACAGTTAGGAACTTTTTCCTAATGTCCAACCTGCAGTTTAAGCCCATTGCTTCTTGTTCTATCATTGGAGGCTAAGGTGAACAAGTTTTCTCCCTCCTCCTGATGACACCCTTTTAAATATCTGAAAACTGCTATCATGTCCCCTCTCAGTCTTCTCTTTTCCAAACTAAACAAACCCAATTCCTTCAGCCTTCCTTCATAGGTCATGTTCTCAAGACCTTTAATCATTCTTGTTGCTCTTCTCTGGACCCTCTCCAGTTTCTCCACATCTTTCTTGAAATGCGGTGCCCAGAACTGGACACAATACTCCATTTGAGGCCTAACCAGTGCAGAGTAAAGCGGAATGACTTCTCATGTCTTGTTTACAACACACCTTTTAATGCATCCCAGAATCACCTTTGCTTTTTTTGCAACAGTATCACACTGTTGACTCATATTAAGCTTGTGGTCCACTATGACCCCTAGATCTCTTTCTGCCATACTCCCTCCTAGACAGTCTCTTCCCATTCTGTATGTGTGAAACTGATTGTTCCTTCCTAAGTGGAGCACTTTGCATTTATCTTTATTGAACTTCATCCTGTTTACCTCAGACCATTTCTCCAATTTGTCCAGATCATTTTGAATTTTGACCGTCCTCCAAAGCAGTTGCAATCCCTCCCAGTTTGGTATTGTCCGCAAACTTAATAAGCGTATTTTCTATGCCAACATCTAAATCGTTGATGAAGATATTGAACAGAGCCGATCCCAAAACAGACCCCTGAATGATACCCCACCGCTTCTCCCTTATCCACAAGGCTCATTATCCTATCAAAGAATGCTATCAGATTAGTTTGACATGATTTGTTCTTTACAAATCCATGCTGGCTATTCCCTATCACCTTACCACCTTCCAAGTGTTTGCAGATGATTTCTTTAATTACTTGCTCCATTATCTTCCCTGGCACAGAAGTTAAACTAACTGGTCTGTAGTTTCCTGGGTTGTTTTTATTTCCCTTTTTATAGATGGGCACTATATTTGCCCTTTTCCAGTCTTTTGGAATCTCCCCCATCTCCCATGATTTCCCAAAGATAATAGCTAGAGGCTCAGATACCTCCTCTATTAACTCCTTGAGTATTCTAGGATGCATTTCATCAGGCCCTGGTGACTTGCAGGCATCTAACTTTTCTAAGTGATTTTTTACTTGCTCTTTTTTTATTTTATCTTCTAAACCTACCCTCTTCCCGTAAGCATTCACTATATTGGACATTCCTTTAGACTTCTCAGTGAAGACCGAAACAAAGAAGTCATTAAGCATCTCTGCCATTTCCAATTCTCCCGTTACTGTTTCCCCCTCCTCACTGAGCAGTGGGCCTACCCTGTCCTTGGTCTTTCTCTTGCTTCTAATGTATTGATAAAAAGTCTTCTTGTTTCCCTTTATTCCCATAGCTAGTTTGAGCTATGGGAATAAATCAAATAACTTTAAAAATAAACTTTCAATTTAAATAAATGCTTTTGGGTGTTTGCCAAGGAACTGAATAAAACCAAACGCTTTGTTTAAAAATAACCTCAAAACCTATCACTGTTTAAGGCTGGCCAGTGAGACAGTTTATAAACACCTTCAACTCTTTGGGCCTTTGAAATCAATATCTATACCTCTGCCTGGAGTGCCCTCCTGTGGCACACCATGGCATGACAGGCGTGCCTACCTCAGTTTCCCACTTTCAGAGTTCCCAGTAACTCCATTTCAGGCTCTCTTGCTAAATAATACACTTCTTTGGGCTGGGCTGTTACCAAAACATAGTTGAAATATTCCCCAACAAAAATCTCAAACATATCCCTTTCCTCCACTGTACATAGTCCTTAAAACCCTGCCCTTCCCAGCTGGAACCCCACCCCCTGAGCTCTCTGCTGGGAGTGCATCCTCACCATACTCTGGTCTCCTTGTTAGACTTGTTCTGTCCTCAGCCAGGACAGCCACCCAGCTGAAGTGCTACCTTGCTCTTCCCAGTGGGAACCCCTACGCTGCTGGGATATCATCCTGACCCGGGAGGACCCCTCATTCCCCCTACCCTCCTACTGTCCCCCTGGCTCCAGTGCTGAAACATCAGTGGATAAGCCCCTCCACTGTTCCCCTGCCCTCAGCTTCAGCTCTCCGGCTTAGACATCAGTAGGCAACACCCTCTGCTGCTGTCTGGCCTTCAGCCTTCTCTGACCCTGACTCTCACTTGGGCGCACAAGCCAGCCAGCAAACCCCTCTTGCTGCTCTCCTGCCTTCAGCATTCCTCCATGAACCACATATAGCTTTTTTCCAACACTTTCCCTTGTCCTGCAGTCTCTGGCAGCTCTCACCTCCCCTTTTCCTGACTGGAATCAGCAGCAGGCAACCCTCATTCTCCCAGTCTCTCCCCCTCGAGGGCCCAGGTGCTGGCTTTGTATCCCGCATTCGCAGTTTGCCAGCTCCTGGGACTCTGGACTGAGTCTCTAGGGAGTCCTATCCTTTGGGCTACAACAATAATGTCCTCTGACACCATTTCCCAGCAGCAAGCACCAGGGGGCAGAGGTTTGAGCCCCATTTCAGGAGACACGGCTACATCTTTTAAACCCAGTTGGAGTGAGCTGATGATTCACAGATGCACTAGCCTGGGTACCTCTTAAAAGGAGCCAGTACAGGTCAGAGAATTTGACCGAGTGCTTCCTGCATCTGGCCCAACAACTGGAGGCTGAAGTACAGCAGGTTTATTCTAATTCCTAGATCCTCAGAATCAGGAGCTACTTTGGTAATAAATGTTAATAAAATAAATAAGTAGTCATATGAACTATGCACTATGCAGCAATGATAGCGCTGCCTTGCCCTTATAGCCGAGATGGCAATTTTATTCTATGGGCTGTACTGTTCCCAGCCATTGAAAAAAAGCACAGAACGGTCGCTAACTCTGAACCCTATCCCTGCCATACAATGGATATACAGTCAGTTGTGCCTTCGCTTGCCCTCACATCCACAGTTATACGATGTTGCATGTGATTCCATGTAGCCATTATAGAACGGCAAAAGCTGCAGGTGTCCTGATGAGGAACCTGCTGTGTCCTGCGCTGCAGCACATGTGTGATGTAGATGGAGAAAGCCAAGGTAGATGAAAAATAGGCCTAAAACTATTCTGTGCCTGCACACACATGCTAGAAACCCCTATGTGCCCTATGTGCAACATGCATACACAGGCCACAGAGACTCACCCTGTGTTTCTCAAGATGCTGACATGTTATTCTGAACCACCAGACGCAGAGACAACCTGGAGTGAGTCAATCTCTGCTGCCCAGGACAAGCCCTGGCTTGCCATGGTCCCGGTAGACTATTGCACAGCTGTTCAAAGTAATGACGTGACATCATCTGTTTTTTCCACGACCCCTCCCATCTTCCCCCAGACTATGTCCCCAATTCTGCTAGCTGTGTTCTCTCGTATCACAGCCGTAGTGTATCGTACCATTTCTATTCTATGTAGGTTTTTATCTGGCCCTCATCACTGCAGTATCTGAGTGCCTTCCAGTAGTGCCTTAAACGATGCGACTAACATTTGTCATGTGGTTCATTCTCTCTCATTGTGCCTGTCGTCCAGCGGTTTGTCTTGGTAGGGATGTGTTTTTTTAACATTCCACACTGCTTTGGAGGGAAGGCAGGTCAGAGAAGTGTGCCTGGTATTTGAGTAAGGTTCGTGACGGTTTTCAGTTCTGGTGGGAGTTCATTCCATAGGCTGGGACCAGCCCTCAAGGAAGATCTGTGTCTCTTGCACAGATGACCCTGACTCTTATAGGATAAAATTTTATTTTGCCAGAGGAGCAGAGTTATCATGCTCTTCATGCGGGAGCTCTACGGGAGATTTTAGAGATGTTGGGCCCAGACCACTGAATACACTGAAGAGAAGGATCGAGACACTGAACTTGCCTCAATATTCTATGGGAAGTTAGCGTAGAGAGCAGAGGACAACGTAGTGTGGAAATCCTGGCACATCTGCATTTCCCGATTGCTTGGGGCATTCCCAAAACTATCTGCAAGGCTAACCTTTGCTCCACAGTTTTAGAAGAGTTACTAACTCGACTGACTAACCACTGCAATATACAACCCTACATTCTCTATTTTTCAGTTGTTTCTCGTTTCCTTTTGCGGGCTGAATTTTTTCATGTCACTTCTCAGTGCAGAAGAAAAATTTTCTCTATTCACTTATGTAGTTTAAAGAAAATCCATCAAGTCATTTTTAATCTATCAGAATGGGAAGAACTTTATATTGAATTAGGTGTGGCTCTGGTCTATTAGCCAGCTGGCATAATTCACCCCAGCAATGGCTGCCTCTCAGTGGTGAGTGAACTAGATCCTCTTTCTATAGTTTGTAACACCAATGGAAAAAGTTCTTTAGAGTAGCATGATGCATCTGAATGATACTCAACCAATTAATAAAAACAAAGGCAAAATGGTTAGTTAGTTGCTTTCATAGGAACTTTTAGCTTCACTCCTGGGGCCACATGCCTTGATGAAACACACCTCTCACATTTTCTACCCACGCTGCAATTACTACACTATACAATTTATGATCAGATTAATAAATCCAGCTCCAGGCTTCAAAATCATTCCTTATTAATATTAAGAGGTGCATCAAAATATGATCATTAAAAAGGGCATTTGCAACAGTCTTTTGTGGGGTCAAGACAGTCACTGAATGTACTCTCACTCCTAAAATTACAGCTTTTGCATTTAATGTTAGCAATTATTATACCGTATGTTAACCCTGAAAGCCAAGTGTTTCACCTGACCTATGCATCCGCTATAACTCCTGTGGGTAATAATGGGAGCGAAGCACATTCACAGACGAAGTATACATCTCACATCTACAGTTTGTGAAAGCAGAATGAATTATATTGTGAAAAAAGAAAGGATTAAAGAAATGCTGTCTGTACCTTTAAGCAAAACTGTTGGAATGCTGCAATCCAGGTGTCAGGAATACAGACATTAACATAGAACAATTGCACTGTTTAAGGGCAATTGGTGAAGTATTAGCCTTAGATCGATAAGAGTTAGTAAGGAAGTAGGATATGCATGCTGTGCCCCTGGTGAATTTTACTGTTTTGCTTTCTTTGTGCCTTTGTCTAATTCCCACTCTTTTATCTGTATAAATAAGACTGTTTGGGTCTTGCATGGCCACTCACATTATCTGGGTATTATTGGCGGAGCGCTGCGCTAATAAAACAGAGTGGTCTGACAAATTGTGAGTCCTGATTCTAACTTTGACAATTTGGAGGTTCCACTGAGATGGCAACTGTCTTCACTGGGGCTGTGTGATTCCTGACCATTTTTGTAGGATGACCGTGGCAGCCGGCACCTGGGCATTTGGCCCGAGCAGTCCTCCACTAGAGTGGAAAGGTGCCCAGCCACAGTGAGGTCTACGCCATCGAACCTGTTGGTTCCCACTCTGTTCTGGTAGGGATCCCGGGATCTGACATCAGGAATCTGGTCAGGTAATTATTTCTGTGTTTTGTCCGGACTGAGGATTGTCCTGTCTCTGTGTCTATCCATCCTCTTGTGGAGTGTTTGAGTCTGGGTGCCGTCTCCGTCCAGGAATAGGCCGACCAAGGGGTTCCTGTCCCCGCGGTTTGAGTGAGTGGAATCTGCACAATCGCAGCCGCACCGCACTTTGGGTAAAACCCCTGGTGTGAAAGCAAGGGCGATTGAGGCAGTAGCCTGTGGGCTCCTTTTGTGTGTTGCACTGGGCATCGCTCTGATGAACCCGAATTTCCTTCTTGTGTGATTGGTGTGTGAAGTCCTCCTGTATTGGTAACCAGATGTCTAAGTCGGGACCGTTCCCTAAATGAACACTGGCTCATTTTATGTATTTAGGATGGGTCCGGACTCCTGTAAAAAGGGTCCAGATTCCCGTAAATTTCTGGAAAAATGGTCTAGGCTAACTCAGGGGGATCCCAAAACTCAGTGGCCACTGTTAAAATCTTGAAACAAAGACTGCGTGGACGTCTTAAAGGACAAACTCGGCCAACCTAAAACTAAATTGGCTAAAGGAGAGGTTAATTGTTTCATGTAGTGGTGGCAAGAGGCAAATCATAGGTGGATAAAATCAAAACTCGCCTCTCTCAAATATTCAAATAATAAGTTAAAAGCTTTATTAAAAGCCTCCTCTCCCACCACCAGACTGAGCACTCCCCTTTACCCCGTTCTCCAAACCCCGGATCAATCCAACCCCCTTCATACTCCCATCTCATTGTAAAAAGGACAAAAAGCCCCTTGTTCTGTTCCCCTTTGTTGTCTGCCTCAAAAACTGATTCTTTAGTGTTCCGCTACCAATTCAGCAAGGAGGGTGGGCTCCTCAACTAGCCCCCACCCTTCCTGGTCCCTTTCCTTGAACATTTCTTTCAAAATTGTGAAATGACCACAATATCACTCACAAACGGTTCATTGAAAAAAAAAGCAGGATCGGGTCCAGACAAGCAGGCAAGCAACAGATAAACAAACTGAAAAACAGGTTGAAAGCCCTAAGGGAATAGTGTCAGGAGTAAGAAAAGCAGTAAGTGCAGGCATGAACCCCTGGAACAATACTTAAAATGGTGAATCTGAGGCGATAAAGGTGTCATTTTGGGACATAAACAAGTGATTTAAGAAAAGAGAGTGAAAAATTAACTCTACAGAGGCTGAAGAGAATTAAGCAGTTAAACTTTGTGGAAAATGTTAAAAAGGACCATGTTAAAGAGAAAGAATTCTTGGTTTCTTTGCAGCCATTCTGAAGGGAAAATGGGCCCTTTTTCCAGAAGAATGCCTGTAAATAATCCATATATATATATATTTAGCTATGTAAAAACAAAGCAGTGTAAAGAAATGTTAAGGAAAAGAAAATGTGTATGTATCTATTTGTCTGTGAAAATATGTAACATTCTAAGAATCTAAACCAACACATCTGGTTTGTAAAACTCCTGTTTTCTAGGTGTGGGATAAATTGGTTTTGTTTTTGTTTTTAATGCCACTAAAAATTCATTTGACTCTTTAATTCAAAGCTGCAAAACTGACAGACCTTTTTGCAAGACCCAGGTAACACTGGTCTACAATTTTTGAGAAGTCGTCTGCTTCAGAGATAAAATATGATATTTATTATGTATTTTGATGTGCTGAATTCAAATATGACAATTAAAACAACTGATTGGCTACTGGTTCTAAGATATTTAAGTTTTTACATTTTATGTCTATGTATATTGTGTAGATAGTAGAGTTTTAATAATAAATTGTAAACCTAGGTCTTCTCATGTGTTTATGGTTGCTTTACATGATAATATTTCACCTGTCCTGTTTATGTAACACTTTAAAAATCAGCAAAAGGATTATATAAATAAAATTTATTGTGAAACAAATGGCAAAAAACTATTATGTACATAGTTTAGTCCTATTCAGGGTCTACTCGGCGCTTCTTGGCTTGTCTCTTATATTCATTAAATGGAGCATCTCTTGTCACTGTCCAGCAATAGTCTGCAAGCATTGATGGGCCCCATTTGCCCTGATTGCCTGTCAGGAGATTCCACTGCTGTAGTCTGGAACCCAACAGCTTTGCCTTACTCTTGGGTAGTTCCAAATCCTTGACAAGGTCATTCAGTTCACCTTGTGTTATGAGGTGTGGTTCAGAGGAGGAGGATGGGAGCAAATGTGTGTCCTGTGACATTGATGGTTCAGGACCAGAAGTTTCATCCTCTTCCTCTTCCTCGTCTGACTCAAGTGAGAATGATTCTGGTGCATCAGGAACCGGCAGTCCTTCTCCGTGGGGTACGGCTCTAGTTTTCAAGATACGCTATTGGGTCAGTATATACGACCCTTGACTTGGGAATGGCAGAGGATAAGTGAGTTATAAAGGGATGGGATGTCAATTTAAACCAGAAATGACTAAAATACATCTTTGACTGGATCTATGAATAAATCTAAGACTGGGTTTGGACAGTACTTGCTTTTTAGGCAAAATAATGCTGCAATCTGAAGCTGGTATTGCATCATACCTGATATGAATTGCATCATGTTATTCCTAGAAGTCATGGATGATGCAATCATAACGAAGCTTACATCACTCTGCTGAACAAATTGCCCTATATCAGCTCTAGAAATCATATAGTGTCGTGTTCTCTTATTTGTCAGTGTTTGATTTTGCGGTGATTTTGTGGTGAAGTGACTTTTGCCTATCCCCTTTATTTTGGCTGCAAAATTGGAGATCAGGACAAGAGGTGGACCCCAGACATATGCTGCAACATTTGTGAAACAAATCTTCGCCAGTGGTTGAACAGGAAAAGGAAATCTCTGCCTTTTGCAGTGCCAATGATTTGGAGAGAGCCAACAGATCATACCAGCAATTGTTACTTCTGCATGGTACCTCCAGTTGGGAAAGGTGTGTCAAGAAGAAAAAATGGACTGTGCATTATCCAAACATTCCATCAGCTATACGCCCAGTACCCCACGGAGAAGGACTGCCGGTTCCTGATGCACCAGAATCATTCTCACTTGAGTCAGACGAGGAAGAGGAAGAGGATGAAACTTCTGGTCCTGAACCATCAATGTCACAGGACCCACATTTGCTCCCATCCTCCTCCTCTGAACCACACCTCATAACACAAGGTGAACTGAATGACCTTGTCAGGGATTTGGAATTACCCAAGAGTAAGGCAGAGCTGTTGGGCTCGAGTCTACAGCAGTGGAATCTCCTGGCAGGCTATCAGGGCAAATGGAGCCCATCAATGCTTGCAGACTATTGCTGGACAGTGACAAGAGATGCTCCATTTGATGAATACAAGAGACAAGCCAAGAAGCGCCGAGTAGACACTGAATAGGGCTAAACTATGTACATAATAGTTTTTTGCCTTTTGTTTCATAATAAATTTTATTTATATAACCCTTTTGCTGATTTTTAAAGTGTTACATAAACAGGACAGGTGAAATATTATCATGTAAAGCAACCATAAACACATGAAAAGACCTAGGTTTACAATTTATGATTAAAACTCTACTATCTACACAATATACATAGACATAAAATGTAAAAACTTAAATATCTTAGAAACAGTAGCCAATCAGTTGTTTTAATTGTCATATTTGAATTCAGCACATCAAAATACATAATAAATATCACATTTTATCTCTGAAGCAGAGGACTTCTCAAAAATTGTAGACCAGTGTAATCCAAAGTACTGTATAATGGGCTATGTATTTGTGTTGATTCTTGGGGAAAAGTGTTTAAAAAGTGTTAGCAACCCACCAGAGGACAAATGTAAATGTAATGTAAGTACCGTGTTTACCAATAATCACATTTACTATTTGCCACAACAAGAACAACAACACCAAAAGAGTCTCAGCTTACTGTAAGCACTGATTTAGCTGAGTTCTCTATCAAGCTTGGCATTGAATGGCAAACAGTTACCAATCATCTGTTAAAAGATAAAAAGGTAACATAGTTCCTAAAAAAAACAAAAACAAAAAACCAAATGTGGAAAACTGGACCATTCATATTATACACACAAATGGGGACATGTTAAGAATTGCCACTACAGAAAAACATAACAGCTTACTATTGATATAACATATTTTCTGGATGGTCTCCCACAACTACTGGCATACTAATGTTACTACCCCTAATTGTGTTTTTGGTTTTAAATTGTATGTATTTAACTGAAATGTTTAAAATGTGCTGGTGGATAAAGCAAATGTGTGCAAAGCTAAAGCCACAGGCCCAAATCACCTCCCAGTATTTTCTATTACGTGGACTAAATAAGAAGTGACACTGGCGATTAATAATCTTAGTGTCAAAAGGGGGATATGTAGGAGCAGGATTTTATAATGTCCCATAAGAATTAAAGTATAATTTGATTTCATCCTGCTAGCAATGTTTTTAAATAGCAGAAAGAAATGACGCCCTGGGACTATAAGATTCTGTTTTCCCATATGCATTACAAATTGGGCCCTCTTTTAACTCTTCGTTTTAAGATTTAGTTAGTAAGAGACAGGATTCTCTATTGTGTCTATGTTAAGTAAATTAGAGAAACATTAAAGGCCTGGGTCTCAATGTAAATTGTCTTGGTTATCAATTGTAAAACTTAGCAAAGTTTAATTTGCAATGCCTTTCTTTTTGCTCGATATAAAATACTACTGTTTGTATTCTCAATCTGTTTGTGTGAATGAGGAATGTATGCATCAGGAAAAGATAAGGTGTGAAGGCCATTGTTATAGCCAGAGTCAAGGAAGAAGTAGTAAAGAGATTTAAAGAACATCAAAGAATCACCAGGCACTGCTTACTACCTGGACGGCTGTTAAACTGTCTGGCATCTCAAAGTGGATACATGCTTCGCAGTGTAAGAATGCACTACCCCCAGTGAACCAATCATCACCTCAGGACCATGCAGAGTCAATTTTGACTCCAGAAGAAGATGTAGAGGAACAGCCTGCAATACCTTACAATCTACGCTCTCGTAAGGGTTGCCGGAAGCAGATGACTACATAAAGCAAGGCCCAAGAAGAAGCAGTAGTGAGCCTAGCGCCTGCTGCCTGGTGGACATAAAACTGTGACTGCAGTTCCCTCAGTTGAGGTTGTCAGAACCAGAAGGGCCCTGCCTCCAACATGCACCTCTGGTGGCGCCTGTTCCTCGGCTGTTGGTGTCTTAAGGTCTGGGGAGTCCACAATGACAATTCTTTTATCCAGCAGCAAGCGTGGATAGCTCAGACCCTTATTATTTCTAAATGCTGGGTCTGCAGCCACATTGGAGCCCACTCTCAAACTGGTGTTCCTGTCCTGGCTACCCATTCAATCCCCCAGACCTCACTGGAGGACCTTGTCCGTTTAACACAATATGGAACAGTAATGACCACCTGAGCAGAGGCTATTGGCAGTTCCTTTATCCCTCTTGGGGGAGTAATACACCAGGCAAAAAGGCTCCTAAGGTTACAAGCAGTAGTGGAAATAATGGCAAATGAAATCCGAGAAAGTTTAAAAACCCTGGCCAAAGAAACAGGGGCAATCCGACAGGTGGCCCTCCAGAACTGTCAGGCACTGGACATAGTGCTGGCGGCCAAAGGAGGGACCCGTGCTCTCATTGGAAAAGAATGTTGTGTGTTTATACCTGGCAATACCAATGAGGTAATAGATCGCGCTAGCCACTTAAAACAAATCGCATATCTTCCCCATGAAGAGCCGAGTTCTTTATGGAAGTGGCTAAGTAACCTGTTCAATTTCTCTGGCATAGGAAACTGGTTGTTTCAGGGAGCCCTAACTATCCTGTTTGGAATCTTAGTGATTTTTGTATGCTTTCAGTTAATCTCCTGTTGTATCCAGAATTGTGTCACCCAGGTGACTGCCCCAAAACAGAGTGCTAATATGATGATTTTGAATATCACTGATGAACAAAGAGATAAGGAACGGTTAATTTGTGGAACCCAGTAATTGTTGGTCATGGCGTGCGCTTGACCAAAAGGAGGGATTGTGAAAGTAGAATGAATTATATTCTGAAAATAGAAAGGATTAAAGAAATGCTGTCTGTACCTTTAAGCAAAACTGTTGGAATGCTGCAATTTAGGGTATGGCTACACTTACAGTTGTACAGCGCTGGAAGTTACAGCTGTCTTCGTACAGCTGTGTAGGGAAAGCGCTGCAGTGTGGCCACACTGACAGCTACCAGAGCTGCAGTGTGGCCACATTTGCAGCATTTGCAGCGCTGTTTGGATTGGTGCATTGTGGGCAGCTATCCCAGCGTTCAAGTGGCTGCAACGTGCTTTTCAAAAGAGGGGAGTGAAGGGGAGCGTGGGGGAGAGAGAGAGAGTGGATTTTTGGATCTGTCAGCTCCCGCAAGTTCTCAGGACTGGAACATACACATCACCAACCTGCAATCAATTTAAAAGTTTTCAGCCCTTCCCTCACCCCTCTCTTTTTCACTAAATGCAAATTACGCACTCCTAAATAGCCTTCAGACCACATAAGCAGCTGCTCAACAAGGACTCCCCCCTCCCTCTGCCGTGTGACTTCTCTCTTCAAGCAAACAGCTGTGAACCTTCCAAAGCAATTCCCCTGCCTGCCTCCGCTCGATCGAGCAAACAGGAGCTGTGTTTGCTTTTTAGATAAGCAGCTCAGGGGAGCTCGGAGTTCAGCCATTCTTTCGGTTTGTTGTGAGCAGGCATTCTGGGATACCTCCTAATACCCTGGAGGCCAATAACAGCGCTTTTGATGGCCACACTTGATGAGCAGCGCTGCATCACCAGCGCTGCAATCGTTACACCCCAAGCAGACCAGGTGTACAGCCAGTGCTGCAGCAAGGGAGTTGCAGCGCTGGATGTGCCTTGCAGGTGTGGACAGTTACTAAGTTGCAGCGCTGTAAACCCACCACCAGCGCTGCAACTCTCCAGTGTAGCCAAGCCCCCAGGTGTCAGGAATACAGACATTAACATAGAACAATTGCACCATTTAAGAGCAATTGGTGAAGTATTAGCCTTAGATCGATAAGAGTTAGTAAGGAAGTAGGATATGCATGCTGTGCCCCTGGTGAATTTTACTGTTTTGCTTTCTTTGTCCCTTTGTCTAATTCCCGCTCTTTTATCTGTATAAATAAGACTGTTTGGGTCTTGCATGGCCACTCATATTATCTGGATGTTATTGGCGGAGCGCTGCGCTAATAAAACAGAGTGGTTTGACAAATTGTGAGTCCTGATTCTAAATTTGACAAGTTATACCTCTGTAGTTATTGAGCTGCTTCTTTTGCTTAGGAATATTAAAGAAATGTTTGCCATTCATCAGAGAAACATGCCAAAGTAATGGTGACACAGCAGTGTTCAGCCCTGAGTTGGAATAGCTGGATGAATTATGCATAGCATTTTCCAAAAAAGAGTTTGAATTTTTCCAATGAGTTTGATTTCACCTTGAGAATTCTCACTGGAGGTCTGCTTCTTAGGATATGTCTACACTGCAAGGGAAGGTGTGATGTAGATTGATACTAACTAGCATTTATAGCCATAGTAGTGTAGACGTGGCAGCACAGGTTTCTGCACAGGCTAGCAACCAGAGTAGGTGCCTGGGTAAGTTCTTGGGTTGCTAGCCCATGCCACCATGTCTACATTACTATTGTTACCCAGGCTAGCCATATGAAAGCTAATAGAGGTATGTCTACTGCACCACAATCACACCTTCACTTGCAGTGTAGACCCAGTGTAGAAGAGTTGTGCTCAACCATTCAGGAAATAGAGGTAATACCACATGACCTATATGGCCGATGAAATTTTGACTATCATGTTTGAGATGCAAACAAATTATGATGAATTACTGGTTAGATATTTTTGAATGAGAAGATGCTTCTCTGTCCATGGACAAGCCACAAACACAAAAAGAGATGAAGCTGCAGAATAAGTTAACTGTGATTTATTTGCCAACCTTGGTAGGTAAATACATATTGTGGCTCTCACAGCACCCTGTGACTCCAGGTTCCACTCCATGATAGCAAAGAGCTTCATCTCTATCTCTGCGCATCTGCACAGTTCTGCTGAAACCCTGTGTGACAGGATCCCGGGTGCAGCCTGTAACTGTGAGACCATTGTGCCCCCTTAACTCTCTCCAGCCTGGACTGCCTCTCACAGTGCTTTGCTAGTGACAAGCAGCAAACCTCTCCAGGTGCTGTGATCACTCAGTGTAATAGCATGTGGAGCCCCACACCCAGCTAGATTGCATGAAGGCTCCCAGAGACACTCATGAATCACACAGAGAAAGGCACCAGAAACAAATCCTGCCCTGCTCCCAACACTGTATCTCAGGAATATACCATCTTGCACTACTCCAGATGAGCAGTGCAAATTTATTAATTGCTTCACCACTTCATCAATGGAAAGTGGACAGACAACAGCTTTTGCAAAACCTGAGCAGATTTGCCCCACATTTCGTACAAACTCACTGGTAAAGATAAACAGTAAAACAAATGTATTGATTACAAAAGATAGATTTTAAGTGACTATAAGTGTTAGGCAAAAATTTGTAGTTAGTTACCAAAAGAAATAAAATATACGCATACAGTCTAAACTCTCAACCCTATTAGACTGGTTAACATCTAGATTAAGCAGTTTTTCTCACCCCACTGGATCCGGCAGTTCATAGTACACAGATGTCAAGGGTGAAATCTGGGCCAGTACCCTCATCTTAAGTCTTCTCAGTGTCCTTGTTGCTTGCAGCAAAGGTGGGGGAAGGAGAAAGGTGAGGCATGGACCTACTCTGTTCTGTTTTATACCCTTAGTCTCATGTGCTTGGGGAACACACAAGTCCAGGCATGTCTGAGGGGCATTGCTGAGTCTCCAGGCAAGGTTAAGCAATTCCCCTGGTGTGGCCTCGTGCAGGTGAGTCATTGAATTGTAGCTCCCTTGCTGGACAATGGCTGTTGATGGTGGTTTGACACCCTGCCTAGGCACTGGTTACTTTCCTTGCTGTTGCCTCTGGGGAGCTAATATCTGGCTGATTCCCCAATTTACAGCATGTTTTAGTGACAACCATACTACACAATTCTCATAACTTTATATGCATTAATAATATACATATATGGATAGAGAAATGACTTCCAGCAGATCATAACCATTCCCCTGATACCTCACATGCCCTGCTTTATATGCAAGATCACAAATATATATAAATGAGGAATATGGGGGTTACGGGGTGCTCCCCTGAGGTACAGAATATCATACCCTGCTCTCTAATTACTGCATTAGTTAAACTACAATCCTGATACTGGTTAATAATTCCTAATAGTAATAATACTTGTGCTCTGCAATTGTCTCCACAATCCTAAAGAAATCTTCGGTGCAAGGGTGTCCAAAATGAATGAGGGAGCCAACTGTGCTCCCTGGAGTATTAAACACTGCCCCATGCCCAAGTACTGATTATCCACACCTGTGCTTTTCAGGAGACTAAAGATTCCAAAGTGCTCAACTTAAACAATAGAGCCATTCTGCACTTAGTGTGCACTTAACCATGGTAAGCTTTTCTGAAAATCTGGGGTCTTGGTCTGATCTCCCTCACTAACTGGGCTGTAGGATGGCTTGGCTTTCATTGCTGGAGATATGCACCAAGCAGATGCTTTTATGTATCTCATCCTTCATACATGGTTAAAAGAAAGATATTACAGTTAAGAATTTATTTATTTTTTAAATTACATTTGCATGCAAGTAAAGTATGCCTCTTGTGCTCGTAGCAAGTGGCCTGTGCTGTCAAAGCAATTTAATATCTGCCCTGAATCTGGAAGTGGAGTCAGTGTCCTCAGAAGACCAACCCCTCTACAGGTAGGATCATTTTTTTCACTAGGGGCAAGGAACATCCAAACTGGAGGGCAGACTCCTCACAGCTGAGAGAGAAAAACCAACCAGACTTGCCCAAAATGACAGCCTCACGGTCCTGGAGATGCAAAATTCTTCCTGCCCTAGAGATTGAATTCCATGAATAGCATTGAGTTCTTGTGAAAGAAAGAAAGAAAGAAAGAAAGACTTTTCCTTCCAACAGGGCAGGTAGAAGTTTAAGCCTCCTGGGGCCAGATCCAGTCTTTCAATTGACTGCAGTGGGTACTGGATCAGGCCTGTGTAGTATAATTGTTAGCATGCCAAAAGAAGATAAGAATCCCAGACCGAAGTTGCATCCTGCCAGATCAGGACTTTTGAAGAGAAGTTAGTGGCAGAAGCGTGAATGGTCCAGGCAGTCTGGGCCAATACTACTTTCTCTAGGACAAAGGTTTAAATTGTATCCATCTCCTCCTCTCTTATTGTACTTTTGCCCTCCAGGTTGGTTTTGTTTTTTTGTTTTTTTACAGACTACTCTGAAACCTTGACACTTACACATTGAAACGGTTTCTTAAAATAAATAAATCAAGTAAGAGGTGAATTACATGCTAAATGATTTATGTTTCCCTGCTGAATGCATTATACATCATAAGGCACAGAAGCCAGAGTTTAAAAAAAAATGTAAAGAAACAGTCTTGTGGATGACTGCTTCCTGATGTGACAGCTTGGTAGGGAAAGGCACAGAGCAGGCAGGGGACCTGTCAAGAAGCTGAACAAGGCAGATACCTTCACAGGAGGGCAAAGAAAAATTTCAAATCTCAAACGGGAAACTAAAATAGGAGGAGGATATTTAGGTTAAACTAAAGGAATTTTTCATAGAAGATCTTTTCTGGAGTGGGGTAGGGGCTAAAACCTGGAAGGTGGCTTTGGAAGTTCTTAGGAAAGCTACAACGGACTCAGTCTTGCTGTAACTGCAGACAGTAAGTGGCTTGGTTTTCTAAAGTGCACCTGACAAGTCCCACTGAAGTCAATGGAGGTAGTGGATACTCAGCACCTCTGAAAAGTCAGGCCCCTGCAGTTTTACCATTAACTTAAAAGGGAACATGCCTAATAACCTGGCTACCTTGAGTTCCTGTCTGCAGCTGATTCGAAACATGGGATTACCATACTTGATCACATACTGGGTAAATCGGGTCTGGTATCCCACCTGCTGCAGTGGCCAGCAAAGGGTACTTCAGCATGGAGAAAAACCTTCCATAATGCACGTACCCGTTGTGTTACATTCTACTTGATTTATTTTGAAGCTTTCCTTTGCAGCTACAAAAATGGCCACCTACTCTGAGCACAGGCTGTCAGATAGGTGTCAAATTCCAGCATGTCATTTAGCAAAAACCAGGGAATAGAGGTGAGCAAACATCTTGAAGATGAAAGGCTCCACATCCCATTTCCAGCCCCCTAACTCCTGAGCCATCTGGACCTATACTCTGCGACAATCTAAATTATACATTTTAAAATGGCAGAAACTATTAGTCAGTTTCAAGATGGATAATTTCATCACATTTGAAGCTGAACAAATTCAGAATAGAAACAAAGAACAAATTTTTAAACAAAAAGAATGATTTATGATCAGATCAACCTAACACAGCTTGCGGTGGATTCTCCAACACTGGACATTTGAAAATCCAGTTTGGATATTTTTCTTATTCAAGCACAGCTATTGGATTTGCAGCTGGAATTAATACAGGGAAATCTTACAGTTTGTGTTATTCAGGTGGTCAGACGAGACAATCACAATGGTGCCTTCTGGCCTGGGAATCTATGAATATGAAAACCAGCTGATATCACATTGCAATAAGATCAAGCACGGACATTGAAGCGGGTGTTTTTGTTTTCCTGAGGATAAGAATTAAAGCAATTGTTCACCAGTGATGTTCAGGAGGGGTTCAGAGCCCTACATATTGTCATTGCCCCAGGAATCTCTCCTAGCTAAGCAGAAGCACATATACTTGCAGCAATAACCCAAAATTTGGCTCCCCATTCCGACTCGTATTCCTGGAAAAGTCAATTCCTTTTCAAGACAGCTATTGGCATCCTCCAACGAAGTAGGCTACAGAAGAACCTCTGGGCAAGTGGGTCTGTGTTCCAGTTACCCAAGAGACCATAAAAGCGAACTCTTTACTTTTAGATAGTGCCTTCCATCCTGACTTATGCCAAAGAGATTTTATATACAAGTAGATGGGGGACCCCTCACCCTTCACTGAAATGCAGCAGCTATGTAACTGACCACAGCAACACAACTGCTAAGGATGGTAAGTGACAAGACTAACACGTCCCACTGGAAATACAAGGAGAATGTAAGGAAAGAGAATGTAATTATCTAATGTGGGTATTGAAGTGATCACTACCTATCTATGATATATACCCACTTTCAAAAAGTGCTATGGGAACCTTGATAACCAAAAATAGTCATGATCACTTTTAGGGCTCATCTGAAAACTATTCATGATGGCAGCAATATGCTGGGGGATGCTGGTTCATTATGGCTCAGAAGGAAGGCACCTACTAGAGTATCCAATACGACCTCTCATGAGCAGAGTACTGCGGTCCTCGGGTGATACAGAGCTTGGCCTGAAGTTCCAAAAAAGCCAAACAACCTCCTGGCCCCTGATCTCTTCCAGGAGCAGAACCACATCAGTTTCACTGGGCCATAGCTTCTCACCGCTCTGGAGAAGGGCACAAGATTTGACCCTTATGCAGTCAAGAGAGACAGCTGAAATGAAGAATTGTATAGCGATTATAATATTAAACATTGTGCAGGTAAGAACAGGCCATTCAGAACACATCTTTGCAAGAGATGATAGTTATAATGACATTCTCTTTGCAGACTGGCCTTCTTTTCTGTGTGATAACTCAGGATATTAAAACTCAAACTTCCATAGCTAACTGCAGTGTTTTCTACCAATTCCACACAGTTTCTGGAAGCTAAAAATACACATCAGAAACAAGCAAGATTAAAAAAAAAAAGTTACATTTATTTTGTAAAAAGGAGATATATCCAAATACTTGGGGTTGCCAAGACAGTGCATGTAAACTATGGAGCTTTCGTGTGTCTTCAGGGTGTGTTGATTCTTACTCATGTATCCATATTAAGTTATTTTAGAATTCCTGCTAAGATACCCCATGAATTTGAGGATGAAGCACGATTGGGTGTGATATCTAGTTATTTCCCTACTTAAGGTCCATCACACATTCTCTAGTCTGTACCTTCAGGTGTGCTGTGCTCTGAACTGCCATGATGAGGATACTGGTACCTCTTCACACTTTACTTTGACCGATAACTTCTTCATCATCGTCATCGTCTGTGACATTGACGGGAATGTAGCCTCCTTCTCTGGGAAAACACAAGCACCAGCCAGCACCTGTTAAGTCCACTGTTTTGAAGTCTATCACCTCAAGTGCCTTGAAATCAAGAGTGTCCCATCTGCAGTATATGTCGTCAAGCTTTCGCCAATATAACCTGGCCATAACCAGGCCAAGTACCTGCAAGAAACATTCATTGAAAGGGATTAGATATAGTGATGTCAACAATTTATGCAGTTCCTTAAATACAAGAACTTTTTATTTTAAAGATCTTTTAAACCTGGCCATGTTAATAAATCCTCAGGTCTCATGCTAGGCAGGACTGAGCCTAATCAGAACTTGGATGGGAGATGTCCAGGGAAAATGAAGATGCTGCAGGAAGAGATGTAGACAGTACTATTCAGCTCTAAGTCTGTAATGAAAGTCCCAGCACTGCTGTGCTGCTACAAGGGCAGTCTTTTAAACATGCTCTGAAAGTTATCCCCCCTGAAACTTTTTTTTTTTTTTTTTTTTTTTTGCAAGAGGTGGTGTGTTAGCCCTCCTGTTCTGGTCAAATTCCAATAGGGCTCATTCCATTTTGCCTCCTTGAATTTCCCATGAAGTTCCAGGTGGAGAAACTGCTCTTAAATTGTGCTATTTTGTAAAGCTATTTGTGCATAGCAGTAAACGTGTAAGATGGTAAAGTTGGCTGCATTTCAGTGGTAGGTAAATGAGCCTGATATACACAGTATCTAACACACGTTGGGATCCTTCAGTGCTATATAACATTATTACTGCTTCGGTAGGTGAAGGTGCATTAAAAGGAACAAGAATTTGATTTAGTTTGGTGAACATCTCTTTTGGCCTTTTCCAATTTCTCCCTCAGTCACTCAGAAGACTTATTCCCCTTATCTGCTGTGACGGTCCTAAATGCCTCCTTGGTTTACATGACATGCACAGGCTTTCAGCCTGGGCACAGCAATGATAGCATCAGACAGTTAGGCTCTTATAGGCCCAAGAGAGGAGATGTAACATACCCAAGGAACCCGTGACATTTCAACTATAAGAATTTAAGCCAGACAATCTCCTGTGGCTTCTCCAAATGTAGATAAGAAGGTGCAGTAATTTTTGATTTTCATTATTTATGCATTCAAACAAAGCCATCAAAGCAAAAACATCAGCATTACTTGAGTCAATGTTATTGTCCATTTGAGTGAATAAATTCACCAAACTGGCTCAGATCGTGAGGTCTGGGATCTTGCCTTCAGCAAAGTCCAATATTAAATACTGCAGAGAAAGGCAAAAAGCCAATACAATATAATGCATCTAGTCAATTGTGTGGCACTATGTATAGGAGAACAAATCTCCTCTTAACCCTTGAATGGTATCAGATCATGCCCTGAAGTATGAGGTTTGACTAACCTGGCTTTGAGCGGACTATGCCCATAAAGAGGAACCAGAAGCTCCCTGGTTCTAATCCTGGCATAGATATTATCCTGCCGGGTGACCTAGGACAAGTCATTCCCCCTCTGTTTGCCCATCTGTACAGAGAGGACAGGCAGGAGTGTTAGCAGAAATACATGGTTAATGCTTGAAAAGGACTTCTTTGAGATTCTTGGATGAATGCAAATTACTGAACGGGGGTCTCTGAAGAGTGAAGTTCTCTCTTGATTAGCAGCACAAGCAGTGGCAGCATATGTTCCTCCACAACAGCCTGCTAATTTTTGTTATTCTGGCTCTAGAAAAAAGGTTCCATTTCAATGGTCTATTCAGTCTTTGGCTTCCCTGCTGAGGTTGCCAGCAGGGGGACAAGTCCCATTTTTTAGAAATGGAACTGAGGCACCAGCCATTTCATGTGGATCAAACAAGAGCCATCATATAGGCTTGTCTTTGCTGCTGATCTGGGATGGATATGAATGAGCGATGTAGATCAGAACTGGATTTGCATCCCTTAGTTAGCAACCTCCTGAGTTAGCTGTAGCCTGATTTTCAGCTCCTGTTAACTGTGGTGTGATGTTTGGGTGCTCAGTTCTTCTGAGGCACTAATTTCTCCATTCTTTCAGGTTTAAGGCCCAGCCTTGATACTCAGAGTTGATCTGTTTTAGGTACTTATATGGCACCCGTTACTGCCCAATCTTTTACATATTTATTCTCATGCACCCCTCTGAGATTGGGGGTAGTAGAACTGCCCTCTCTACAGGCAAGAGAATAAATGATGGGCTCAGCGTAACACACAAAATCTTCAGTAGGGCAAATGCTTGACCCCTGGTCTCCCAAGTCCCAGGCTACAGCCCTAACCACTGGGCCATCCCTCTGCTCCAAGCAAGGCCCTTAACCTTTCAGCTATCAGCTCAGTTTCTCTGGTCACCAACACACAACAAATGAAGAAACAATGCAAACCGCCTAATACAAAATTACAAAAACCAAGTTCCCATTAAATTCTGAGCTAGAATAATGGCCTCATTTACATCACACTCTTAAATGGCTTTATCTCATTAATTATAACACTAGTACCTTGCTAACCAGATTACAGTTAGGTCTGAAATCACAGTATTGTACAGCCACAGTGCACATTATGGGAAGAGTGGCAAATTATTCGATTTTTTGCTAAAAACTTTATCATGCCAGCAGAGGTGGTTCAGTGTGTTATTTATATGCTGCCATGCAGAGAAACAAAATCATAAAGCATTTCAGTCTAAAAAACCTATTTCATTAGCACAAGATTTAAATATCACTTTGCGTTCACCTGACATTTTCTTATAAACAGCACAACGGTGGTGATTATGAGCAAAATACTAGAAAGATAATTTAGTAGGGTAAAAACAGGTACAAGATACTATTTACAGAACAGACGATGACAACAGTAATAATCAGAGGTTTCCTTGGCTCATTTGGAACATCAGGCGTTCCAGCAAAATCCGGTATGTGGCTTATTTGGTATTAACCCCTCAATTTACTCAGATTTCAGAGGATGGCAGCTTACTTGGAAGACAAAAGTTTTGGGCCAATTTCAATCTCTGGTGCCCACAGGCACAACCACATTGACTTCAGTAGAGAAGGCCCACTGACATGTGAGCTGAATATGGTATTATGAATCCAAGTACAGTGGAATGACGGACCATGATGAACAATAACGATGACTGGTAGGCATCGCTCAGATGCTTTGGCTTGGTTTGGACAAGCAGTCTAAAGTTGAGATGCTAATCTGAACATTGTCCAAACTCTTGTGTTTGCAAAATTGGAAACCCAACCACAGCAGACACACCTCGTTCATTATCTTTTGCTCTGGAACCTCATGTTTCTTTTAGTTCTTCCAGATCCATTCTCCTGACTAGAAACAATTCAATCTGAAACATCTTGCTGTGAAACAGAAGAGACTAAGAAGTGCTCTGTAAGCAGTGAAGCCTTCTCTCAGAAGGCTAGGCAGCCTTTGCCTGTGATTCATTGTTTTGAGCCAGATGGGCTCAATTTGGAAATACAAGTGCCTTAAGGACACTGGGATCCATATTTAGATGCTCAAAGCACATTAAACAGGCACTGACACAATCAAGTGCCAAGTGAAAATTCCAATATAGAATTCGAATGCATTGTTTGGCTATTTATGTTTGAAAATCACACTTGCAGTATAACCAGTAGACCAGCCCTAAGTTGCTGTGCAGATCCTGCCGCCACATGCTCATGCGCTTGGATGTTTGAAACAAAGGAGCGAGGGCAGTCCCGTGAGACCTTTTGCTGTTTACGCAGTGCTATTACCCAAGAGTAGGTCACTCCCATGATATACTACTGTGCAGCTATTAGAGTCATGTGATGGGAACAGACAGGGCAATGAGTCTAGTGGGCAGACAGGAACACAATGTTTTGAATTGAATTGAACTTTTCCGATGTTTGTGGTGGGAGGAAGGGGTTGACTTGCCCTCTATATAGGCCTCTGTAGGTGATTAATTGTTTTTTAAGTTCTGAATGACCAAAACTGCACTGAGATACAGTGTAGAAAGAGCACACCTACCAGCTGGGGTGATGCATTAAGAGGAATATGTTACTAAGTTACATGGACTTTATTCTCCCAAGCAATTAACTTCATGCCATGGTGTAGGAGCTTTGTGTAAGATTAAGGCTATATAATCCTATGGTTTAAGATAACCTAATTTGACGTCTGCAGGGCTTTCCCTATCATTTTGCGAATGCTATTACAAACATGTTTTTTTCTAACATTGCTTAAAGGACACTGAAGTGTAAACCAGGAAGTAACCAAACTGCATCTGCCACATTTATTAATTCGAGTCTAACACATTATTGTGGCATATTGTTTTTCGAGCTGAAAAATTATACTAATGATTTATTTGAATCCTAATCAATCTGTGAAATTGTCTGGAAACTGAGAATGTTAAAAGGAAGAGACAAATGGGGATAAATAGTCCTGGGTGTAATGCATTTTAAATTACACAACAGTTTTGCCATTAAGTAGAATGGAAAATGAGTTTGCCAACAAGAGGCTACACAATTTGCAGGCAGACTTAACAGCAAATTGACTATGGGGAAATAACTAATCATATCATTGGTCTCCAGTGAACAGATAAAGATTAACAACATTTGATTTATTCATTTGTCTTTGGAAAAAGAAGGGAAGCTCTTCCATTCATGCTAATGGTCTGTGCAGGTGATCCGAAAATTATGTTTGAAGTTAACTTGGCCTCTGAGACTCACCAACAATTTTGCATTTCCCATGGAACACTAATACTTATGGAGCCTATAGACATCTAATTTTACTTTACAGTTGTTCTATCAGTCACCGAAATAAGAGAAGGCTATGACTGGTTAGGGCACATAGCGCATTCCCCGAACAGTTCAGGATTGTTCCCTACAGCATGCTCTTTGTCGGGTCTAGTTTCAGCCATCCATTGCTGTTGTGTTATTTTATGAATAGCATGCTATGCCACATCTTTTATTAAAACTGATCGTTAGAATGACTTGCCCAGTGATGGGATCTCTTTGTGGGACACTCAACAAATATGAAAGAGCTTCTCATGCAATGCACATTGCGGGTATGGAAGTTGCTAGTACTTGACCCTATCCAATCTAAAGCTGTAACAACAAAGGCTTCTACGCAATGGCTTAGAGTAAGCAGCAATCGTCCAGTACCTGCAGGGATCTTCCCTTATTCACAGGTTACAATAGTAAGGGAGCTGGGAGGCTGTATAACAGAGACCAGGATCAACCTCACAGTGGCAGGCACACCCTTTGATAATTAAAAGTACAATAATTGTTTTAAGAGTCCCAGTCGTTCCATCCTCAGGGCTTCGCCGAGCATCCTGTCTATTTTATGTCTATCTTACAGTGGAAGCTCTTTGGGGCAGGGGCCATCCCCGTGTTTCCTGTTTTTATACCACGAAGCACGTTGCTGGCACTTGAACAGTATGTTATCATCATCCTTAGAGAGATGCTACAGAGTGCAAAGTTAGGCGTGGCAAGCTGATCAACTGACCGGTCAAATGTCAGCTGGCAGTCAAATACTGTCAAATATTCCAGTAAGAGTGCCCCGAGGTTTTGTTACTGATTTGTTTCTGTGGTCATAGTTCAAATAAATTAGTGCTTGAAAATATTTGACCACCTTTCAACAATATATGGCCAGTCAATTGACCAATTATTGTTAGATCCATCAAATGCCCAGCCTTAGACATATTATTATTAGAGATTCTTCTGTTTGAAAGGCATTATATAAATCAGGGATGGCCAAACTTACTGACTCTCCAAGCCACATACGACAATCTTCAGAAGTTGGAGAACAGGGGCACACCTGCACGAGATACTTTGCCAGAAGCTGGGAATGGGCAAGAGGGGATAGATCACTTGATGATTACCTGTTCTGTTCATTCTCTCTGAGGCACCTGGTATTGGCCACTGTTGGAAGACAGGATACTGGGCTAGATGGACCTTTCGTCTGATCCAGTATGGGTGTTCTTATCCTGGGACTTGGGGCTTCAGCAAGTACTCCTGTTCTTTTTGCGGATACAGACTAACAAGGCTGCTACTCTGAAAGCCCCACAGGAGGTGGCTGCTGGGGCTTGGCCTTGATCCTACTGAAATCCCAAGCCACAGCAGACTTGCCCCATGGGCCTGAAGCCTTGAGAACCCCCTCTCCACTGGGCAGAAGGCCCTATCCCACCACCCCGCTGCAAGGCAGAGGTCCTGAGCTCCCCACTCCCAGTATGGTAGGTGGAGAATGGGGAGGTTTAGAAGGTTCTGTGAGCCACACTAACTCTAAAAGAGATGCATATGGCTTGTGAGCTGTGGTTTGGCCACCCCGATATAAATGAAATACTAAGGTTTTATTCATATTATTTGCTAGAAAATAAAACCACAGAAAAGGAAAGTAAAGTGAACATTAGAATCTTCAAAACACTTCACATCATTTAGCTATCCAGATGGCTTGAAAGCAACATATCTTACAGCTCAAATGATCTTCTAATAAGTTTGTTTTGTGCCCTGTGGCTTTGAAAACAATTCATTACTAAAACAGATAGTAATGTGTCCTCACGCTATTCTTTCAAGAATCATGCATCACTAAAGGCATGTGGAATACATTAACCTTCCAACACTATTTACAACCCAGAAATTGTGCAATGGGATATACAGAACTTCTAAGGTTCAATTGATTCTTCTGCCATTGAATTGAAGCAGAAAGAAATAAGCAAAGCAGGTAGACTTCTGGTTGAATCTGACAGCCAGCTTAGAAATTCAAAACACTTTATTTCATCGCGCGTTCATTACTGCTGCTTTGCACACTGATGGGACAATTGCAAACTCAGGTCATAAACAAAAAGGAACGTCATGCTCTAAAACAGTAGGCAGTGCTCTCCAGAGCCCACTGAGAAAAAGGTTTAAGACTTGCATTTCAAAAATCTAATGCCACTTGTTAGATATATTCAGGTTCTTATATGAGAGTGTCCATCACTGTGTAAACGAAGGGCCAGGTTGTCCTTAGCAAGATCTTAAGTGATTTGCACAAGGGCACCTGATAATTTAATGGCAGAACCAGGATGAGATCTCACATGTTCCTGACTTCCACTCCTGTACTTAAGTCCATTAGACCATGCTGTCCTGGAATCAGCAGAGGAATTCAGGTTCCAGTGCTGTTAAACTACCAGGAGAGATTGAAGGAGCCCACATTAGAATATCATCGAATCATAGGAGTGTCGGGCTGGAAGGGACCTTGATAAGTCATCAAGTCAAACCCCTGCATTGAGGCAGGACCAAGTAAACCTACAGCATATCTGTCATGTGTTTGTCCAATCTGGCCTTAAAACCCTCCAATGACAGGGATTATACTACCTCCCTTGGAAGCCTGTTCCAAAGCTTAACCACCTTTAGAGTTTGAATTTTCCCTACTGTCTAACCTCAATCTCCCTTGCTGCAGATTATACCCATAACTTCTTGTCCTACCATCAGCAGGCAAGGAGAACAATTGATCTCCATCCTCTTTATAACAGCCTTTAATATATTTGAAGACTGTTATCAGGTCTGTCCCCCCACGTCTGAGCCTTTCTTTTCTCAAGACTAAACAAGCTCAGGTATTTTAACCATTCCTCGTAGGTCAGTTTTTTAAATCTTTTTATCATTTTTGTTGCTTTCCTCTGGACTCTCTCTAATTTGCCACATCTTTCCTCCTGTGTCTTACATACGACACTCCTATTAATGCACTCTAAAATAATATTAGTCTTTTTCACAAGATCACATTGTTGACTCATTAAATTTATCATCTACTATCACCTGCAGAACCGATTCACTAGTACTAACACCTAGCCAATTATTCTATAGTTGAGCATTTGACTTTTCCCGCCTAAGTGTAGTACTTTTCACTTGTCTTTGACTCATTTTCTTCTTGTTGCTTTCAGATCAATTCTCCCAATTGGTCAAGTTTGTTTTGTATTCTAATCCTGTCCTCCAAAGTGGTAGCAACCCCCCTCCTGCTCGGTTTCACCTACAACTTTTATAAGCATACTCTCTGCTCCATTATGCAAGTTATTAATAAAAATATTAAATAGTACTGGACCCAGGACTGACCCCTGTGGGATCCATTTGACACCTCCTCCTTGTCTGACAGCAAACCATTGATACTAAAGTATGGCCTTTCAACCAGTTGTGCACTCATCTTATAATAATTTCATCTAGAACACATTTCTCTAGTTTGCGTATGAGAATGTCATGTGTGACTACATCAAAAGCCTTTCTAAAATCTATCCCACCTAACCAGCTGACTGCTATCAGGGGGCTATAAGTTACAAGGTGGGCTGGGCACCACTTCCTCCCCCAAGCATTTTGTGTGGAGAGAGGCAGGTCTCTAAGTCATTCTCACAAAAAACAAAGTAGGTGCCTAAGCCAGCTAATTCCAGGAGAGGGGTTCCCAGCTGTGGCTTGCTAGCAGAGATTGGTGCCTCCCAGCAGCCTGAACTCAGGGACCTAGCTCTGTGAGAGGGTCAGGGCTTAAGATATGCTCCTCTTTTCAGAATTTCCCCGTGGCTAGTTTAGGCAGCTCCCTGTCTAATGTGCTGGCTTCTGTGGATCCCATTCTAAGGCACTTATCTCTCCCCATGGACTGAAGAAGGAGCACAGGGACCTATCTCAGTCTTTGTGCATCATGTTGTTGTTTCCCTGATTTTCTGGATCCTTTGGGATTTCCATATCTTCAGTGTATGTCCCTATTGTTCCACCTCTCAGCCACTTTAAGGAGATTATCAAAGGGATATAGCTTTGTCTAGAGGTTAGGCCTTTTATAGATGGAGGACTAAATTCCCCCTTTCCTCACTGAAAAAGGGAAAGAAAAATAAAGGTTAGGGCAGTAAGAGAGAAAGCAGAAGGCTGTATTTGTTACTTAGCTTTACCAAAAGAACACTATTTCTGGAACAGTTATTGAATCCTTCAACTAGGAGCAGTGGCAGATTAGCCATTGGGATGTTGGGGCCTGTGCCTAGAGGCCCCAGCCAACTGGGAGGCCCTGGAAAAAATCCATCACCGGGTGGAAGCCCCCACACTCCATCTCTGCTCCGCGGCAGTAGCCATGGGGCGGGGGAAGACCCCCAGCGGATCCCGACCCCGGCAGAAGCTGCAGGGTGGCAGGGCAAGCCCCCCTCCAGTGGTCCCTGACCCCGCTCTCTGGCAGAAGTGGTGGGTGGCCAGGGCTGGAGAAGCCCCAGCCCCCCAACCCTCATCCCCCACAAAAGCGCAGGGGGCGGTGGTGGAAAACCCAGCACCTGGACCTGGTGCTGGGGTTGTGGTGTGGGGACAGAGCTTCTCCGGTCTTGGGGCTGAGGCTGGGGAATGGGGACACAGAAAAGAGAAAAAGGGATTGTCGAACTGTAGTGGGGAGGGGCATAATGGGGGGGGCCCTGGGTGGAACAGAGGCAGGCCCTGGGGAAGGGACAGAAAGAGGCAGAATGGGGGTGGAGTGGTGGTGAGAGACCCCCCGCTTGCTCTGGCCCAGGGCCCCAGGAAACCTTAATCCAGCTCTGACTAGGAGCCTATGCAATGTTCTCTTTTGGTGGATCCACCCTCCCAAAAAATGTTTTATGATAACAACCAGGGAAGTAAAGAGAGGAAGGCAAAACCCACTGCTGACATGCAGGGAGAGCAGACCCACACGGACCTTCCCAACAGCCACGTGATTTGATGGAGCATGCTTATCACCTTCCATTCCACCAGCACTTTCACAC
The DNA here is from genome assembly GCF_007399415.2 of Gopherus evgoodei. Taxonomy (NCBI): domain Eukaryota; kingdom Metazoa; phylum Chordata; order Testudines; family Testudinidae; genus Gopherus; species Gopherus evgoodei. Next base: position 150,477,444 of record NC_044323.1, read on the forward strand.
ATCTAGAGTTGTGGAATTCCTCCCTCAGATCACATGAGCACGGTCACCTCCGAAGCCCAAACAACGGGAAGGCAGGGGTGTCACTAGACAGCAACATGATGTACTAGCACCCAGGGTGGGGAACAGGGGACCAAGCACCTGGTGCATTGTGCATGTGACAGATTGCTAGCAGCAGCCTCCTGATCACTGCCAGTGCTGCATAGTGAAGATGGCTACAGGCTCAGCTGCGAGCAATTAAACACTTTCTGTTGAGGGATTATGAGCAGCTGGGGGGTAATTCTGGGCTACTGATGCATGTGGGAGGGTATAAGTAGAAACAACAGGCAGCAAGGGGAAGCTCAGAAGGTGAGCTGAACTGAAGAGGGAGGTGGCATGGAAAGCGCCTGCTTTAAGATGCCCGTGTTACGCTGTGTGTGTGTAAACATGCGGAGAAATAAAAGGCACATGTGCAAGGAGCTGCCTCAGACTGATTAACTGAAAAGCTCCTAGGTATTTCTTCTCTTCAGGATCATGGACCTACTGTGGGAATTGGACTCTTCTTCAAGAATATGAAAGATGTAATAAATCTATAAATATTTGGCACACGACCACATAAGTCTGTCCTAGACAATGAAATATTCCAGCTCTACCCAGCTGCATACCAAATTCATCTTGGCACAACCACTCGCATTAAGGAGAGCTACATAGAGCAAAGAAGGCTCAATTTAGTTGAAAAATAATTATGTGGCATCATTATTCATTTGTGTTTGAAACTGACAAGACTGCAGGATATTTTCATGCAGTATTTTGTGTTTTTCTAAGTTGCAGCGGGCAGTCCAAAGGGACAACAATATTCTGACCCTTTCAGTAAAATGAAAATCATCCCCATTGTTTCTCATCTTAACGCCTCAAATATCTAGCTCCTCAAAACTGTGTGCTATTTTTATTATTTTGGGGATGGGTCCTGTCTTCCTGATATAGACAGTAGAGACCTCACGGCAACTTTTGTAACAGCCAGTATTTATAGCGTTGCTCTTGGTCAAAGTTTCCCCTTCCCTCACTGCTGTCCCGTGTGTTGGGTGGTTTTTGTTCCCCACCCTACAGGTGGCTGCACCTGAGGGTATGTCTACACTGCAGGCAGAGGTGTGACTGCAGCAGGTGTAGACATACTTGAGCTAGCTTTGAAATGCAGCAAGCTCGAACAACGAGAGCAAGTGAAGTGGTGCCAGCAAGCGGTGCTGTGACACTGCTGCTATTGTTATTTGAGCTAGCTAGATCAAAGCTAGCTTGGGTGTAGAATCACAGACTCCTGGGGTTAAAAGGGACCGCAAAGGTCATCTAGTCTAACCTCCTGCCAAGATGCAGGACGCATCTGACTGCAGTGCAGACATACCTTCAGTGGTGCTGGCTAGTTCATACTAGTTTGTGAAACCAGATCCCTTGGATTGAGAGATCCCTTGGATTTGTGAAACCGGATCCCTTGGATTGTTGTGGAAATGTCACACAGTATTAGAGTCATGGCTTGGTAATGCTGAGGCCAATCCTACAAGGTGCTGGACAACTTGAGGCCGGGATCCCGCTCTCATTGAAGTCAAAAGCTTCCATTGATGGGTGCAGAATCAGACCCTGAATGCCCTCAAGTCCCTTAGGACCAGTTTGTACTGCCCCTTACTCATACTGAATAGTACTTAACTCCATACATGGTCTCACTGACTTCAATGGGACTACTTGTGGTACAAGATACTAGGCACTGATCTGGCACTTCAGCACATGTCTATCAGCCAAGCATGTAGCTTTAAATCATGCGTATACGTACTTCCTTGAATCAAGACCCTATTTGAATATGAAAAGAGCATTAGAATTGGAATCTGGCCCTTTGACTTCAACGTTGAAATTGAAAGCAATTGCAACTTCCAGAATCTAGCCATTTGAGACAATGTATTCCCCTAACAATATAGGCTGGATTCAAGGGGGATGAAATTTGAACATTCATATTGTGCTTTGGCTTCAGGTTTTAATCAAAGACCCCTTAGAAGAATAAAGGCATCTGAGATTCACAAACTCACTAGTCCAAATTCCCCAGTCTTCATTCTCCTCCAAGTGTGAACCAACTTCCATAACAACTTATCCTACATGTATTTTTTAACTGAATGAAAATATAAAAGGCTGCCAGGCATTCAATATCCCACTCTCTGAAGGCCTCCTGCTTCCAGAAGCAAAGAGACATCTAATGTGAGTGCTGCTTTTATTACTGGTCAAGATCAGGGAACATTTTATTGCACAAAAGAGTATTAGTTACATATTCCAAAATGTAGCAAATCTCCATCTAAGAAAAGGTGCTTTTCCCCTGACTTTCCTCCCATTACATCTAGGAACATTACTGAGTGATTGGAGAAGTAGATGGACGTTACTACTTGCCAATGGTTTAAAGCATTCTAACAACCCACCATGCTCATTGTGGATGAAATTCATCCCTACGCAGACAACCAGATCATGGCCTACACCAGGGGTAGGCAACCTGTGGCACGCAAGCTGATTTTCAGTGGCACTCATACTGCCCAGATCCTGGCCAACAGTCCAGGGGCTCTGCATTTTAATTTAATTTTAAAAGAAGATTCTTAAACGTTTTAAAAACCTTATTTTACATATAACAATAGTTTTGTTATATATTATAGACTTATAGAAAGTGACCGTCTAAAAATGTTAAAATGTATTACTGGCACGCGCAACCTTAAATTAGAGTGAATAAATGAAGACTCGGCACAGCACTTCTGAAAGGTTGCCAACCCCTGGCCTACACACTGCCACTACTGGAATGCTTATATGGGATTGAAATTCCATAAAGACCTTACACTGGATCTCTGCAAAAAGGTGAATTTCACTCAGTGGAATTTCTATAAAAAGGTGTTAAACTCTCCAAACGACATGTCTGTAGATATTTTATAAATCTAGAGAATAGCTCAAGAACAGGTGGCTACAAACATGGTCTTCTTGCTACTGTAAGATTCAATATACTGTGGGATTTTGCCCAGGTTACAAGGACTGGCTAGAGGAGATCATGTACAGTGCTTAATGAGAACTGAATAATAATCGTAATAATGGTAGTGAGGCTCGGTGGGGCTGGTAGGCTCAGGGGATTGGAAAAGGCATCCAAAGCATTTCACCTCTCTCACCAATTCACATCTTGCCCAGGTGACTCTGTCATAAATAGCTGATGGATCAGTTTTTGCTCAAAGGATTTGAGGTATCCTAATTAATGTGTGATGAAGGAAAGTCAGCATGGGGTGTTTATAAACATTCACCAACTGCACTAAAAGATGCAACTGATGGCTGGTAATTAATTCTGGTCTGAAGAATTTATCAGCCATCACTAAAAGGTTGCTCAGGGGCCCCTTGCAAATTACCTCCTGTTAATTAGAACAAATAAAAGGAAATGCTACATTGCACAGCAGATAGCATAGCTATGGAGAAGGTCAGTGCCAAATATGGCTGCTAGGTGTAATAATAGTCTGGATAATATTCATGGCCAAAGAATATTTGTAGTTATGCAAATCAAAGAGAAGGAAGGATGTGTGGAAAGGAAAGATGTGTGTGTGCAGGTGTTTTTCACCTCCACGCACTGTACAAGCTAAATTCTATGCTGATGTGAATGGATGCAACTTCACTAACGTCTGTGGAGTTTCCCCCATTTACACCAACACAGAATTTGGCCCAAGATTATTTGTATCTATATTATTTTGTTTTGTGCCAGTGCCTGGGAGCACAAGTCATGGACCAAGATCTCATTGCACTAGGTGCTGTACAAATACTTCCCAGAAATAATACAAATACAGCCCAGATCTTACACAGCACTTTACAATGGAGGTCAGTATCATTATCCCCATTTTACAGGGGAAACTGAGGCATGGAGCAGAGATGTGACCTGTCAAAGGTCACCCATCAGGCAGAGTCAGGAACAGAATTCAGGTCTTCTGCATCTGAGTCCACTTTATATAGAACATATTTCATCTCCAGGGCCGGCTCTAGCCATTTTGCCACCCCAACCACGGCGGCATGCCGTGGGGGGCGCTCTGCCGCTCGCCGGTCCCGCGGCTCCAGTGGACCTCCCGCAGGCGTCCCTGCGGAGAGTCCACTGGTCCCACGGCTCTGGTGGAGCAACCGCAGGCACGCCTGTGGGAGGTCCACTGGAGCCGCGGGACCAGCGGACCTTCTGCAGGGATGCCTGCGGGAGGTCCACCAGAGCCGCCTGCCGCCCTCTCGGCAACCGGCAGAGCGCCCCCCGCGGCATGCCGCCCCAAGCACATGCTTGGTGCGCTGTGGCCTGGAGCCGGCCCTGTTCATGTCAAAGCACTTTACAAAGAAACTGAGTTAAAAGCTCATTCCTTAGAAGCACTCACACTAGAGCGCAACACTATAGCTGCTTAAGTGTGCCCAGCAATATTACTCAAGAATTTAGGACAGAAAGTGAAGCAGCAAACCACATTCAGTTGAAACTGCAGGGGGAATGTAAGTGGGAAGTATGCAATTACTCGCACTGATGCATTCATGTGGATCTCTTCCCTCTTACTCCCCTGTACATGCTACCCACCCATGTGGTCCCTTTTCTGTCCTGCTCCCCTGGACATTTCCCTTCTGATGGGGACACTGGCCCCATGCAGCTACTGTTTCCTCTCCTCTTCCACTTACTCAACAGTGGCCTTTAATGGAGGCAGCTGAGCTGCCTTCTTGTTGCAAGCTCTTCTTATAGGCCCAGGCACCCTCTACAGCGAAGAGCTTGGAGGCTGTAGGAGCAGCAAAGCAAGCAGCAAAGCCAGGTCTCCGCAGACTATGAGCAAGTGGCCAACAGACCAAAGACGAGAAACTACTAGACTAGACGCACACGGCATAGGAGGGAGATTTACACATCAGGGTGAAGCATTTGGAATGGAGTGCTCTGTGGACAGCGCTGGCACGCTGCTCCCTCCTTTTCCACCAGACAACGAGCCCATTTGCTGTGCAACACTCCCAGACCATGGAGACAGCCTACTCTGCAGATGGACTCTTCCCAGACTTTGTCATCTCGAGGCCCATGAGCCCTGGCAGCCAAATCAACTTCTCTGCAATTCAGTTTCCTTATGTGGAATGGGGAGGGTAGCTATCTACCAGGAGGAGCTGGGAGGCGTCACTGGAAGGTTAGTTATTGCTTATGAATTAAACTGTCCAAACAGCAGCAGCAGAGTGTGAAGCCAGCTGGATCAGAGAGGCCTCTTTCTTTTTAAATAAGAGAAATAGCACCAGTATGCTCAAGCCTCAGCAATTTCAACCCTATTCCAGTTTCCGTGACTGCACGGCTATTATAGGCCACCTGAGAGTGTGAAGGCTGACAGGCAATGAAGCAGATGTATCATTTGTACTCATGATCCTTTTCCTATTGACCTATTAAAACCCCTGTCACTGTCACAGTCTCTCTTTAGAGCCATATTTTCTCTAATAGAAATGTCTTATGTCCCAAAGAAAAGGAGTGCTTGTTATTCAAAGCCTAAACAATGCTTCTCTCAACCCTCCCCGCTGTACTTACTCAAGTGGCTTGTTCATATTTTCCTGTTGAGCAAGACTCTTGGAAGGGGGTCTCCTTGCTGCGTCAGTATCTGACATCAAGAAATCTGCAATGGAAGCTCAAGGGTGTGCTTAATGGGGGAGACGGTGTGCATTTAACTGAGTGAAAGAAAGGGATGGCAGGAGGGACAAGTTATTTAAGGCTCTTACGACATTATGCTGAGTGCTTGGTAGTGCAGGCAGTGATGCTACTGGGTGTGTGATCGCAGGTGGATAGCTTCACCGAGATGTCTGAGCCAGTGTGTCTAATGGTTAGAGCAGGAGCTTAGAAGTCAGGGATTTAATCTGGACACATGGCCAAAATTTTCAGAAGAGCTGACAAATTGACCAAGAATGACTCATGTCTTCCTCTTACTGGCTGTCTCCCTAGTGTAAAGCAGCAAAGTTCCTTTTCTACCTCTACATTTTAAAAACAGCCTCTAATATTGGATACTTCAAATTGTCGATGGCCTGGGCTCCAACTGAAGTCAGCAGGAACTGTGGGTGCTCAGCATCTCTGAAAATCAGGCTGTAGGTGTCTCATGCTGGACGTCCAGAAATGGGGACACCCAAAATTAGATGCCGCTTTTGAAGAGTTGGGCCTTCATCTTTCTGACCTCAGGTTACTTGTGTTTTAAATGGAGATAACATCCATAGGGATGCTGTGAAGGGTCAATTCATTATTATTTGCAGAAAGCTTTGAGTTTCTCATTTGAAAGATACTAAATCATTAATTTATAAAATAAAAGGTTTGGCATCTCTTTGGTATAGCTTATGATGCTGGAAAAAAGGAACAGCATTAATCAGCAGTTAAGGTCTGATCCAATGTCCTATGCAGTCAATGGGAGTTTTCCCATGCATGTCAATGACTTCTGGATCAAGCCCCTAATGAAGAATAAGAATTTCACTATAGTTACTGATCTAAATAATTTTATTTCAGGCAACTTGAAGCAGTGACAATATTTGAACTAATACAAATTAGCATAATAGCAGGTGTCCTGGTTTGCATTGCTGGGCCGGGCCAGCGTAATACCCCCAAGCTGATGTTAGCTGGTGGGAGAAGTAAAGCAATTACTACATCTTACAGAATGAATTCAATTTAATCAACCAGAGATAAGGTTTACAGCATTCCACAGGCTGAGAGAGCAGACAGCTAATTCAGCTCTGGCATTCTAAGATGGAGGGACCAGCTTTTCATAATAACTGAGATGTGAGGGGAATACAGAACATAGTTGGCTAGTGATTTCAAGAGGGGATATACCATGATACCCTGTATCGTATGTGAAGCTTAGGCTTTATTGGCTGGATTCATTCACATTTAAACTTAGTCCATTTCATTCTTTTTTCATATGGAAATAGCAACATTTACAAGTTATTAGAAAGATGTGAAATCTATCTGAGGGCTTCGGGAGATGCACAGTGCATCCTTGCACTGTGGGGCATTTGTTCACAGAGTGTTTGATCGTTTGGAGCTCTCCATATTCACATTGTGGCAAATCTTTGATTCTCTATGTGTGCATCAGGTGCCCACAGCTCCTATGCAACATCCTAACACAGTTAATGGTTGTCCACTGTCTTTGGCGGAGCAAGACACCAGGCAGTTTGATAGTGGGATTATCTATGAGGGGCTTGTTGTTTACGTCAGAGCCTGCCCATTGCATTTGCCAGGTGTCTTGTGGATGATGGAAGAGCTTCTCCAGCTATCCAAAATGGTTAGTAGGACTTAAGACAAGTGAACAAGGCTGTCATGGAGTAAGAGCTTTTGGTCAGAGAGAGTTTTCTTGTACTCACACAACGTAGCCACCTCTTGCTGGATGGTTGGAGGAAGGATGTTTGTGAGGACTGGAAGCCAGGACAGTGGCGTGGTTACAAGTCTCACAGCTGCATTTAGCTGGATATCGAAGAGGTCCATGTGCAAGCTTCTTCCACAAACAGGTGTGCTGTTCTGGGCTGTACAGTAAACTAAAGCCAGCGTTGTCATTTGCAGTGTTCGAGCATCGCAACCTCAACTAGAACCTGCTTGCTATTGGATGATATTGATGCGACTCTTGGTTTTAGGGCTCACCTGCTTCAGATGTTGTTGCTAGGTAAGGCTGGGGTCGAGAGAAATTCCTAGGTAGAAGAAGAACATAATATAGTAAGATGAGGCCCTGAAATATAAACTCTTGTGTCAGAGGCCTAGTCTGAGCCCTGAAGCCTGAACCAAAGTACTTCCAGGGACTGCTAAGCAAAAGCTGGGCTATGAGCCAGAGGCAAGCCTCACTCACAGAAATTGGCAAGAAGAGGGTTATCAGAAGCAGGTGCGTTCACACGTAAGGGCTAATAAGAGGAACTTGTGCCAAGATGGCACCTGGACAGCCTGATACAAGGACACTCCATAGACATTACAAGGATCAGGCAGGTGCATCTTAAAGACAGGACAGCATGATGGACAGATCTGTATGTCTGGAACAACATGATCAAAGGGGAGACAGCACCCTAATGAGCCAAGAGGCTGTACCTCAATACGTCAGCAGGGATGAGTAATCTGTCCTGTAACTGTATAAAAGTAGGTCCCAGAGTGTGCATTTTTGGCCAGCCTTGGGGGCAGTGGAAAGTCCCGCCACTGACTGAGCTGTGTCCATTGCCAGGGGGCACAAATTCATAGTATGTCTTGTACAGTCTATAGGAAACTATTACTGTGCTTCATTTGACAATAAACCTGGCTAGGGTTCCTTCGTACCTTACGTCTGTGGTCTTTGGGGGGTCTCTCGGAGTTTGCTGTGTCAGTTATCTGCGCAGAGCTGAGGCAGCACACAGAGGGAACACGCACGCAGCCGACTGTTATCATCATCGAACAAGAGCAGAGCACCACACCGGTAGCTACTAACAACACATAAGAACAACCGTAGTGGGGCAGACCAAAGGTCCATCTAGCTCAATATCGTGTTTTCCAACAGTGGCCAGTGCCAGGTGCCCTAGAGGGAATGAACAGAACAGGTAATCATCAAGTGATCCATCTCGTCGCCTATTCCCAGATTCTGGCAAACAGAGGCTAGGGACATCCAGAGTATGGGGATGCACCTATCCTCCATGAATTTATCTGGTTCTTTTTCGAACCATGTTAGTTGTCTAGGCCTTCACAACATCCTCTGGCGTGGTTAGGATCGTGGACCATTGCTTTACCGCAGAAGCTTACATTCAGCAACCTCTTAGCTTCAGAATTGCTGAGCTGGGAAGCTGACAACCCTGTTTTTGTTGGATTGGGTTTGAGCTGCCAGTACTGAAAGTAGTTTTCCATCCTCTTCAGATCAGCATGAAAGGTGTCTTCCACAACAGCGACAGTGGCAACCTTCGTATGGTCCTCCCCGTTAACTACACTTTAATCCATGTGTACGAACAATTGACACAATATGGGAGATCAAAGGTCATTCATTGGGCTCTGAATCAGAGCAGCAATCTATCCCATATCAACCTAACACTGAAATATCACAGAAGCTCCCAGGATCTGTGCTTGATATTTCCTTCCAAAGAATAAAAATTTGCATGCGCATAGCATCCCTTTCCTATAGGAGGAGCCCACAGCACTTCCAAAACCTGAGCTGACCAAAGGAGTTGAGCAGAAGGAATTGCCTCTGTCTGGGGCTGGATGACATTGTGGGACAGTTTAAGGGTGTTTTCCAGAGTTTCATTTCACCCTTGCTTATTGAATCAATGTATCAAGTTTTTGCAAAGTACAGCAAATGCAGGATGAAATTCACCCCTGGACAGAGAGCTTCCGTCAGTGACACTGCACCCCATAGTCTTCATAGTGATATGATGATGATATGATTATAGCATAATGATGATGTATTTTATGCAAGATGGGACCTGTGAGGTGTCATTGGAAAAGTTATGATTTGCTAAATAAGATTATCCTATTTGTATGCATGTATCATTTTTTTTATCTGAAGTTATGAATATTGACTAGCGATCTGTAATTCAAATGGGCTTACTCTGGAAAACACCCACAGCCAGCTTTTCAGGTACAACAGTGAAGAAGGCAGATGGCCCATCAACAAAGACAATGGGCTGTGGAATAGCTTAGCCTTCCTGTGGATGTGTTGGCCAGCCTGTAAGCAATGGCTGCTATAACTCTACAAGGACAAGTGGCCAGGCCACATGATTCTGAACTCCATCTTGGGATGTCAGTATTTTTCCACAAAGTGGTCTGGGAACCAAGTTTTTTGAAAGAAAGAGTTCTCACCACATGCTCTATCATAACCTTAGTCCCAGATTTGGACCTTAGCGTCCAAAATATGGGGGTTAGCATGAAAAACCTCCAAGCTTAGTTACCAGCTTGGACCTGGTACCTGCTGCCACCACCCAAAAAATTAGAGTGTTTTTGGGCACTCTGGTCCCCCTGAAAAACCTTCCCTGGGACCCCAAGACCCAAATTCCTTGAGTCTCACAACAAAGGGAAATAATCCTTTTTCCCTTCCCCCCTCCAGGTGCTCCTGAAGAGATCCACAGACACAAGCTCTGTGAAACTACACAGAGGGACTCCCCCTCTCTGTTTCCAATCCTGGAAACAAATAGTACTTTCCTATTCCCCCAGAGGGAATGCAAAATCAGGCTAGCAAATCCAACACACAGATCTCCCCGATTTCTTCCTCCCACCAATTCCCTGGTGAGTATAGACTCAATTTCCCTGAAGTAAAGAAAAACTCCAACAGGTCTTAAAAGAAAGCTTTATATAAAAAGAAAGAAAAATACATACAAATGTTCTCTCTGTATTAAGATGATACAACACAGGGTCAATTGCTTAAAAGAATATTGAATAAACAGCCTTATTCAAAAAGAATACAAATCAAAGCACTCCAGCACTTATATTCATGCAAATACCAAAGAAAAGAAACCATATAACTTACTATCTGATCTCTTTGTCCTTACACTTAGAAACAGAAGATTAGAAAACAGAACTACTTCTCCAAAGCTCAGAGAAAGCAGGCAGCCAGAAAACAAAGACCCCAGACACACAATTCCCTCCACCCAAAGTTGAAAAAATCCGGTTTCCTGATTGGTTCTCTGGTCAGGTGTTTCAGGTGAAAGAGACATTAACCCTTAGCTATCTGTTTATGACATGCTCAAGCTATATAAAGCAGGAAATGACATCATCTGGGGTTCTTCACTCCCTACACAAGAAGACTCCTGGAAACACCTGAGGAACAGAGTGAACTTGGGGACGTTCATATCTAAGCTATTAAGATTAGTTTGTGTTTTTTGTTTATTTGCTAGGTAATCTGCTTTGATCTGTTTGCTATCACTTAACATCTATCTTTTGTAATTAATAAACTTGTTTTGTTTGAATCTAAACCACTGAGCTTTGGAGTAGTTGGGGAAAATCTCTGCTTGCTTACCACAAGTGTGCATTGTTCCCTTCACATTCACAGAATATCATGGTTAGCAGGGACCTCAGGAGGTCATCTAGTCCAACCCCCCTACTCAAAGCAAGATCAACCCCGCCCCAATTTTTGTCCCAGATCCCTAAGTGGCCCCCTTGAAGATTGAACCCACAACCCTGGGTTTAGCAGGCCAATGCTCAAACCACTGAGCTATCCCTGCCCCTCCCCCCCTTGAGAGGTGGACTGGTTATTACACACATATACTGGCGAGATTTGACATGGGCAGGATGGTACTGCTCTGGGGTCCCAGGCTGGGACGCTGGTGGTTAAAGACCCTGCGTGTAACTGCAACTGGGGGTGTCCCTACCTGTGCGAATGCTAGTGAAAGTGCAGGCTGGAGGGCTTTGCACCTTGTCACAGCAGCACAGTGTGAGAGGGAGTCCAGGCTGGTGAGTCAAAGGGCTCAGTGGTAAGACCATAATAACAGCCAAACTGGGTTAGACCAAAGGTCCACCTAGCCCAGTATCCTGTCTCCTGACAGTAACCAATGCCAGGTGCCCCAGAGAGAATGAACAGAACAAGTAATCAACTAGTGATCCATCCCCTGTTGCCCATTCCCAGCTTCTGGCAGTTCCAGGTGGCACTCGGGGGAACCTGTCACACTGTGCACCATTTAAGTCCTCAGAAAAAACATTAAGGGCCAGATTTTTACAGATATATAGTTACCTAAAGATGTAGTCAGGCCCCTTTCAAAATCCCACTAGGCACCTATCTGTATCTTTGGGTGCCTAAACACCTTTAAAAATCTAGTCCTAAGTGGTGTGCAGGCCCTGTGCTGGCCTTTTCTGCACAAGACTGTATTTCACTGTTTGGCTTGATCCTACACCCTCTGATATCAAGGGAAGCTTTGTCATTTACTTCAAGGAGATTTGGCCTGGGCCTTGGATTAGGCATGTAATTGGGCCAACTGATATCTCATTTCCATCTAGATTAAAACTGAACTGGAACGATAGTCAATGCTGGGCAGTGGTGCTTTCTAAAAATGGGGAAGAAGCTAGGTCTGAGCACAGAATTGTTTCCAGTGGCAACATTACCAATGCCATCACATCCTCTCTTCTGCATCAAAATCTTTTAGCTGTCGCCAAAGCTCTCCATGTCTATCAGACCCACTCCCTCAATCCCCCCACAAAATATCAAGGCGAAAAACCAGCCACAATGACTGAGGCTTGTTCTTGTGCTACTGGGCCAATGGCATTAGCCACTTCTGGGGCTGCCAACCCTCCAGAATTGTCAGGAATTGAAGATACATATTGAATTAAAGATTATGTCATGTGATGAAACCTCCAGGAATATGGCCAACCAAAACTGGCAACCCTAGCCACTTCTGCAATTTAGTTTTTGCTATAAATAATACATTTCTGGTGCTGCTCTTATAGACAACAAGCTTTCTTTCTAGGTCTAAATAAGAGATCTGGTAAATGCAGGCGAAAGGCTTGCCTGGGGTTTAATCAAGGCATTTTAATAGCTAGGCAGAGAGGTGGCTGTAACCAGTCCTATTTGCTTATAGTCAACCCTATACAAAACACAAATTAGGAAACAGGGCTGAGGTGCTTTCCTCCTAAAGACTCCAAAGCTGGGGACTGGTTTGAAAAAACCTCTAAAGTTTTGGACACTTATCTTCATGCAAATGAAACTATCCCGGTTTCTTCCTGCAACCAGGGTAATCAGACACAATCCATATTCAAAAAAACAATCCAAGGCTGAGAGTTCAGATTTTAGCGTTGAGGTGAAATATGCATGTTTTTGAACTGGATGTGAATAATGTGTTTATGTTTATTATGTGGGCAGCACAAGATTTATGATGCCCTTAACTACTCATTTCCCTCCTTTTAAGTGCCAGGGTTTTTATAAATGAGGTGTTTGCCCAATACCCTGTTGCCACTTAGCAACATTAATTGGTTTTTGGAATATAATGTTTTAGACATAGATGTCAAAAGGCAGGAGTGTCATTGGGGTTGTCAGGGCCAGAGAGAGGAATAACTTCTCTGAATATGGTACTGCTCTAAAAAGTCTCTCTCTTAAAAAAAAATCACTTTGTGGGCTTCGATGTTCATTGTCTCTTCGTGACTGAGTATGAGAGGAGCTCAGTTTACAAGTAAACAAGTCATTTTACTTTTTTCTCCACTGCCAGCCCTGCAAGTGGTGCCTGCGTTCAGAGTCAATCTGAGTTCATTCCTTCTCACACCCCAGGGCCAGTAATAAAGGTTTCCAACATGCAGCACTTCCAAATTCTGCTCTCAGTGATTCTGCATAAGTGTGGCCAGTTGAAACTCAGCAAACCATTCTGTTGAAGATGCACAAAGAAGAAGAGGGTCTTGCTCACTTGCCCAGAGTACATAGCCAGCAGGAGGAAAAATAGTGAGACCATATGACCCACTACATGCAAAAACAGGTCTGCTAAGTAGTGCCATTTTTATATTGGTACTTTTCAGAACAAAACTGTACGTGAAAAACAGTTCAGGTTCCCCCCAGGTTTGAGATTTGGGGTGGATGCTTGCTTTAGTTAAAGCAGCTGACCTCTTCATTGTGCTAACCTGTGGCACTCGGATGACTGACAAGAACTAAACCATTGCAAATGTAGGGGCTATGAATTATCCTTCTTACCAGCAATGTACTGAGTTTGGAGGAAAATGGAAGAAATATGTTTGAATCAGAAACATTGGGGAGGCGGAAGTCCAGTGAAAGCTCTCTCTTCTAGTAACAAAGCTGCTCTGTCAAAACCAAAACTGCATGAAAAAATGGATGGCACATACCTGGTACAATTTATTTCACTTGTTGCAGGAGATGGATGGGAGCAATTATTTCAAACTCAGAAACATTTCTGGGAAGCAAACCAAGAAAGGGACTAAACAATATGCTGAAAATTATTAGGTAACAATTAAAGAACTTGAAAGCAGCAGATGTTTTCCCTCAGTAACTGAGGTGTGTGAGTGCTCCCCGGCAGAGCAGTTCTGCCCAGCAGCTTAGTCAGGGGAAGATGAGTCAGTGACAGTTTGCATGCTGGGATTCTCTACGCTACCTGAATGATGCTCAGCTTCACTCCTCAACACACATGGGCATCAAAGGCAGCAAGACTGCATAGCAAGTAGCAAGCATCTCCATGACTGAAGTCAGTGCTAGTATGAAATGTAAACTGCCTTCGGAGGCCAGATAGTTATCTTTCTCCTGCTCTCCTAGCCACAGCACTACATTGCTTTATAGAGTATGGAAGCCCTTAAATGCCCATTCCAGGGCTCATGATGTGCGAAAGGATTTGCTAGATGTTTTAGGGTGGTTTTAAAGGTATTACACTTACCTCTGTGGATGCTGGGGATGCGCTTGGCATAAACTAGGTAACTCGAGAGGATGGAAGGCCATGAGAGCCGGTGAAGTCCTCCTGCTCTGAGCCACAGTGTACCAGCTCTCCTCCAGACTCCATGTTTGACCCCAGGTTGCCCTTGTTGGGAGGGGCTATTCTGACTCCTACAGTTACTAGGTAGACTTAGCCTTGGGTGGGGCAGTGAGAGTGACAGATAATGAAGTAACATGTAACAGTTTTGGGTTCTAACATAAATAGTTAGGTAAGCTATTTGTTTGGGGCGCTTGATCTGAGCCCTGCTTGGCTCCAGGCGTCTATTTGTGATCACAAATAAAGTTTGTTAACTTCTCCACCCTGGTGTGTTCTACTGGTTGCAAAACACACTGGGCAACGAACCCAACTGTTGCCACCCTCGGGCACTGTGTGCCGGCAACAGTTTTTGGCGCCCAACGTGGGGCTTGAGGCCAAATTGTGCCTTGCCCGGACTCCTCTGGCGGCCAGCGATCGCAGCCGACGCCCAGCGCGTACCGGTGCCTTTACCGGGGGCCTCATCAGAGATGCATCAGACTGACCTCAGACAGTGCAACGCAATCGTATAGTGGAGAAGTAAGGGGGAGAAAGGGTAGATAGGTTCCTCTAGAAAGTAGATGTCAGTGGAAAAACCGATCCCTCCAGATAAGGTAAGGCCAGACTGGTTTATTTCTGGTCTGTCTCTGGTTTGTCTGGAGTGTTTGCCCGAGGCTGGGGACGCCCAGTCGTTGTAATTCCCATTAGCTACTGGTATATTAGCATATAATGGGTCAAGGGCATGGTATGGGGCGGAAGGTACAATGTACTCCGCTAGAATGCATTCTCAGGTATTGGAAGATCTTTAGATCAAATGTGATCATGAAAGATCAATTAAAAAGATTCTATACAGTTGACTGGCCTCAATACCAACTCGAGGACCAGGAAAGGTGCCACCCAGAGGATCCCTTAATTACAACACGATCCTCCAATTGCTTTTGTTTTGTCAGCATGCCGGTAAATGGAAAGAGTGTATGTATGTACTGTTGTTTATGTTGTTAAGGAGTAGGTCGGATTTGTTGTCTGCTTGTAATTCAGTTGTGACTGGATCACCAGTCAGTGTTTCTGTGGTTACTGAAAATCCCCTAAAAACTGCAATGTCAGAACTGGTGTCCCCTTCAGCCACCACCATGCAGCCATCTTGTCCCCTATCAGCCACAGCCCTGCCATCTTATGAGGTAACGCATAGTCAGCCATCTTGTGAGGTGTTGCATAGTCAAATAGGGCGGCCATCTTGGATAGTCAGAACGGGTTGGTCATCTTGGATACGGGCCTATCTCCCCTTATTACTGGAACTGCGATTGCTAGGCCAGGAACTGAAGCGCAGCCAGCCACCACCATGCAAGTTAATACCCACGTACCGTTTAACCCTGTAGACTCGGCAGCCTTCGAGGCACAGGCTGGGGAATTTTCTACCAACCCAAGCCATTTTATCACAGTTGTTGAAGAATGTCTAGCAAGTCTCAAGCCCAACTGGGATGATTGTCAGGTCCTCCTAAGAACCTTATTTTCCGAGGTTGAACGGAACCAAGTTATCTCTAAGACAAGGGAGGGGGCACAATGGAAACATAAAGGGAAACCAGCTAACATTCCAGACCCTGTAAAGGCAGTCCCCCTAGTAGATCCCCAGTGGAGCCACAATGACCACTGGGATTATAACTATACCCTTAGGGAGGAAGAAAAGAAAAAGAGGCAGGCGGAAATGATGTTTACCACAGTACAATTGGGCAGAGGGAGCCAACCGCAGGGCTACGGCCGAGGGCAGGGAATGGGAGACCGTGAGTGGAATCGTCCTGGCTCACGGGAAAGGCGTCTAGGCCAAAATCAGTGTGCCTTATGTCAAAAGGAGGGACACTGGAAGAAGAAGTGTCCCAACAGAAGGCCCATCCCCATAATGGAAGTAGAGAATTGGGACTAGAAGTGTCAGGGGAGACGGACTATCCCATCTCCGAAACCCCAAGTCCAGCTGCCCTTCCCTTAACCCAGTAACCCTTTTGGACTCAGTGTAGTGTTTTGTGTTGATTATAAAAAGAGAAGCTCAGATGAAGGAGAAGTTAGAGCGCTACCCAAAGGTCGTGCTTCGAGTCCAGTCCCCAGGCCGTCATGTTCTGCAAGGGTTCTTCCGCCCCAATGAAATTGTTGGCATTTTGAAAGACTTTATGAGAAGCCACCTTGCAGATGCAGAGCTGCCATTTTACCTGTTTATTGCACCTCCCAGAGCCATCCTGAATAATGAAAATGAAACCCTCATTCAGGCTAACCTCTTCGCAGCATCTGTCATTCACTTTGGATCTGAGGAACACAGAGATTGTTACTTGAGACCAGAACTGCTGAAGTCCACAGTGTCCCATTCCACAGCTGACTTGCTAGTAGCTAGAGGCTTGTCCAAATCACTAGTCACTTTTTGCTCCACCAGCTTCAGAAACAGCTGTTCCACCCCCCAGTTGGGCCAGAGGAAACAGATGGGAAAGGAACTGCTGAGAACCCAGAACCAGCAAGCGCTGCTACAGCTTCACAGCCAGTAAGAAGGCCCCCGGAAAAAGTACCCATGTGGCTAAAGCTGCCAGCTAGGAAGAGATGAAACATCCGAGGTGCTGAGCCTGAAAGATTACTTGGCTGGACTGAGAAACAGCAGAATCAATTGCACTTCTTTCCAAATAAACTGCTACAAAGTTTGTAATAAACCATTGGTGGTCCTATAGAGACCTGGACAACATGATTTATTTCTTAGAAAAATAAAATAGAATAGCTATTTCATGTTGCTAATTCTATCCTGTTAGGAGCAGACAAAGTCCCATGTGTTGTAACACTGCCTGCCTGGCAATAAAAGTAGGATCAGAAGGAGAAACTCAAGATGTCCTACATGCATGTAATCTGAAAGGAGCAGGTAGAGAAAATTCTTCCTAGCCATCCCTTGACTGCTGACGTTGCCTCTATAGGTGTTTGACACTCAAGCCTTCTTCAGAGGTTATCTGAAGCAGTGTGGCTGCTCTGCTACCTGGAACAAGACCTTAGTGCTGAAATCAGCTGCACAATTTCACCTATAGCTGTAAAGTGTTGCCCTGAGCTTGGCTGGTCCCTGTGGTGTGGCAGTGGCTACTGCTGGTTGTCCTGGAGGAGCCAACAGGGATTTAAGAGAGAGCGTATGAAGACAGCCAACAAGCAGCTTGCTGAAAAGAAATTTGAGGGACTTAAAGGACCAACCTCTCCTGGATGCAGATTACGAGTGGTCCATCAATGGCAGCAGCACTGTTGTGGACGGACAAAGGAGGGCAGAATATGCTGTGGAAACCTTCCACGACACCACTGAACCCAAGCCATTGCCATCGGGCTTTAAGATCTGCCAAGAAGCCAATTTAAGCATGGTCTGAGGCACTGCCTCTCTCCCTGCTCTGTCTTCGAGCCTTTCCCCAGGGTAGACTAAGGTTAAGTCCCTTTAGAGATTTTGTTTGGACAACCATAGCCTATGAATGGAATACTGGTACTGGCAGGAGAGTGGGTGATAGGGGATAAAATGTTATCTCAGTATATGTGCTTGTTGTCTGCTGTCCTTTTTTTTCTTCACAGGTTCACCAGGGATTCGCAACCCCTCCTGCTAGACGTGCCTGTCCACTCCCTGCAGCATAGTGACTCGGTCCTCGTCCGCACCTGGAAGGACGAACCCCTGCAGACACGGTGGAAGGGACCATATACAGTCCTGCTGGTATCCCACACGGCAGCCGAGGTTGAGGGACATAAGAACTGAATACACCATTCCCGGCTCAAGGCAGTGAAGGATCCCCCGTCATCGGATCAGTGGACTGTCCAGCCTGCTGGTAACTCAGACAACACCGACCTTGGACTTAGATTGCTGTTTAAACGACACGAAGGTCCAAAAGAGGACACTTCACCCATCTAAAGTGTGGTGAATTGTGCAGATCTTTGTCGGTTGTGACTTTGAACCCCGAGTTCACAGTGTTTTGTTCCCTACCCCTCACCCCAGGAAAACGTTATAAGTTCAAGCCCTCAGTATGTTTTGTTATTGTTTTTCCTTGGTAGAGCACTTTTCATGCTCCTGGTTTTGGTCTCCCTAATTAAAACCCAAATGCATGCTGGTTGGGATCCTAATACTCTCGATTTAACAATTAACACATATGAGGGCTTAAAGGTTGCCTCTGCCAGCAAATTTCATCTCTCCAGCTGCTGGATATGCTCCCAGATCCCTTATCATGCAG
Organism: Gopherus evgoodei; assembly: GCF_007399415.2. NCBI lineage: Eukaryota > Metazoa > Chordata > Testudines > Testudinidae > Gopherus > Gopherus evgoodei. Next base: position 150,495,998 of record NC_044323.1, read on the forward strand.
CAGGGCTGCCCTGGAGGGCAATTCCCAAGAATTGGTCTGATCATTGCCAATGGTGGTTTGCTACTGGGGGAAAAAAGTCTCGTTACACACATAATGTTCCTGGATTAGAACCTGGTTTGCCAATGAGACACTGGCCATAGAAAGGAGCCTCAACTCTGAACTTTACCAACTTCGACTCTTGGCTTTGCAGAATTGACAGGCCCTGGACTATGTCCTAGCCTCTCAAGGTGGAGTATGTGCCCTTATTGGGGATGAATGCTGTATATATGTCCCTGATAACTCGACGGACATTAATAGGCACATTCTATCTGCTGAACAAGCCTTTAATCAGTGGAAGGCTCAGGAACAGGTTCCTTCCCTTTTGATTCTCTCTTTAGGTGGTTGCCTGACTTTGGTGGGGTGGGTACAGAACTGGTTCGCTTCTTGTTAATAGGAACAGCATTATGTTTATTTACCCTCTTGTAATATTCACCTGTTGTAGAACAAACCTTACCAGTAATAATCTTACAACCTCTGTCACACCTATGCTGATGGCTGGTCCATGTCAGCATCCCCCAGAACCAGATTTAGACCAAGTGCTGTCATCATATAATGAGAAGACTCAAGCAGGAGCTTATTTGAGTATTCTCAAAGGAGGGATTGTTGGGGACGCACTTGGCATAAACTAGGTAACTCGAGAGGATGGAAGGCCATGAGAGCTGGTGAAGTCCTCTTGCTCTGAGCCATAGTGTACCAGCTCTCCTCCAGACTCCATGTTTGACCCCAGGTTGCCCTTGTTGGGAGGGGCTATTCTGACTCCTACAGTTACTAGGTAGACTTAGCCTTGGGTGGGGACAGTGTGAGTGACAGATAATGTTGTAACATGTAACAGTTTTGGGTTCTAGTATAAATAGTTAGGTAAGCTGTTTGTTTGGGGCGCTTGATCTGAGCCCTGCTTGGCTCCAGGCATCTATTTGTGATCACAAATAAAGGTTTGTTTTCTTCTCCACCCTGGTGTGTTCTATTGGTTGCAAAGCACACTGGGCAACGAACCCAACCGTTGCCACCCTCAGGCACTGTGTGCTGGCAACATGGAGACACCTGCAAGGGGGTACAAATGTTAGAAGCAACACTTTGAATGCTAATCCTGATTTACCTGCAAAACTGGGCACTAGGTGCTCGTACTATAGATTTCTAGGAAATTCACATCAAGATTAAATATGCAAGAAACCCAAACTTGTGGGAGTATGGAAATTCACATGCAAGGTGGCCAGACTACTTTACAGGCAAAGAAGGGCAGATGGTGGCGTAGCAGCTGCTGAGGACTGTTTTACCATCTATCCCAAGCATAGGTCTCTGATTCTAAGCAGTGATTTGTCACTGCATTAACCTCTGCTCTTATCTTGTAAGTTTAGATTTAATACTGAATTTTCTAGGCCTTTAACATTTGTTTTTCTGGACTCTAGTGTTCTAGAAAGGCAATGCACATTCCAGTATTTTATTGCAATATAGCAATAGGCTGCATAACTCTAGCACTTGCTCAAAACTAACAGCTTTTGAGATTCATAAAATACCAAAAGTAAAACTGAGGTGGATTTTACTCAACAGCAGCCATTTACTGTGAGTAGGCTGCAGTACAAACTAAATAGCTATTATCCCTTAGAGGTGATCTACAAGGAATTTAAAAAAAAATTGGACTTGTGCCCTCTTTTACTTTCATGTGATGGACAAAGGTGGCTTGAAAAGCTTTTTTACTCTGCTTGTTTTTAACTTATTAAAAGTCAAGACTACCAGTTTGAGTCTTTTATGATGATGATGATAGACCACCATTGGGAATCAAAGGATGTTTATTGTAAGCCCTTGGCTTCTGTGACTCCATCTGGTTCTCCTCCAATCCCTTTAACTGCTCCTTCAATAAGTCCTTCAATGGATCCTCCTCATCCTCCTGCCAACTTTCTGTGAGAAGTCCATAGGGTTCTGTCCTTAGCCTCCTTCTCTTCTCCCTCTATACCTTATCACTAGGTATTCCATTTGCATACACAAATTCAACCACCATCCCCATGCTGTCTCTCAGTTCTGCCCCTCAGCCCCAGACCTGTCTCTTTCTGTTCAGACTGAAAATCTCAGACTGTCTCTCTGACATCTGCTTGTGGCTATCTAGATGTCAGCTCAACCAGGCTAAAACAGAACTCTCAAACTTTCCCCTGCAAGCCCTCCCTGCTACCTCCTTTCCTGATCACTGTAGACAACACCTCCATCCTGCCCATCACCCAGGCTTGTAACCTGGTAACGATGAACTCGTAACAGGTCATTACTGTCAATTCAGACCTCTCTCACATTCAGATTATGCCTAAATCTCGCGGATTCTTCCTGCATAATATCCCCAAGATCTGGCCTTTACTATCTATCCACACAGCTAAAACCCATCCAGACTTCCATCCTTAATTACGGAACATTATTTTCGCTGAATGCTTCTGCAAAGGTTATTCTCCTAGCCCATTGCTTTGACCATGTCACTCCCCTCTTTGCCTTCCTCCAAATGGGTCCCTCTGCTCTACGCCATCAAACAGAAGCTACTTGCCTTCACATTCAAGGCCCTTCATGGCCTGCCCCCACCTACCTATCAACTCCTGCCTCTGATCAGCGCAGCAGGCCAGCCTCCTTTACCCATGTGTTTCATTTCCAAACTGTGATTTTTCCCATGCTTGGGAGGAGCTCCCTGTGAATACCTCCAAAGCGACCTCATTATCCTCTTTCAGTTCCCTCTGGAAAAACTCTCCTTCACTGTGAGGCCTACTAAAAAGTTGACAGCGATTAGGCTGCTGATGTGCTGAGACCTCTATGGGGCATGTTGACCTATACTGTCCCATTGTTACCTTGTTTGCTCCCATTACAGTGTCTGTATCCACCCATTGTCCCTTGCGTTATACTTCGATTGTAGGCTCTCTGGAGCAGGGACCATCTTTTTGTTCTGTGTTTGTACAGCACCTAGCACAGTGGGGTCCTGCACCATGACTAGGGCTCCTAGGTGCTACCATAACACAAACAAACAAATAATAATAATGAAAGAGTGATGGGTGTGCTGACTATTTAACAGATGCTTCATGTGGCCCGACTCAGTAACAACAGATGGACTGCAGCTATATCTGAGTGGTATCCGCGAGAACTGAAACGGCCATGCGGTCATCCTCCAAAGAGATAGGATGATTTCCTAACAAGGAGATAAGCATGGCGAAGACTGGCCAGAGTGAGAGAAGACTGGACGATGTGTTGTGATCAGCTCAGTCTTAACTGATGAAGGACAGTCTACGCAGTCTACGCTTCACTGCACTGAAGGGAACTTTGCCAGAGGATGTTGTGAAGGCCAAGACTATAATCAGGGTTCAAAAAAGAACCAGAAAAGTTCACAGAGGTTAGGTCCATCAATGGCTATTAGCCAGGATGGGCAGGGATGATGTCCCTTACCTCAGTTTGCCAGAAGCTGGGAATAGGTGACAGGGGATGGATCACTTGATGATTCCTGTTCTGTTCATTCCTCTGGGGCACCTGGCATTGGTCATTGTTGGAAAACAAGATTCTGGGCTAGATGGACCTTTGGTCTGACCCAGTATGGCCGCTCTTATGTACTTTGGGAAGGATGGCCTTGTGGCTACTCCACAGGACTTGGGCAAATTACTTAACCCCTCTATGCCCCAGTTTCTCTATCTGTAAAATAGGGATAATTCCTACCTGCACTGGTGGGTTGCGAGGTTTGGTTCATTAAAGACCGTAAAGTGCACCGAGATCCCCAGACAGAAAGTAATAGGGGAGAGAGAGAGAGAGAGAGAATAGTGAAGTACAGTGCAGAGGAAAGGAGAAATTATACAGTCCATTACTCTGGCCTTTTCACCTCTCCAGCGTAAAGGTTGCCATGCAGAAGTTTCACTGTTAGATATGCCCTCAAACCTCAGATAGTTTCTGCACTGGAGATTTCAGTGCTTTTCCCCTACATTTGAATTTGATGCCCTGCAACACAAGTATTTAAGGACAGGGAAGCCATCATAGCCTTAGGATACAATGCTCCAGTACCAAACAACTCAGATATTCAGCTTTACTACTGTAACAGTTTGGCACATGTGAAAGAAAGGAAACTCACAGGAGCAAAGGAAATGTCAGACTGGATCAGACCAGTGGTCTACTAGCAGCTGGTCTACGCTGCAAAGTTTTGCTGACATAGTTAAGCCAGTTAGGAGTGTGAAAAACACCCCACTCCACCCTGCCGACATAGCTATGCTAACAAAACAACTGGTGTAGCTGCAACTGCACTGATGAAAGATTGCTTCCATCCCTTAGCTAATGTCAGTCAGCAAGGTGATGTAGAACTCCTATCAGCTTACACAGTTTCTCACACTAGGGGGCTCTGCTAGCTATACCAGTGTAGACAGGCTACTATGCTGTTTCTTGCCAGTGGCAACCGCAGATGCTGCAAAAGAAGCTGCAGAGCTTCACAGAACCCAGAGAGGATTGCGGTCCGGGATCTCTCACACTTTAGGGCAGAAAAAAACTAATCCCAGTGCCTCCCATACAGAGCAGAGATGCAAGTGCCTGGATCTCTCTCTCAGCTGCAGCTAGCTTTATCTTTTAGACTGTACCTTCAAAGAAGCCCCTATGTTTGCTGATAGACTCACCCACACCACAATATGGGCATTTTTTTTTAAATTAAGAAACAAACAGGCCATAGAAGAATCTCAGATTGTTTTGACAGGTGTTGATTTCCCTTTGGAAGCTGCAGTGAAGAAGAGGCAGGAACAGCTATCAGTACTGCAGAAATATAGCCTGTAATTAGAAGGCACTTCTTGTGTCCACAGCAGCTGGTTATATTAACCCTCCTTTCAGGGTCAGCATAAAGACAACAATGAAAGCAGCAACCAAGGTTCTACTGTTGCAGAGAAAACACAGGGGTGTCCAAATGCAGAGGAGTGAAGTGAGATTTTAAGCCAGCTGTTAACTCCAACTGGACAGATGCTCCTACCTTACTAGTCTGGGAAGACAGTATAGTGAGAATACATTTCATATGCAAGAATAACATTTATATGCTCCATTGCACCTGCTGCGAGATACAGGTTTGTGCCATAATTAAACACAAGTACAAGGCTGCAGTGTGAATTCACTGCTGACTGACAGCAACTAAATTACAAAATCCTTTTCAAAGTGATATGAGATGCATCGCTGTTTGGCCTCAGACTGCAGCTTGGTTGAGATTAATGTCAAAGAGGCACGAACATTACTAGAGAAGGGAGCAGAGGGGAAAAAAGAAATACTTAAAGGCATCCTGCAAAGGCGAAAACATAATTGTATTTTGTGCACTTCTGCTTCTTTACCATGAATGAAGAATGCCTGAAATAAAAGATCTCTTCTCAATACTCCGGGAACAAGATTTTTTTAATATTTGTTTTTATTCCCCCCACAGGGTTTGCCTAGCCTGTTCTTCCTGGTGGACTCCATGGACAACTGAGGAAGAAGTATATTTATCACATACCAAGCACATAAAACCTGAATCATTGCTGCCAAGTGTCATGATTTTATCTCAAGGCTCATGATAGGTGGTATTTCTCTTAAAGCCTTAGCCTATGGAGTCATGTTATTATATAAAAAAATTACAGATTACATTTAATGTTTCTAGTTCTTTACTTGTGGAGAAAAGCTGAAAAATGCAAACACTAAAAGGTCAATAATTAGGACACAAATAAGAAGAGCCCAAATGTATTTTTTCCCCTTCAAATCTCATGATTTTAAGCCAGTCTCGTGATTTTGGTGGCCCAACTCATGATTTTTGCATGCTTAGGACTGACACTACTGCTACTTGCAAAGGGCACCTTATTCAGAATGTTTAAACACTGGTTTTGTCAAGAGAATGGGCATTTTCACAGACTTCCCTAGCTCAGCACACAGGCACTATATGCTTTGCTCTGTGTGCAAACATGACGGAATGGTGGAGAGTCTCTGGGTTAGGCTAAAAGGGGTAAAAAACACAGGTGATGTCGTGCTGGGAGTCTACTACAGGCCACCTAATCAGGTGGAAGAGGTGGATGAGGCTTTTTTCAAACAACTAACAAAATCATCCAAAGCCCAAGATTTGGTGGTGATGGGGGACTTCAACTATCCAGATATATGTTGGGAAAATAACACCGCGGGGCACAGACTATCCAATAAGTTCCTGGACTGCATTGCAGACAACTTTTTATTTCAGAAAGTTGAAAAAGCTACTAGGGCGGAAGCTGTTCTAGACTTGATTTTAACCAATAGGGAGGAACTTGTTGAGAATTTAAAAGTAGAAGGAAGCTTGGGTGAAAGTGATCATGAAATCATAGAATTTGCAATTCTAAGGAAGGGTAGAAAGGAGTACAGCAGAATAGAGACAATGGATTTCAGGAAGGCGGATTTTGGTAAGCTCAGAGAGCTGATAGGCAAGGTCCCATGGGAATTAAGACTGAGGGGAAAAACAACTGAGGAAAGCTGGCAGTTTTTCAAAGGGACGCTATTAAGGGCCCAAAAGCAAGTTATTCCGATGGTTAGGAAAGATAGAAAATGTGGCAAAAGACCACCTTGGCTTAACCACGAGATCTTGCGTGACCTACAAAATAAAAAGGCGTCATATAAAAAATGGAAACTAGGTCAGATCACGAAGGATGAATATAGGCAAATAACACAGGAATGCAGAGGCAAGATTAGAAAAGCAAAGGCACAAAATGAACTCAAACTAGCTATGGGAATAAAGGGAAACAAGAAGACTTTTTATCAATACATTAGAAGCAAGAGGAAGACTAAGGACAGGGTAGGCCCACTGCTCAATGAGGAGGGGGTAACAGTAACGGGAGACTTGGAAATGGCAGAGATGCTTAATGACTTCTTTGTTTCGGTCTTCACTGAGAAGTCTGAAGGAATGTCTAGTATAGTGAATGCTTACGGGAAGAGGGTAGGTTTAGAAGAGAAAATAAGGAAAGAGCAAGTAAAAAATCACTTAGAAAAGTTAGATGCCTGCAAGTCACCAGGGCCTGATGAAATGCATCCTAGAATACTCAAGGAGTTAATAGAGGAGGTATCTGAGCCTCTAGCTATTATCTTTGGGAAATCATGGGAGACGGGGGAGATTCCAGAAGACTGGAAGGGGGCAAATATAGTGCCCATCTATAAAAAGGGAAATAAAAACAGCCCAGGAAACTACAGACCAGTTAGTTTAACTTCTGTGCCAGGGAAGATAATGGAGCAGGTAATCAAAGAAATCATCTGCAAACACTTGGAAGGTGGTAAGGTGATAGGGAATAGCCAGCATGGATTTGTAAAGAACAAATCGTGTCAAACTAATCTGATAGCGTTCTTTGATAGGATAACGAGCCTTGTGGATAAGGGAGAAGCGGTGGATGTGATATACCTAGATTTTAGTAAAGCATTTGATACAGTTTCGCATGATATTCTTATAGATAAGCTCGGAAAGTACAATTTAGATGGGGCTACTATAAGGTGGGTGCATAACTGGCTGGATAACCGTACTCAGAGAGTAGTTGTTAATGGCTCCCAATCCTGCTGGAAAGGTATAACAAGTGGGGTTCCGCAGGGGTCTGTTTTGGGACCGGTTCTGTTCAATATCTTCATCAACGATTTAGATGTTGGCATAGAAAGTACGCTTATTAAGTTTGCGGACGATACCAAACTGGGAGGGATTGCAACTGCTCTGGAGGACAGGGTCAAAATTCAAAATGATCTGGACAAATTGGAGAAATGGTCTGAGGTAAACAGGATGAAGTTCAATAAAGATAAATGCAAAGTGCTCCACTTAGGAAGGAACAATCAGTTTCACACATACAGAATGGGAAGAGACTGTCTAGGAAGGAGTATGGCAGAAAGAGATCTAGGGGTCATAGTGGACCACAAGCTTAATATGAGTGAACAGTGTGATACTGTTGCAAAAAAAGCAAACATGATTCTGGGATGCATTAACAGGTGTGTTGTAAACAAGACACGAGAAGTCATTCTTCCGCTTTACTCTGCGTTGGTTAGGCCTCAGCTGGAGTATTGTGTCCAGTTCTGGGCACCGCATTTCAAGAAAGATGTGGAGAAATTGGAGAGGGTCCAGAGAAGAGCAACAAGAATGATTAAAGGTCTTGAGAACATGACCTATGAAGGAAGGCTGAAGGAATTGGGTTTGTTTAGTTTGGAAAAGAGAAGACTGAGAGGGGACCTGATAGCAGTTTTCAGGTATCTAAAAGGGTGTCATCAGGAGGAGGGAGAAAACTTGTTCACCTTAGCCTCCAATGATAGAACAAGAAGCAATGGGCTTAAACTGCAGCAAGGGAGATTTAGGTTGGACATTAGGAAAAAGTTCCTAACTGTCAGGGTAGTTAAACACTGGAATAGATTGCCTAGGGAAGTTGTGGAATCTCCATCGCTGGAGATATTTAAGAGTAGGTTAGATAAATGTCTATCAGGGATGGTCTAGACAGTATTTGGTCCTGCCATTAGGGCAGGGGACTGGACTCGATGACCTCTCGAGGTCCCTTCCAGTCCTAGAGTCTATGAGTCTATGACCAGAGAAAATGGCATGCTCCCCAATTTCCAAAGGGCTGTCCACAGTAGTGATCTTGTCTGTTTGACTTTGATGCTCTGTTCTAACCAGGAGCAGGGACAGGTAAGAGAAAAGCCAGGCTGAAACTAAGGAACAGGAAAGAGAGACCAGGTTTAAGAAATAGCCTCAGATCTGAATTTTGCAGCTTAGACTCCTCTCTAATGTATTTCCAGAGTACAAGAATGAGGACAGAAAGAGGGATACAGGGGCCGAAGTTGTTGAAGTATTATGGTGAACTATAGCAGCAATACAGCCCTAGAGTATGCACCAAGCCCAGTGTTTTTATATTACTGTATAAAGCAGGCACCACCAGACAGTATAATGGGGCACTGCATTCCAGCACCTGTTACTGCTATTTACAGATGAGCTGCCCCCGTAATAACTTTGTAACGAGAGCTGAAGGAACAAATGACCTTTTTGGTTGGGGCTGTGATGCTGTTGATTTAGCTCTGATTGTCTAGCACGTGTAATCAAAAGGATTCACCATCTTTGTCTTTCCCTTGTAAAAAACCAAAAACCAAAACAGGCAAATCAGGGAGCGAAGAATAGCATTTTTCAGATATTTTTGAATATAACAAGAGATTTTAAAAAGATAAAACTTCAGTGGAGGAAACCCTGGAAGTTTAATGAGTCTTTTGTCTTGACATGTTTTTCCTATGACCCAACAGAAGTATAAGGTGCTGCTTCTTGGCGTAGATCCAATGGCATATTAGTTTCACTTTGACACATCCTTTACCAGAGGGACAAGGGCATAAAACCTGTATTTGCACAGAAAAGACTCAAACCAATAGCTCTTTTCTATCATCAACTACTTTGATTTTAACTGCAGTGGAGGATTATTTTTCTTGCTGTTTCTGAGTCCCTTCCTTCAATTGCTGGGTGATTTGCTTTAAAAAAACCCAAGCCATCATGGGTCTTACAAGATAAGAAATGCATAAAATATACTAAGAACTTCTTTCCTGAACTGGGTCATGGAGGGGCTGGGCTGGGCTGGGCTAAAGGGGTGTTATAGAGCTTCCAATACTGTGCTCTTTTTGTCTGTGTGTTCACAAGCACACACACACACTCTCAATCAATCAAATACACCCTCAAAACAAACACATGCTTTGCAAACATACACACAAAGATAAAAAATACTGCACTGTTTAACTGCTTTATAAAGATACCCATAGAAAATCAAAATTGCTAATACTCCTTGTCCCCAAATACAGTGGAAATTTAGCATTGGGAACAATATTTGCTTAAAGGAATATGCCCACAAGGAAATTTCTTATTCTGCTACTAGTGGCAGGTATTTCATTGGACAATTGGAATATAAATTTTTCTGTCGGGGTAGAAATTAACACCTGTGCAGGAAGTCAGCATGAGGGCTATTTAAATCCTAATTTGAGAGCATAGGCTACATGCTGGCCTTCTGCATGGGGATGAAATTCACCCTTTGAATGAGGGTCATGGAAACATGAGCAAGCCCTTGAGTTTTGTTTCCTTACAAGCAGTCTTAGAGCTACCAGCAGTGACTGACAGGCAAACCTCAGTCCTGATAAGGACCCGAGATTTCAGGAAAGATGGTGCTGCAGCTAAATCACAAATAGGACACAGGTCACTTTGATTCTGTTCCCAGTTCTGTCATTGACTCCCTGAAAGATCTTTGCCAGACCAATCTGCATCTCCGGGCCTCAATTCGCAATGAGTGTGTGAGGATTAATAGGTCTATGGGGCTTTGAGATCTTTGCTGCTATTATGGATAGTTTCCCCATTTTGCAGATCAGGAAACCGAAGCACAAAGGGATTGTGATCTGCCCACCATCACACTGAATTGGTAGAGCTAAGATGACAACACAGTAGCCCAGTCCCACGATCTAGTCCCTAGAGCACACTTCCAAAGTGGTGTCATCACAGAACTGGAGAACTTCTTAGAATGAATGGGGGAATTTGTGATAAGACAAAGGAAGTGAACACAATTCAGAAAGTACATAGACTAAGTGGCAGTTTAACTGCTTAGCACTTCTTCACTCCCACTGTGATAGAATTATAAACAAACACGTTGCTTATGTACAATAGCCAAGGCTTTCAAAAGTGCATAGCGATTTTAGTAGCCCAACGTGAGACATCCGAAGGGGCCTTGACTGTCAGGGAGCAGCTACTACTAATTTTTCTTTACCAGTGACTCAAAAAAGCAGCACCTAATTGAGTTATACAGTTAATGCACACAAGTCAGAAATGGCATATGAGATAATATATTTAATAAGGCTGTCAAGCAATTAAAAAAATTAATCACAATTAATCACATTATTAAACGATAATAGAATACCATTTACATATTTTTGGATGTGTCATGGTATAATTCCCCACTCTGAACCTTAGGGTCCAAAAGATGGGGTACCAGCATGAATTCCTCTAAGCTCAGTTACCAGCTTAGTACTTGTAGCGCTGCCACCAACCAGGAATTCCAGTGCCTGGTACACTCTGGTCCCCCCAAAACCTTGCCCGGGGACCCCCAAGACCCAGACCCTCTGGATCTTAACACAAGGAAAGTAAACCCTTTCCCTCACCATTGCCTCGCCAAGGCTTCCCCTCCCTGGGTTACCCTGGAAGATCACTGTGATTCAAACTCCTTGAATCTTAAAACAGAGGAAAATTCACCTTTCCCCCTTCTTCTCTCTCCCCCTCCCAGATTCTCCCTGAGAGAGAAAGTAATCCTAACACAGAGAGAAAATTAACCTCTCTCTCCCCCTCCCCTCCTTTCTCCCCACCAATTCCCTGGTGAATCCAGACCCCGTCCCCTGGGGTCTCACCAGAATAAAAAAAAATCAGGTTCTTAAACAAGAAAAACTTTTAATTAAAGAGGGAAAAACAGTAAAAATTTTCTTTGTAAATCTAAGATGGAATATGTTACAGGGTCTTTCAGCTATAGACATTGGGAATACCCTCCCAGCCTAAGTATACAAGTACAAAGTTAAATCCTTTCAGCAAAATACACATTTGCAAATAAAGAAAACAAACATAAGCCTAACTTGCCTTATCTACCTAGTACTCACTATTCTGGACATATGAAAGAGACTGTATCAGAGAGATTGGAGAGAAACCTGGTTGCACGTCTGGTCCCTCTGAGCCCCCAGAGTGAACAACCAAAATCTAACAGCACTTACACAAACTTCCCTCCCTCAAGATTTGAAAGTATCCTGTCCCCTGATTGGTCCTCTGGTCAGGTGACAGCCAGGCTCACTGATTTTGTTAACCCTTTACAGGCAAAAGAAACATGAAGTACTTCTGTTCTATTAACCCTTGACTATCTGTTTATGACAGGATGTTTTCTACATGTTCAAATATATTGATTTTAATTACAACACAGAATACAAATTGTACAGTGCTCACTTTATATTTATTTTTTATTACAAATATCTGCACTGCAAAAATCCAAAAGAAATAGTATATCTCAATTCATCTGATACAAGTACTGTAGTGCAATCTCTTTATCATGAAAGTTGAACTTACAAATGTAGAGTTATGTACAAAAAATAACTACATTCAAAAATAAAACAAAGTCCATTAAGTCCTACTTCAGCCAAATGCTCAAAGACGTTTGTTTACATTTGCAGGAGATAATGCTGCCAACTTCTTATTTACAATGTCACCTGAAAGTGAGGACAGGTGTATGCATGGCACTGTTGTAGCCAGTGTCACAAGATTTTTACGTGCCAGACAGAGGTGAAAGTAAGCCGGTACAGAACAGAACAGGAGACATACAATTCTCCACCCAAGGAGTTCAGTCACAAATTTAATTAATTAATGTGTTTTTTTTTTAAATCGATCATCAACAGCATGGAAGCATATCCTCTGGAATGATGGCCGAAGCATGAAGGGGCACACGAATGTTTAGTATATTTGGCACGTAAATACCTTGCAACGCTGGCTACAAAACTGCCATGTGAACGCCTGTTCTCAATTTCAGGTGACATTGTAAATATGAAGAAGGCAGCAATATCTCCTGTAAATGTAAACAAATTTGTTTGTTTTAGCTATTGGCTGAACAAGAAGTAGGACTGAGTGGACTTGGTGGTAGGTGCTAAAGTTTGACATTGTTTTGTTTTTGAGTGCAGTTATGTAACAAAAAAATCTACATTTGTAAGTTACAATTTCGTGATTGCACTACAGTACTTGCATGAGGTGAATTGAAAATACTATTTCTTTTATCATTTTTACAGTTCAAATATTTGTAATAAAAAATAATAAAGTTAGCACTGTACACTTTGTATTCTGTGTTGTAACAGAAATCACTATATTTGAAAATGTAGAAAAACATCCAAAATATGTAATACATTTCAATTGGTATTCTATTGCTTTACAGTGCAATTAATAGCAATTAATTTTTTAAATCATGATTAATTTTTTGAGCTAATCACATGAGCTAACTGCATTTAACTGGTAGCCCTAATATTTAATATTACTTCACAGCTATTAAAAGCCTCCAGTGAAATATAAATTGAAGACTGAATAATAAAGACACTTCATCATTTATCTATATCCAGCAGGAAGTCCCATTATATCAGGTAGCAATGGGGATTAAAAAGTATTTAAAAAGAGGCCAGAAGGGAAAGTCAAGGACAAGTAATTAATTTGGAAACATTAATCTCGCCCATTGTCTAGTGGGAAGTGCTCTGCAGATACTGGCTCTTGGGAAAGAAATTTTTCAAGTGTTTAAACTGCTGACCATAAAAGTGATAGCAGAATATTTAGCAAAATAGGGAAGGTAGCAGGATTCTGACAAATTGTTTGAGAACTAGGAGCTGCTCAGATGGTCAAAGGGGCAGGAAATATTATAGTGCCAGGGCTCTTGAGTCTAACTGCAACATGTTCAACAGAGTAAAACTTGAAATGGCAAATATAAGGCACACTTGATACTGTAAACTTAATTATATAAAGCGAATATGCTGATAATGCATTAGAAAAAAAACAGGCACGGGGTCAAAGTCCATATGCAGGAATTCAGGGCTTTGTCTTATATAATCGCCTATTACCCACTCATGTCCCGATTTTTCACACTTGCTATCTGGTCTCCCTACTTAGGCCAGGAAATTTATAAGAATTACTCATCCTATCGAAAGTCTGTAATGCAGTATATACTCACCTCACAGCCAATTTATGCTTAATCCTTATTTTGGTTGTTCAACATTTATCTCCTGTTTGACAAGTTTAAATGTAGAAGAGCTTTGCTGCAGTAACATATGCTCCAATGAAAGCTTTGATTTTATATATTATTACCTTATCAATAAAATTTCAGGGCTGCATTAAAATAAAATCTTTGCAGTAATTTAAAGCAATTAATACGGTAAAGCACATCCTGAAAACTATATTGCTGTGAATAGGTTCTTAGGTAAACAAACTATATCCTCTCTGTGGGTAAGCTTCACCCTTTTCTTAAGGCTGCTGAGGTAGGATAAACAATAACGGTATATAGAGTCATGGAACTGGAAGACACCTCAAGAAGTCATCTAGTTCAGTCCCCTGCACTCGTGGCAGGACTAATTAATGCTAAATATCAAGTCCAAGTCAGGACTCCCTCTGTTTTAGCCTCTAGTGTATTATTATACGTCCCCAGCTTGGGTTCTTCTGGTAGCTGTTCCAAGCGCCTTATGCCAAAATTAAATGGGCCCATTAAACATGCAGTCAGCTGAGAAAGCAACTCAAAACCAATCAATCAGTTTAGAAAGCAAGCCCCAAAATTGGCCATAAATGCTGCAGATTCATACTATTCAGTAAACAGATTCCTTTCACCATGAAAGACTGACTGGATCGCATGTCTGCACAGTTAGAGAACATTTTGTAGCAGGCACAGAAACTGTATGCATCAATGCACGCCATAACCTTTCTTCAGGAGCATATAAAAATAGGAAAAATATTACTACATATCCAAAATTTTAGGCCATCACAGGTTAATTGGCGAGGGATGTGACTGGTGACACAAGAGTATGCTCAAGAAAGTTGTCTAGCAACATATCAATGAGATTAGAACAGTGTACCTGATTTACAGTGACTTACTTCTCTGAACTACAGGATGCAGTAACAACTGCTGGTGCTGACAAAGTGCATTGCTACTGGCAATAGTGTGTGTTCATGGCTAAGTAAAACAAGAGGCCATTGGGCTGTATGTTCAGCTCTGTCAGTTTCTATGAACACCCTTGTCTTGCAGAAATAGGTTTCTGCTTAAAAACTAATTGATGACCTTTCAATGCTGTGCACTCCCTCTGGAACAAGGAAAGTTCCCCTTTTGTGTCAATGTACATCTTGATGCTTACATTCAAAGAATTCTCTGTAAACAAAAATTGGTGGAGCAGAACCAGTTTTGTGGGGTTCACATGAGATAGTACCTGAATCCAAACCACTTCTTTGATTTTGCAAAACCAGTAGAGAGCTAATAATTGTTGGGACAATATAGCCCAGGGTTACAGGTATGCTCCAGAAGATGGTGGTCCCCCCTCATACGGTCTTACTCCTGAAAGCTCACTGAAGCAGCAGCCTGCATTAAGGACAAAGTACCTAATTTCATTCCAACAGTCTATAAAGGACACAGTAATGTCCATTCTCCTACAGGAGTGAACATAAAACAGTTCAATACATTACTTGCAAATTTTACCTGGCAAGATCCAGAAGCCCCAAACTGCTTAATGCTTAGTTGGTTAACACCAGGATACGTATAGCCGTTAAATTTTTGGAAAGGAAAACAAGAAGAGCTTTCCCATGTTCTTTCACCCCAGGATGTACCCATACATTCCATTGCACTTAGCTGAAGAAGTGTGAAAGCCCATCTAATTTTAGCAGATCACTATAGCAGGTAACAACCATCTTTCCCTATGTCCTCTTCAGAAGAAGCAGAAGACCATTTTCCACCTGTGACACAAAGCTGGAGGTGAAAATAAAATAGATTTCCCCCCTTTCACATAACCCTGCAAGTAATGAATGGAAAGGACAAGTGGGCAAGTCCCTTAGGATGATGATAATGAACGACAAAAAGAGTTCTCACGTACCTGTGGAAGCAGCAAGGTAGAAACTATCCCAAAAGTGACTTCAAAGTTGTCTTTAAACCACAGACCAACTGCATGGATACAGCCTCGCACATGGATAATGTCAACCAGTTGCAGTCGCTGCAAGCAGAACAAAACCAGGGAGTAAGAGGTTTTGAAATCCAATGGGAGCTGGGAGCCTAACTGCTCTTTGTGCCTTTGAAGTGATCCGGGTTGCCAGCGATTAGATTCTAAGGTATATATGTTACACCCGGGGTAACTTATTTCTTTGCAATATTCACTCCAAAGCTTTTTATACTAGGATGCAACCAGAGGCGCCTCTAGACGTTTCACTGCCCCAAGCAGGGCAGCGTGCCGCAGGGGGCGCTCTGCCGGTCGCCGGTAAGGCGGCTCTGGTGGATCTCCCGCAGGCGTGCCTGCAGAGGGTCCGCTGGTCCCGCGGCTCTGGTGGACCTCCCGCAGGCGTGCCTGTGGGAGGTCCACCAAAGCCGCGGGACCAGCGGACCCTCCACAGGCACACCTGCGGGAGGTCCACCGGAGCCGCCTGCTGCCCTACCGGCGACCGGCAGAGCGCCCCCCACGGCATGTCACCCCAAGCACGTGCTAAGTATGCAACCACTAGGTATGTAAAAAATGCATCTTTTTAAAGAGTGGATGCAATTCTTACACAATGCACTGAAATCAGGGTAAACCTCATGGTTAACCTTCACCTTCCTTGTGCATTTAACATTCAAGCCCCAAACCTTTCTACCTAAAACTATAACAACTTCAGCCAGATCAGACTGATCTGTATTTTTCGGCTGTGGTTACTAGATGTATTTTCTGAGAGATCTCTGAAAGTGCGTCACTATGCACAGACTTCTCTCTTTCCTAAATGAGCCCATCTATCTGCTAAAACCTGGGAACAAAATAAGGGACAGCCATAAATGCTAAAAAAGGATTGCTCTTACGTGGCTGTAATTTCACTGGCCTTGATAGAATTTGTGCTGTGCAGTAGCAGCAAAATGCATCACAGTAAATTATGGGTATTGACCTCCCCTGCCTACAATGGAGGCCTATTAAAATGACATATGATAGCTAAGGTATTGGAGCACATTTGAGTCAGCATCTGTGTTTAACTTGTGTAGCTGCATTGGGTTTATGGTACTGCTGTTGCTGTTCTTAATCCCATTGAGAGAACAGAGGCTGCATTTTGATGACGCATGATTTTAAGAGGAAACTAGCTGGAAAATATTCAGGATAGGAAAAAACTAATCCAGAGCCTTAGCGACCATTCACAAATTAGAAGACAAAAGAATGAATTCTAGTCTCATTTATCTGGTGTATCTGAGTTTGGAATGGGCCCAAGAAAGACTCCTACAGCTCAGAAAGATGTGTCATGGTCTGTGAGATGGAATCTAGCACTTCTGCTGAGTCACTGCTTTAAATCCAGTCCAGGTTAATAGTGGCCAAAAATCGTTAGCATAGGCAGCCTAAATGAAATAAATTGACAGTCTTTAGAGTGCACCTGTGCATCCACAAGACAAAATGATTGCACAACTAATACCCCCATTGGCAGTTTTTGAAAAGATGGGAGACTGAATCCACTTGAGGGCTAAGAGCTGTGTTACGGGAACTTTGTCTTGCTACTGTTAGCAACACACTGAAATTTACAAGCATTCAGAATGGGGAGGTCATGAGGCAGATGGTTGATTTCACCTTCTTAAAATTCCTATTGCACATTGCTTCTATAATATTATAGACATGGACCAAACAGATTCAGGGCTACATTACAACTATGCCAGCCAGAACTTTGTGTTAGAGATGTGTGACAGACCCAGACCAGCGGGGTACAGGAGTCTGGTAGAGGGCAAATATACTGATCACTGGATGAGTAGTTTTCTGTTCCCTGAGTGACCAGAGCAGGGGCTGCACTAGAGTAATCAGGAACCTGCTAGAACCAATTAAGGCAGACAGGCTGATTAGATCACCTGCAGCCAATCAAGGCAGGCTAATCAGGGCACCTGGGTTTTAAAAGGAGCTCACTCCAGTCAGGGATGGGGGAGCCAGAGGAGAGGAAGTGTGTGTGAGCAGTTGGGAGCAAGAGGCACAAGAAACTGAGAGTGAGAGGGTGTGCTGCTGGAGGACTAAGTAGTACAAGCATTATCAGACACCAGGAGGAAGGCCCTGTGGTGAGGATAAAGAAGGTGTTTGGAGGAGGCCATGGGGAAGCAGCCCAGGGAGGTGTAGCTGTCATCCAGCTGTTACAGGAGGCACTATAGACAGCTGCAATCCACAGGGCCCTGGGCTGGAACTCGGAGTAGAGAGTGGGCCTGGGTTCCCCCCAAGCCTCCCAACTCCTGATCCGACACAGGAGGAGTTGACCCAGACTGTGGGGAAGATCACTGAGGGTACGTCTTCACTACCCGCCGTATTGGCGGGTAGCAATCGATTGCTAGGGGATCGATATATCATGTCTCATCTAGATGCGATATATCGATCCCCGAACGCACTTATATCGATTCCGTAACTCCACCAACCTGAACAGAGTTGCGGAATCGACAGAGGAAGCCACAGACATCGATCCCATGCCGCGAGGACAGTGAGTAATTCGATCTTAGATACTTTGACTTCAGCTACATTATTCACGTAGCTGAAGTTGCGTATCTAAGATCGATTTTCCCCCATAGTGTAGACCAGCCCTGAGGTGAGCAAATCTGCCAATAAGTGCAGGACACATCAAGGTAGAGGAGGAACTTTGTCACAGATGATAAAAGGGCACTGTGCTGGGGGGGAGTGTCTGGAAGCATCATACCTATGCTGTGCAGGAGCTAGGGAAAACAAAGCTCAGAAAAAGCAGCAAACCAAAAGAAACAAACTGCAGCGTGTGCTCCTAGCAGCATTGTTAGGTGTGTAGTATGGGCAGGGCTCTGTCCATGTGCCCATTTCCACCTGGTCATGTCCTGTTTGGGGCATACAGCACTGTAAGAAGTGCTAATGGTCCTCCATGCATACCCTGTGCTCACAAAGCACTAGCTTTAATATTGAGACACCTGCAATTCGGCCCTTAATGTTATAGTCAATGAGATAATCCTGTATGTACATGTAATGTACCACACCTGGAAAGGTCAAGCACTGATCCCTGGATCTCTGGATCTAGAAGCATGAACCTGTATTGCCTGAGCTAAAACACAGGTTTCATAGCTCAAAGGCTGTTCTGGAAATCAGAGAAATGAATATCCAGTTCCCTGAAGTCCCCAAATCAGATCACTCAGGAATTCATTGTCAGAAAACAATCTAGTTGCTGTTACTTAGAGAAAATGCTAATAGGCATATAAATACCATCTCTCCCTCTCTACTGTATACACTGCATGCCCAAATCTCATCCTACACAAACAGTTTTCCAGCAAACCACCATTGCCTTTTGCATTCGATCTGTTATGTCTTTGACTTGTGTTCAGATTTCATAATTCCCTTCCCTTTAAATAGAAGCAAAACCCAGAACAGCGTGAGTTTCTAAGCCAGGGTGGCCAACATGAGCCTAAGAAGGACCCAGAATTTACCAATGTACATTGCCACAGAGCCACAGTAATACATCAGCTCCCCCCTCCCAGCGCCTGCTGATCAGCACCGCCTGATCAGCTGTTTCGTGGCATGCAGGAGGCTCTGGGGAGGGGGGAAGAGGGGAGGAGCGAGGGCACAGCAGGCTCAGGGGAGAGAGTGGGAAGGGGGGAGTGGGAGTAGGGCCTGTGGCAGAGCCGGGGTTGAGCAGTGAGCACCCCCCGGCATGGAAAGTTGGTGCCTGTAGCTCCAGCCCCAAAGTCGGTGTCTATACAAGGAGCCATATATGAACTTCTGAAGAGGCGTATGTGGCTCCGGAGCCCCAGGATGGCCACCCCTGTTCTAAGCCTTTGAGATGATCTGTTTGCTGAATTCCAGACAGACTGAAGGCTTTTTGTTTACCCACACAGAGTGTCAAGCTCTGAATTTGGAGTAACGACAACAGGTGTGTGTTGGTCTAGTAGTCAGAGCAAATAACTCAGAAACTCCTCTTTGGCTCTGTTCCTACCTCTGAAACAGGCCTGCTCAGCACTCTCAGCCCTCTCCAGTGGAAGCTGGCGATGGCTAGCACTTTTCAGATAGGCCCTGTGTGACCTTGGGAAAATGACTTAGCCTGTCTCTGCCTCTGTTACCTGTCAATTGTATAGAATATTTACCTACCCCATAGGGGTATCCTGAGGCTTAATGCTAAATAATAAATTGTTGCACTTCTGGTACCTTCCACCAGAGGATCTCAAAACATTTCACATCAGGTAGAAGAGATGCATGGACCAGACTCCGGTGAGGAAGTGAAGCATGGTGCTCGTTCTACAAGATGTGGAAATTGAGGCATGCTGTCCCTAGATCACACAGTCGGACAGATACAGAACAGAACCTTGGTCTTCCAACGTTCAGTCCTGGGATCTACCCACAAAACTAACCTGCCTCATTTTTAATGAATAGTTGTGAAGGAGGAAAGATGCTGTAAAACCGCAAACTGTTATTTTTATTAGGAGTTTTTACAGATTGTCTCTAATGCACTTAAAAAAGCACTCAGAGACTGTAAGCTCTTTGGGGCAGGGACTCTCTGTTCTTTAGCACAAGGGGGCCTGATTCTTGCAGGGTGGACAGGTGCTACTGCAATACAAATAAATAACAATACTATATAAATAACGTGCTCCACAACAGCATCTACCACTTCTGAGAGAAGAGATTCCTATAGGTGGGGCAACTTCAGGCTATCAGGAACTCTGCTGGCCCCAGGCATGGTCATTAAGCAGCTCAATGCCTAATAAACCCTCCATACATGACTGTGGCCCTGACCATTGGCTTGTCTCCGACCACACGTCTAATTCTGCTCTGAGCACCAGGTTGCATCACGTACGCCCCGGTGTGTTACACAGGCCTTAGTTGGTGGAACTAACAAGTTATCCACCTTGAAGAGATCAGCAGTACTCATTGGTCAACCATCTGGGGTAAGAGCAGCCCCCCCCCAACCACATTGTGGGTCAGCTACAAAAAGAAAGGCAATTGCAGAGAGAGAGCAATCTCTGGGCAGCCGTGGAAAGGAAAAGCAGCCCCACAAGCCAAAGATGACATCCTCCTCCGAGATTAAACAGGATGACAATGAAATGCTACCTCAATGAAGTAGGTGAGTATGACAGGTGAGGACACTCCCCACGTGATTCCAAGCCTTTTTAAGACCGGAGACAACCTTCCTGTCAGATTTGGAGTTGAAAGCCTTTTAAATAACAAACCAACCTGTGATGAAAATGCACAATTCATACACTTTGCTTTACCCCCTTTTTGTCATTGTTGTTTTTGTTTGACAGACTGCACCGTGTCCTCCTCACCTTTTTTAATCATCATGTTTGTCATATAGAATCAGCTGGGGATGAGGAGATGACAAGTTTAATGATCTTTCTAAGCTGTAAACACAAGTTACCATTTGCAGTGGACATGTTTATTTTCGGAGGTATCATGCTTCTGGGCTCAGGACGTGCATGACAAGCCAGTTGTAATTGATACATCAGACTGTCCTGTATAAAGGAAAGCTTAGCATTCTGGCTCTCTGATTTTTTTTTCTATTTGCCTTGCAGCTTTTTAATTTAATTATCCCCAAATGAATAATGGGTGGGTGGGAAAGGTTCTGGGTGAATGCCCTTTATTACATAGCTACTAAAGAGCCTTTTACAGCATAAATGTTTGTATTTATAGTGGCAGCTTAAGCTTGAGCTTCCATTGTTTGTCTTCCTCTTTGACAATAATGAAATCTTTCCTTTCCCCTATAGCCAACTAACAGAAATCATAGTTATCTATAGAATTAACTAGGTGGCAGAGCAAGGTGCCACATGACAAATTTCATTCTAATGTGGCAAAGATGGCTCAGTGGTCTAATAATCAGACTTGAAAGTTGCTAGAGGTAAAGGTTCAAATTTGGCCCTTGGCCTTTCTGAATTTGATAAGTTACGCTCCATTCAATTTACTCATTATAGATGAGACCTTAAAAGTCCCAAGGCCTTCTCCGCTCTATGCAGATCTTACAAATCTGATGATGCTTATAACAACAGTGGGGGTCGTGCTCTGGCAGCATTGTTAACAAATGTTATGCTCGTCCCATGGCTGAGGCAGGGATCAGCTCTTTCTCTTTGTTTGGACAGCAGCTGGCACAATGATGTCCTGATCTTCCTGGAGCTGCTGAGAGTGACCCAAATATTGAGCATATAGCAAGAATAACAAATTACAGTGATTGTGTGGGGAACAAAGTGATTGCTGCATGCCTCTCTCCAGAGATGGTTGCCCTACATTTTAGTGGAAACACGATGTCCTTAGGAATGAAAGGTGCTAAAAAAAAAAAAAATCAGCTCTTTATCTGTCTTGTGGTAATGACTATTAGCCCCAGTCATGGATCCCACAGCGCTAGGTACTGCACAGACATTACAGCAAGACAGTCACTGCCCCAAAAACTGACACCACAAGGAATTTCTGTCCATCACTCAGGCTGCTGGAAAGCGGACTGTTATTCTGATAGAAGTTTAAAAAAAAATGAAACCCATCACAAAAATAGCTTAGTTATAAAAATACAGAGAAAATACCCCCAATTAAGTCTTTCTCAGCTCAGCTATTTAGAAAAGAAGGTACATTTATTTATTCGTTTGGTTCTGATGCAGCAGAGGATTGGATTTATAGCAGATGAGAAAACCCAAAGAGACACCTCTCTCATTTTTAGACATCCTAGTGGCTGATTAGACACACGACAAATCAATAGGAAAATGAACAGCAACTCAGTAGGACATTGACCAAATAACCCTGTAGCACAAATAAGATATACCGCACTCTCCCCAGCACCACCTCTCAAAGCACTACTCCTTCCTTCCTCAGACTCCTCTTAAGAGGAAAAGCTTTGCAGTGTGCCAGAATCATCCAGTCCTGCATATAGCTCTCAAAGTAGCATATGCCTTTAGAATGAATGGCTCATGAAGGAGGAGTCAGCAAGCAGAGAGCTACACTGCAAATGAAAGGCATATGTTACCTCTTTTTCAAGGGTCTTGTATCCACACAAAGTGTTGATGACTTCTCCAGGGACCTATTAACAGAAAAACTGTTTCAGGCTTAGAGCAGAGTTTTGAGGAAACAGAAAAAAATCCTGAGACATATAAAAGCTGCTACCACTGCCTCTGGAGCTTGGGTCTCAGACCTTTCATTACAAACACAGGACCGGTAATTAACAAGCCTCTGACTTTGACATCAGTGGGGACTTTTTCCAACACAACACAAAAGCTATAGACTAAGAAATATACTCCTAGAGCTTTCTAACTGATGCCTGAGAGTCAGTAATAGGCATGGAGTTTTTCCCATAGTAGCAGTGAAGTCTTTCCTATCCAGCCATCTTAGCCAATTTCATGCTGGCTAATGAAGAGCTGCTGCTACCTACAATGTGATGTCCAGTGCTTTGCTCAGTCCAGTTTGCAATGATTCATGGAGGGGCTCCTACCGATTCATTTGGGAGTTTATACAGCTTCCTATTAGGAAAATGTTCTTTATTTTCTCTGTTTAATTTCATTCCATTATTCCTAGTTATGTGGCCTATTACACCACCTTCAATAATATCTCTCCCCTTGGGGTGATCTAAGTGCTTCAGGAATCAGGACCTATACCATCATTGGAGAACATTATAACATTAGAACACAAACTCTCATTCTCTATGGTCCATGGGACTTTTCCACGAGAGGTTTAGAAACTGGCTTGGGAATTACAAAGAAGGAGGTTTTCCCATGAGTGGCCCACCATTTCCATCCCAGTTCTGTCAGAGAGCAGACATTCTGTTTTTTGGTCATTTTGATTCTTGATAAAACCTGGAAAGGCAGAGAAGCCTGAGAACTGTCAGGGAAGTTAGCAGAAGGCCTGCTGACAAGAAGGAACTCACCACGCCTCAGGATCAGGCCTATAATGCATGTTCGCTTATTTTGTGAATCAAACAGAAGCTTTCTTATTTCAAGGCAATAAACTGAGGCTAGGTGTATATTTCAAAAGGTGTGTTGTGTCCATACAATGGTCACATTGAAAACAGAATTTTAGCAATGACATGATTTTGGCAACCAGGAAAAGCTGCTGGACAACAAAACAAACTTTCCATGTTTTACAGGCACAGAGATGAAAAGGAGAAATGTGCACATTTTGGAGCAAAATTGCGCTTTTCTGTAAAACATGGCATAAAAGAAACTGTAGAACAGGCAGTAGCCATTAAGCCCCAGTCTGTTCCTTCTATAATTGGGAAGGAAATTATTTTAACATTTCTTTAGCACAAATAGTCATTTTGACAATATGTTACTGCTCAGGGCTATTGTAAAACACGCCTTTTCCAATTTCCATTTATGCACTGCTAATCTGCCTGTCTGTGGCAAACAGAACAGAGTTAAAAAGGTTGATATAACTCCATTGCTCAGGAATGTGTATGTGCATTAAACAGGGCACACGGGTGAAATCCAGACGGCACTGAAGTTAATGGGAAAGCTCCCATTGACTTCAGTGGGATCAGGATTTCATCCTTTGGGTGTGCTTCTCATTTGCACCATTCGGCCAGTACAGTGGGGCCTTTGAATGAGGGCAAATGTAATTCACACCTGTATTAAGGCCCCATGATGTTGCCAGAATGGTATAAAGGGGGCTTTTGTGTCACTGAGAGCCAGCCCTTTAAGGGCAAGTTTACACTTACACAGTGTCGCCCCAGCTGAATCGATGGGTGCACCACTGTAGCGCTTTAATGAAGAGAGCTCTCCCATTGGTGTAGATAAGCTCCTTCCCCGAGAGGCAGTAGCTATGCTGACGGGGTTGACATAGGAGCATCTACACAGGGGGCTAGGTTGGTATAATTACGTCAGGCAGGGATGGGTTTTTCACACCCCTGAGTACATAGTTATACCAGGCCTGAATCTTGCTTGACTTACAGTTCTGGAGCCTTGCTATTTCACCTGTCCAGCATGAGAGCAGGGTTTTCGTTTTTGTTAAACCTGTTATTCAATGGATTGCACCCTGAATAGCAATAAAACTGTCATCAGACACATCTCCAGGTGGTTCGGGACTATTTAGAAAAACTGGAAGAGCTCAAGTCCATGGGGCCAGATGCGCTGCATCCGAGGGTGCTAAAGGATGTTTTTTTCCTGCAACCTCAATTAGGATTCTTTAAAATACAGCCAGCTCTCCTGGACTCCTTTCCTCCTCATGTTATTCTCCCAGGGGATCCTGCCCATCAGTTTCCTGTGAAACCTTTCCCTGTTAGAGTCTCGTCAGAACTGGGGTAGTTTCTTGTGAAAAGTTTCACTTTTGACAAATCAACGTTTTCTGATGAAAAACTATTTTGTTGAAAAATTCCCAACCAGTTCTAGGTAAAACTCTGTGGTGAACCTCGTGGTGGTTTTTCCCAAGTATTCTCTTCCCATGGGTTCTACCCAGAAGAATTGCATTAGGACCCAATAACATCAACATCCATGAAGTCTTTTGAGCTGTCTTTGCAAGAGATAGTGTTTCATGCACTTCTGGAAAAGTCCTACAGAATTTAATCACAGTAAAACTTTCTACAGGTTCTGCATCTTTAGAATTTAAATAGAAAAGCATAGCCCTGTAAGCTTTTTGGGGCTTGGGCTTGTATTTCTAGGTGTTTGTACAGTGTCCAACTATTCTGGGGTGTGAATAAAGTATATCTATAATGATGTTGCTATGGAATTCCAGGGGTTGAACTAAAAATCTATTGTATGGGTAACTTTCTCACTCAAATAGAATATTTTCTATGCAAACCTGTTGAATTTCAATAAAAAACCTACTGGCATAATCCCTATTAAATACTATAGGATTTGTCCATAAAGGTTCTGTCATCAATTAATTTTTTAAAATGCATTTGTCTGGCACTTTCTCCAAATCCAGCTATTTCCAACTTTGCATTAAATGACTCAGAGTTCTTTTATCATCTCAATTTCCTGCCCTGGTGCCCAGACAGCCATCAGCTTCAGTAATGACATCATAACACCTGCTCCCAGCTGCATCAGATATTTCTGGTACACCGATCCCACTCTGGTCTATTTAGCCTTTAAATATGTCTGTTCTAGCTTTTGGATTTCATCTGTGCCAATCTCTTTTCTCTTTCTATTAACAGATATTTTAATTTCCTTGAACAGAAAGACCTTGATAGATAAGATGTGGGAGAAACATGGGTTTTCAAATGACATTTATATTCACTATATTATTGGCCCATTATCAGCGATATTAGTTTTTACATGCAAGATGGCCAATAGCAGCTTGCAAATAGCCTTTCCAAATGCAGACAAATTCTACAAGTGCTTGTATACTAATGCTAGAAGGCTAAATACTATGAACCTGAGTGCTGGTTTTAAATGGGGATATTGATATAGTAGACATCACAGAAACTTGGTGGAATGATGCTAATCAATGGGACACAGTAATACCAGGATACAAGATATACAGTAATTACAGAGTAGGTCATGCTTGTGGAGGAGTATCATTATATGTGAAAGAAAGCATAGAGTTAAACATAGTAAAAATCTTAAATGAATCAAACTGAACCACAGAATCTCTAGGGATAAAAATTCCATACTTTAATAATAAGAGGATAGCAATAGGAATATACTACCAACCACATGATCAGACTGCAAAATGTTCAGGGAGATTAGAGAGGCTATCAAATCAGAGAACTCAATAATAATGGGGGATTTCAACTACCCTTATATCGGCTGGCTATCTGTCACTTCAGAATGGAATGCAGAGATAAAATTTCCTGACACCGTTAATGACCTCTTCTTGGAACAGCTAATCCTGGAAACCACAAGAAGAGAGGCAATTCTTGATTTAGATCTAAGTGGAGCACAGGATCTGGTCCAAGAGGTGGATGTAGCAGAATCGCTCAATAATAGTGACCATAAGGTAATTAAATTAACATCCTTGTAGGGGGGGAAATACCAAAGACACCCACCAGAGTAGCATTTAACTTCAAAAAGGGGAAAGACACAAAAATGAGGAATCTAGTTAAAGGGAAATTAAAAGGAACAGTCACAACAATAAGAACGAGGAGTACTTGTGGCATCTTAGAGACTAACACATTTATTTGGGCATAAGCTTTCGTGGGCTACAGCCTACTTCATTGGATGCATGCAGTGGAAAATACAATAGGAATATAAACACACACACACACACGCGGAGGAGGAGAGGGAGAGAGAGAGAATATGAAAAGATGAAGGTTGCCTAAAAGTGGCAATTCAACAAAAAAACTTCAAAACACAGACTCCAGCAAGAAACTGCAGAACTGGAATTAAATTTGCAAACTGGGTACCATCAAATTAGGCCTGAATAACAACTGGGAGTGGATGGGTCATTACACAAACTAAAAACTGTTTTCCTCATGCTAATTCTTCTCCCTACTGTTATTCATACCTTCTTGTCAACTGTTTGAAATAAGCCATCCTGATTACCACTACAAAAGTGATTTTTCCTCATGCTGATAATAGCCCACTTTAATTGATCTGCCTTGTTAGAATTGGCAAGGCAACCCCCATCTTTTCACGTTCTGTGTGTGTGTGTGTGTGTGTGTGTGTGTGTGTGTGTGTGTGTGTGTGTGTGTGTGTGTGTGTGTATAGATATAATCTTCCTACTGTATTTTCCATTTCATGCATCTGATGAAGTGGGTTTTAGCCCACAAACACTTATGCTCAAATAAATGTGTTAGTCTCTAAGGTGCCACAAGTACTCCTCATTCTTTTTGCTGATACAGACTAACATGGCTACCACTCTGAAACCAGTCACAACAATGAAATGCCTGCAGGCTTAATGTAAACTATTTAAAAACACCATAATAGAGGCTCAAAGTAAACGTATTCCCCCAAATAAAAAAAATTCATAAGAGACCCCAAAAATGCCACCATGGCTAAACAGAGTACGGTAAAAGAAGCAGTTAGCTGCAAAAAGACTCCTTTAAAAATTGGAAGTCAGTCCTACCGAGGAAAATAGAAAGGAACATAAACTCTGGTAAGCCAAGTGCAAAAATATAATTAGGCAGACCAAAAGAGAATTTGAAGAGCAACAGCAAAACATCAGAAGTCACTAAGTAATAAGTCACTAGGACCAGATGGTATTCACTCCAGAGTTCTGAAGGAACTCAAATATGAAATAGTGGAACTACTATCTGCAGTACATAAACAATTGCTTAAATCACCCTCTGTATCAGATGACTGAAGGGAAATTAATGCAATGCTGATTTTTTAAAAAGGCTCCAGAGGTGATCCTGGCAATTACAGGCTGGTAAGCCTAACTTCAGTACCAGATAAATTGATTGAAACTATAATAAAGAACAGAATTATCAGACACATAGATGAACACAATACATTGGGGAAAAGTCAAAACAGCTTTTGTAAAGGGAAATTATACCTCAATCTATTAGAATTCTTTGAGGTTGTCAACAAGCATGTGGATATAGTGTACTTGGGAGTTTCAGAAAGTCTTTGACAAGGTCCCACACCAAAGGCTCCTAATCAAAGTAAGTAGTGATGGGATGAGAGAAGGTCCTCTCATGGATCAGAAACTTGATAAAAGATAGGAAATGATGGGCATAAATGGTCAATTTTCACAATGGAGAGAGATAAATAACAGGGTCCCCCAAAGATCTGTACTGGGACCAATGCTACTGGGTAAACAGTGAGGTGGCAAAGTTTACAGATGATGCAAAATCACTCAAGATAGGTAAATCCAAAGCAGACTGCGAAGAGTTACAAAGGGATCTCACTAAACTGGGTGACTGGGCAACAAAATGGCAGAAGAAAGTCAATACTGATTAGCGTGAAGTCATGCATATTGGAAAACATAATCCCAACTATACATATAAAATGATGGGGTCTAAATTAGCTGTTTTCAAATCAAGAAAGATCTTGGATTCAGCATGGATAGTTCTCTGAAAACATCTGTTCAATGTGCAGCGACAGTCAAAGAAGCTGACAGAATGCTAGGAACCACTGGGAAAGGGATAGATAAAACAGAAAATATCATAATGCCACTTCATAAATCCATAGTATGACCACATGTTGAATACTGTGTGCAGTTCTCATTGCCTCGTATCAAAAAAAAGATATATTGGAATTGGAAAAAATACAGAGAAGGGCAACAGAGCTAGGGGGAGAGGTAGATAAGCTGGAGGGTAGGGATAAGGTCCAGAGTGACCTAGACAAATTAGAGGTTTGGGCCAAAAGAAATCTGATGAGGTTCAACAAGGAGAAGTGCACAGTCCTGCACTTAGGAAGGAAGAATCCCATACACTGTTACAGGGTGGAGATTGACTGGCTAAGCCGCAGTTCTGCAGAAAAGGACCTGGGGATTACAGTGGATGAGAAGCTGGATATGAGTCAGCAGTGTGCCCTTGTTGCCAAGAAGGCCAACGGCATATTGGGTTGTATTAGTAGAAGCATTGCCAGCAGATCAAGTGACGTGATTATTCCCCTCTATTCAGCTCTGGTGGGCCACACCTGGAGTATTGTGTCCAGTTTTGGACCCCCCACTAAAGAAGGGATGTGGACAAATTGGAGAGAGTGCAGAGGGCAACAAAAATAATCATGGGGCTGGGGCACCTGACTTATTAGGAGAGGTTGAGGGGACCAGGATTGTTTAGCCTGCAGAAGAGAAGGGGTGGGGGAATCTGATAGCAGCCTTCAACCTGAAGGGGGGTTCCAAAGAGGGCTGAGCTCGGCTGTTCTCAGTGGTGGCAGATGACAGAACAAGGAGCAATGGTCTCAAGTTGCAGTGGAAGAGGTCTAGGTTGGATATTAGGAAACACTATTTCACTAGGAGGGTGGTGAAGCACTGGAATGGGTTACCTAGGGAGGTGGTGGAATCTCCTTCCTTAGAGGTTTTTAAGGTCAGGCTTGACAAAGCCCTGGGTGGGATGATTTAGTTGGGAATTGGTCCTGCTTTGAGCAGGGGGTTGGACTAGATGACCTCCTGAGGTCCCTTCCAACCCCGATATATTCTATGATTCTATGAAGAAAAATGCTTCTGTACAAGGAGAGATTAAAAAGACTGGGACTGTTCAGCTTAGAAGGATATGACAGAATTCTGTAAAATTGTGAATGGGTGGAGAAAGTGGATAAGGAAGTATTATTTACCCATTCACATATAACACATGAACCAGGAGTCACCCGATGAAATTAATAGGCAGCAGGTTTAAAGCAAACAGAAGGAAGTACTTCACACAACGCACAATCTGTGGTTCTCATCACCAGGGGATGTTGTGAGGATCAAAACTGTAACTGGGTTCAAAAACGAATTAGATAAGTTCCTGGAAGATAGTTTCATCAATGGCTATTAGCCAAGATGGTCAGGGACAGAACCCCATGCTCAGGGTGTCCCTAAACCTCTGACTGCCAGAAGCTGGGACTGCATGACAGAGCAAAATGGATCACTTGAAAAATTGCCCTGTTCTGATCATTCCCCCTGAAACACCTGGCACCAGCTGCTGTTAGAGGATACTGGGCTAGATGAAGTATTAGTGTGACCCAGTCTGGTCGTTCTTATGTTCTTGCCTAGATGCAGAGCAGAATTCACACTTACAGGCATAACAGATGGTAGAAAAGTTGAACTTGTTCCCACTGAAGAAATCTGAATTTCACTTTAAAATCCTCACCTTCCACCCCTGCCGATGTTTCAACAGCAATATTCACAGCTTTGCTTTAAGGTAAGTGCTGTGATTTCCAACTGGGCATACTGACAGGGGAATACAAGACAGGGAGAGTCAGGAGATCTGCGTCATATTCCCAACTCTGTCAGTCTGATTCTGTGACTTGGGGAAACTCACTTCTCTGTGTGGGTACGTCCAGACTACCCGCCGTATTGGCGGGTTAAAATCGATTGCTCGGGGATCGATATATCGCGTCTAATCTAGACGCGATATATCGATCCCCGAGCGCGCTTATATCGATTCCGGAACTCCATCAACCCCAACGGAGTTCCGGAATCGACAGGGAGAGCCGCGAACATTGATCCCGCGCGGTGTGGACGGGTGAGTAATTCGATCTTATATATTCGACTTCAGCTACGTGAACGTAGCTGAAGTTGCGTATCTAAGATTGATTTCCCCCCGTAGTGTGGACCAGCCCTAAGTCTTCTTCACCATCTGCAAGATGGGGATGGATAACAGTACTTAACTCCATGTAAGATGCTTAATTCCTTAGTGCCTGAACTATATCTACATGCAGAAGGCCAGCATGAGTCCTATGCACCACTTAAATCCCTAATTGTCCTCAAATTACTTAAGAGGCACAGTGTCTTGTGGTAGCCCTCTGCAGTGTTTGCAAAGCACTTAGCCATATGGCAATATAGAAGTGGAAATTGTTATAACTAATAGGAAAAGCAATAGTTAGTACACATTTTTTTGCTTTAGGTGTTGTGATAGAGATTTTGTTCCAATTTCTCACAGCATTCCTTGAGAGATTTCTACATAAATGGTTACAGGTGGACTTTCCCATTAACCCTCTCTTCCTCACTTTCCTTTCCACAGAGAGAAATCAAGAGTTTTACTGTGTGCCCAGAAAATATCACTCTGTGGAAGAGAAGACAACTAGTGACAGCACCTCCAAGAAGCAAGCAGGTGGAAGCCTGACTTCTGCCCATCTTTGTTGCTATTTGTCTCTGATATTGGAATTAACTTATTTATAGCAGATTCATTTGAAAGACGACATCAGATCTCTTGACAGTGAAAGTAGGGGTTTCTGAGAATTCTAGAGGTAAATTGTGATGACTGCAGGGATTAAGAGCAGGATGCAAAGTGCCTCCAGAAATCCTAAAGAAATGGGGAATAATTTCAGGTTGCCTGCAGCCATGCAATGTTGGGTTGTGATATGAGCTCTCACTAGCTAAGCTATGCAAATTGAGAATGGGGTCAGAATGGAAACAATGCCACAGAATGGTGCTATGGGGTACTCCATTTCAAGAACTGAGCATTTGTTCTAAAATGAATCTAAGTATAAATGTAACAATTCAAATTCAACTGCTCAAAGTTATTCTGACTCCTAATCAAGACCTTGTGAACACTACTGCATGATGGATTCTGTCTGTCTGTGGGCCTCAT
Source organism: Gopherus evgoodei (assembly GCF_007399415.2). Classification (NCBI taxonomy): domain Eukaryota; kingdom Metazoa; phylum Chordata; order Testudines; family Testudinidae; genus Gopherus; species Gopherus evgoodei. Next base: position 150,527,736 of record NC_044323.1, read on the forward strand.
TCTACCAGCTATGTTCAGTTTTTTTATGCCTTTCTGCAGACGACAGGCGTTTTGCCTGAGTAAGAGTGAAAATTGAGTACCCTTTACACTTAGGATATGGCTCAATTAAATTAAAGAAGTAAATGTGATATTTGGGACTGTAACTGATGCATGTGAGAAAGGTCTTGGATGCTGGCCACACTGTATATAGGGAGAAGAAAAGCTAGAAATATTCTCCCCTGGGGAATTTTAATCACAAAGCCCTACCTATCCTCTTGGAGAGCGAAAGCTCAAAAAGAATTTCCAGGTGCAAGTTAATTAGCAAAGGGCTCCTGAAAGATCGTTAATGAAATGGGATTACTGAGTCCTTAGAATCTCTCTCAGCCACAAGCCACTTGGTGTTTGAGGATGATTTTAGTGAGTGGGCCTATTTCCTGTAAGGGCTTGGGGAGAAAAAAGGTGCACTTGTTATTCTTTCCCTTTTTGTTTCTCAGCGAATTGCATGCTGGTGAAAGGTGCCAGATGGACAGGCCAGCATGTGCCCACAGGACAGACACAGTACAAGTTATGGCGTTGCCCGACACATCCCTCCCCCACCAATGTATCTTTGACAAGGCGAGAAAAACTCCAGAGGCAATAGAGTTTAGTCTCCTTGCTCAATTCTTGACATCTCTGCTAAGATACACACAGAAGGCAACATTTTCCAGTGGACAGAGCAAGGGACAGGGGACCCAGTTGCCATTGACCTTCTGTGTGTCCTTTGGCAAGTCAGATCCCCTCTCTGAGCATTTGTTCCCCTCCCATCCTCTGCCTTGTCTATTTAGATGGGCAGTCCCTATGTATGCACAGAGAGGCAGTCCCCATGTACTTATAGCATATAGTACAAAGGGTTCCGTTATTGGTTGGGGCCTCTAGCACCTATAGTACAAATAATAAATATTGTTAGCAGCAATTGATAGAGGAGTTTGTGTGATGTGGGCACCTATGAATTAGGAAGCAGACTCAGATCTTCACGACATTTCACAGTTACTGAAGCAGGCAAGCAGCTCTATGGAGCAGGGACTGTCTCTTTGTTCTGTGTTTGTACAGCACCTTGCACAGGGTGATCCTGGTCCATAACTAGGCACTATGATAATACAACAAAAAACAGAAGTTGGTCGAAAAAGAAAAACATGACCTCACCCACCTTGTCTTTATAATTTTCCCAACAAGTTGGTCACTGCCAACAGGATGCCCAGAAATGAAGATTTTAATTTTTTTTAAATTCAGAGTGGTGAGAGCAAGAAATTGGAAGTCACACTAACCTGGTTCTAGCCTGACCTAAGCCCTGGTTTGTCCAGGTTCACACAACTCACTTAAACTACTTGCTGCCTCAGTTTCCCTGTCTGGAAAAACAGACTGCAACGTGGATACTTTCAGAGGGGTGCTAAGACTTGATTCGTGTTAGTAAAACACTTAGTGCTCGGATAGCAGTTTTCAGCTGCAAAGCTCAAAGTGCTTGTAACAAAGCAGTACCATTATCCCCATTTTTTCCCACTGGGAAAAGTGATCCACAGGAGAAACCTGGGAGAGGTCATAGCAAGTCAGCGGCAGAGCTGGGAACAGACCCCATGAACATGGACTGTAAGCCAATGTCCTTTTCACTGATCCACACACTATGAGATCCTAGGATGGAAATGCACAGCAATGGTATTCACGCTGAGAAAAGCTTTATCAACTTTGACAGGTGGACTGAAGAGAGACAGTTTTCCTTTATGAAGAAGGCTGGGGGAGAGATAGTTCTCCCTCTTGCAGTGTTATGCTCTGTTCTTCACAGAAAGCTGATTCCTATCATAATTACCGGAAAATAGAAAATCAAATCAAATATTGATCTTATTTTCTTAATTGTGCACTTTCTCCTTCCCTTTTGCTAACAGCACCTGACAATTTAACGTAAAACACTTCAGCAAGGTTTCATCAGGGTAGTTGAGACCTATTAGCCCCCATCAGATCCATCCTTTTTCAGAGTAGGAGGCAGAATGTATTACTGCAATGGATTGGCCTGAAGTGATTTAATTCAAGCATTATCATATGCAGTGTTGTTGTAGCTGCATTAATCACACGATGTTAGAGAGACAAGGTGGGTGTGGTAAAATCTTTTATCAGACCAAGACATTGGACCAACTTCTGGTCCCATAAAAGATATACCTCAGCCACCTTGTCTTTTTAATACTAGCATGTCATTTTGGCAGAGGTCATCACACCCTGTGCAATCCCTAAGTGACCAGAGGAGCTAGCAACCAGGAGCGGCTCATGGGAGTTTTGCGAGTTCTTCAGGTGAAGGAGAAGTGATTATGTGACCCTCGGGGTAAGTTTATTGTCAGTACTGTATGTGTCTGGGATGTGCTTGCTGCTTGACTGAAATACACCGTGTGGTCTGTTTGTTTGGGGGACCATTGCTGAGCTTAGCGGCCTGCTAGATAAGGCTGAGAGCTTCTCAACAGGAGTGGCTAACAGGGGAGTTTTGCTCGGGAGTGTGTGTGTGTGGGTGGGGTGGGGGGGCTAGACACACTTAACATTCTTTAAACTTAAAGCCAAAAACACCCCCTGATAAAAACAAAACATCAACAAAGAAATGAGCTTCAGGAGTATAAAGATAATGCAGGCAGACATCCAGCAACAGAGTGGGGGCTACCCAGTTTATTGCACCCAATGCAGCATATATGATTACTTGTCCAATGGACAGGGGACGTATGTGTGCGTTTGGTGCAAGGAGCTCCTGGCCCTCAGAGACCGTGTACGGGCTTTGGAGACCAGAGTGGTTGAACTGGAGGAGCTAAGGGAGACAGAGAGGTACATAGATGAGACTTTCTGGGACACAGTAGAATGGTCCCATCCCCGGTCTGATAGCCTCTGTGCTGTTGAGGAGGATAAGGTCCCAGAGAAGGAGAATATCCAACTGGAGCAGCGGAGAAAGATCCCGTAGTTGGGACCCTCCTTCCAGATGATGTCATGGTATCCTCTCGCACTGAGAATACTTCTCTGTGGGAGGGAACTTGTTATTGGGAAGAGACAGGTAATAGCTATGGGGGATTTGATCATTAGAAACATAGATAGCTGGGTTTGTGATGTTCGGGAGAATCACACAGTGACTTGTCTCCCTGGTGCGAACGTTGCAGATCTCTCTAGACCTCTAGATAGACTTATGTGTACTGCTGGGGAGGAGAAATGGTCGTGGTCCACGTAGGTATCAATGACATAGGGAAGGATAGGAGAGAAGTTGTGGAGGCCAAATTTAGGCTGCGAGGTAAGAGATTGAAGTCCAGGACCTCCATGGTAGCATTCTCTGAGATGCTTCCAGTTCCATGCACAGAGCCAGTTAGACAGGCAGAACTGCAGGGTCTCAATGCATGGATGAGACAGTGGTGTAGGGAGGAGGGGTTTAGATTTATTAGGAACTGGGAAACTTTTGGGAAAGGGGGAGCCTATACAGGAAGATGGGCTCCACCTAAACCAAATTGAAACCAGAGTGCTAGCACTTAAAATTACAAAAGTCATAAAGTAGTTTTTAAACTAAGGGCTGGGGGAAAGCTGACAGGTGAAGAAGAGCATGTGGTTCGGACAGAGACATCCCTAAGGGGAGGCTCTATTAATGGAGATTCTCTGTGTCCTAATAAGGAGGAGAGGGTAGAAGATGGTAAAATACAGGTTTGATCTGATGAGAAACAGTCAAATGAAAAAAAGAGTCCCATTCAATTATATCATGTAATGGCAGACAGCTAAAAAGTGACAAGTTTTTAAACTGCTTATATACAAAAACTAGAAGTCTAAATAGTAAGGTGAACTAGAGTGCCTCATATTAAACGTGGATATGGATATAACAGGCATCACAGAACCTTGGTGGAATGGAGATAATCAATGGAACACAGTAATACCAGGATACAAAATATAATCGGAAGGATAGAACAGGTCATGCTGGTGCGGGAGTGGCACTATATGTGAAAGAAAGCATAGAATCAAATGAAATAAAAATCTTAAATGAACCAAATTGTACCATAGAATCTCTATAGATAGTAATTTCATGCTTGAATAATAAGAATATAGCAGTAGAGATATATTACTGACCAGGATGGTGATAGTGACTGTGAAATGCTCAGGGAGATTAGAGAGCCTATGAAAATAAACTCAATATCCCCATACTGACTGGGTAAACTTCACCTCAGGACAGGATGTAGAGAAAGTTTCTTGACACCTTAAATAACTGCTTCTTGGAGCAGCTAGTACTAGAACCTACAAGAGGAGAAGCAATTTTTGATTTAGTCCTACGTGGAGCACAGGATCTGGTACAAGAGGTGAATATAGCTGGACCTCTTGGTAGTAGTGACCAGAATATAATTAAATTTAACATCCCTGTGGCCAGGAAAACACCACAGCAGTCCAACACGGTACCATTTAATTTCAGAAAGGGGGACTACACAAAAATGAGGACATTAGTGAAACACAAATTAAAAGGTACAGCACCAAAAGTGAAATCCTTACCATCTGCATGCAAACTTTTTAATGACACTATAATAGAGGCTCAACTTAAATGTATGCCCCTAATTAAAAAAACATAGTAAAAGAACCAAAAAAATGCCACTGTGGCTACACAACAAAGTACAAGAAGCAGGAAGAGACAAAAAAGCATCCTTTAAAAAGTGGAAGTTAAATCCTAGTGAGGAAAACAGAAAGGAGCAAAAACTCTGGCAAATGAAAAGTAAGAATATAACGAGGAAGGCCAAAAAAGAATGTGAAGAACAGCTAGCCAAAGACTCACAAAGTAATAGCAATTTTTTTTTAAGTACATCAGAAGCAGGAAGCCTGCTAAACAACCAGTGGGGCCACTGGACAAAAGATGCTAAAGGAGCACTCAAGAATGATAAGGCCATTGTGGAGAAACTAAATTAATTCTTTGCATTGGTCTTCATGGCCAAGGATGTGAGTGAGATTCCCAAACCATTCTTTTTAGGTGACAAATCTGAGGAACTGTCCCAGATTGAGGTGTCATTAGAGGAGGTTTTGGAACAAATTGATAAACTAAACAGTATTAAGTCACCAGGACCAAATGGTATTCACCCAAGAGTTCCGAAGGAACTCAAATATGAAATTGCAGAACTACTAATTGTAGTTTGTAACCTATCGTTTAAATCAGCTTCTGTACCAAATGACTACAGGATAGCTAATGTGACACCAATTTTTGAAAAGTGCTCCAGAGGTGACCCTGGAAATTACAAGCCAGTAAGTCTGATTTCAGTACTGGGCAAACTGGTTGAAACAATAGTAAAGAACAAAATTGTCAGACATACAAGGGAACAATTTGTTGGGGAAGAGTCAACATGGTTTTGTAAAGGGAAATCATGCCTCGCCAATCTACTAGAATTCTTTGTGGGGATCAACAAGCATGTGGACAAGGGGGATCCAGTGGATACGAAAGCCTTTGATAAAGTCCCTCACCAAAGGCTCTTAAACAAAGTAAGCTGTCATGGAATAAGACAGAAGGTCCTTTCATGGGTTGGTAACTGGTTAAATGATAGGAAACAAAGGGTAGGAATAAATGGTCAATTTTCAGAATGGAGAGAGAGAGGTAAAATAGTGGTGTCCCCCTGGGGTCTATACTGGGACCGGTCCTATTCAACATATTCATAAATAATCTGGAAAAAGAGGTAAACAGTGGCAAAATTTGCAGATGATACAAAACTGCTCAAGATAGTTAAGTCCCAAGCAGACTGCGAAAAGCTACAAAAGGATCTCACAAAACTGGGTGAATGGGCAACATAATGGCAGATGACATTCAATGTAGATAAATGCAAAGTTATGCACATTGGAAAACAATCCCACCTATACATATCAAATGATGGGGTCTAAATTAGCTGTTAGCACTCAAGAAAGATCTTGGAGTCACTGTGGATAGTTCTCTGAAAACATCCATAAAAAGTGCAGTGGCAGTCAAAAAAGTGAACAGAATGTTGGGAATCATTAAGAAAGGGATAGATAATATGACAGAAAATATCATACTGCCTCTATATAAATCCATGGTACACCCACATCTTGAATACTGTGTGCAGATGTGGTCACCCCATCTCAAAAAAGATATATTGGAATTGGAAAAGGTACAGAAAAGGGCAAGAAAAATTACTGGGGTTATGGAACGGCTTCCATATGAGGAGAGATTAATAAGACTGGGACTTTTCAGCTTGGAAAAGAGATGAAAAGGGGTGGGGGATATGCTAGAGGTCTATAAAATCATGACTAGTGTTGACAAAGTAAGGAAGTGTTATTTACTCCTTCTCATAACACAAGAACTAGGTGTCACGAAATGAAATTAATAGGCAGCAGGTTTAAAAACAAACAAAAGGTAGTATTTTTTTTTCCACACAATGCACAGTGAACCAGTGGAACTCTTTGCCAGAGGATGTTGTGAAGGCCAAGACCATAACAGGATTCAAAAAAAGAACTAGAAAAGTTCATGGAGGATAGGTCCACCAATGACTATTAGTCAGGATATGCAGGGATGATGTCCCTAGCCTCTGTTTGCCAAAAGCTGGGAATGGATGACAGGGAGAAGATCACTTGATGATTACCAGTTCTGTTCATTTCCTCTGGGGCACCTGGCACTGGCTACTGTTGGCAGACAGGACACTGGGCTAGATGGACTTTTGGTCTGACCCAGTATGGCCTTTCTTATGTTCTTTCTTTTTGTCCCCTAGTAGTTGCAGCACCTCCTCAAAAGGAGGAGATGTCAGATAGATTCTTTCCACTCAGGTGGAGACAGGGAAGGTGGAAACTCAAGTTACGTTCCTGGGTGACAATATGATGTAGGTCCCTCAAAGATTTTTGCCAAGGTATTCCACTAAAGGAAGAGATGACTCTATTTGCAATGTAAATAATTCTTTATTCTTTAGAAAACAAAGTTTAATGCCTTTATACATCATAAAGGAAGAATAAAAGGGAAAATCAGAGGGTTTTTTGCTTTGCTATTCACCTTCAACATTAGTCAAACTGCAAAGTTCAGCTAGAGCACATTGCATATGGCTAATCTGCTTTTACATAAAAGCCTACAGCTACAGTTGTTTTATTTTTCCTTTCATCTAACAAACTGGTTTTTTCCAACAAAAGGAAAAGCCTATGTTGAATGTCAGCAATGAAGTCTTGCGAAGAACCAGTAGATGCATCACACCACGCAGAGACATACCATACAGCCTGATCCAGAGGGGGGGGATTTTAACAGAACAGGCTCAAATACTCATTTAGGAAGCAGGTACTTATAGATAATGACCCCATCTCAGATCCCATCTGTTATTCAGCTGCTTGTATTTGCTGACTGTCACCTGATTTGTATCACTGCCAGAGAGAATTTCAAATCTACACACACATTTATTTCCGCACACTGAATGTAATGCTTACTATGGGCTCTAATAGAGCACCTTGGAGACGGAAATCCTCTGTTCAGAAGAATAAATACAGCACATTGAACTGTAATGCAAACTAACTTCTTTCCTGATAACTTGCTAATGCAACTTAAACTGAAGGGTAAGTCTACACTGCAATAGAAGATGTTCTTCATAGCTCAGGTTAGCTAGCCTGAATTCGCTAATTCACATTAAAATAGCACGGAAGGCAGGGCAGTTTAGCTTTCAACTTGAGTTAGCATCTTGAATTCAACCCCAGGCTGCTCTACAGGTTTCAACTCAAAATTACTAACCTGAGTTAAAAGCAGAGTTGCTGTGTCTTCAGTGCTATTTTAACCAGAGTTAACTAAGACCAGTTAACCCAAGTTAAGAACACACCTTGTTTTTCCTCCTCCAGGGCAGACATACCCTAAGGGTGAGAGGTCGGTCTTCATTCCCATTCAAACTTGGCCATTCTACTGGTACTTCCAATAATGGGAGCAGTACCTGTCAGTTGTAATGGTGGGGATCTATCAACAGAACTGAGATAACCCATTCCTTGCTATCAGGTCTGAAGACACTTTGGTCATCACCACCGTGCACTACAGTTGAACCATTGACCTACAGTTGAAACTATATGACCAGCCCTACGTCATCTAGTCCCCCAAAAGTAGCCTTTTCAGAGCTTACATACTATTGAAATCTCTAGACTTCAAACAGGTGACGTAACCAGCTATTGGAGGCAGCACAAGGACTTGTATTTTGTCCCATTGACCAGCTAATTTAGGCAATACTAAAATAGTAATGTGGATTATAACTCAATTAAATTTAAATCAATGCCTCTATGTTTCAGATTTTTGTAGAAAGAAATTGAAGGAGCTAGCTGACTAATGCAAAAACCTGACATGAATATTCATTCGCTTTTTAAATAAATTCCCTTTGGTCATGCTCACACTCCTTATGTTCACTTTCCACAAATATTCACTCATTTATTCAAGTTTTATTGGCATGCATGTTTGTGAAGTGAATTTCCAATTTACATGTGTGAATATGTACAGAAAAGCTGTTCCCATGTGGAAGAATTTCTGTCTTTGTGTTCATCCAATGAGGAAGTGGAGACACCAACATGCAACTTATCTGATCCATCGCAATGTAACTCAAGTTTATAAAAGCAAATCCATACAGCAAACACATTCCAATATTTCCATTGAATAGTGAAGACCACTGAACTGTTAATAAAATTTGAGTAAGTCACAAAAAAAGACTACATTCATTGGATATTGTACCAGGTACAAATTACTTACTCCATTCTAGACATGGAAATAGTTATAATAGTGACTATCCCTTCCCTGAAGTCAGAGGGCTGTGCCTCATTAAGCAACGATAACCTGCCCCGAACAGGTGTACATAGCTCTAAGTTCCTATGGCCTAATCTACACTACATGGCTAAGTCATAGAATGTCAGGGTTGGAAGGGACCTCAGGAGGTATCTAGTCCAACCCCCTGTTCAAAGCAGGACCAACCACCAACTAAATCATCTCAGCCAGGGCTTTGTCAAGCCTGACCTTAAAAACTTCTAAGGAAGGAGATTCCAGCACCTCCCTAGGTAACCCGTTCCAGTGCTTCACCACCCTCCTAGTGAAATAGTTTTTCCCACACTGCAGCTTGAGATCATTGCTTCTTGCTCTGTCATCTGCCACCACTGAGAACAGCCGAGCTCCATCCTCTTTGGAACCCGCCTTCAGGTAGTTGAAGGCTACTATCAACCCCCCTCCCCAGCTCTTCTCTTCTGCAGACTAAATAACCCCAGTTCCCTCAGCTTCTCCTTGTAAGTCATGTGCGCCAGCCCTCTGATCATTCTCATTGCCCTCCACTGGACGCAATGCATCTTATGTCGACCTACTTGTGGATGTGTCTACACTTAAATTTTGCTCCTGCCAACATAATTGCCTTACTAGCCAACTTAAAAACACCACCTCTACAAGCTGCATAGAATCACGGTCGATGTAGTTAGGTCGACACAGTATCAATCAATCTAGACACTGCATTACTTCCATTGACTTGTAGTGGCCAATAGGAGCTGTCCCACAATGCCCCACATTAACCTCTGCATCAATACAAAGGCTCCTGGTGGAAGACTATACAGATTTCCTCTCAGGGAGGCTGCATTTGTGCCAGGAGGAACCGGCTGGAGGATACATTTTTGTAACAGCCACTGTATATTTCCTTAGGAAAGTGCTGAAAATACATTCCACTCAATCAGATTCAGTGCCAGCAATCATAGCCTTTTCTTATCATGTCTTTTCCTGATGTCTTGTATATGCAAGTTTCAGATGTTTTATGCACAGGAGTTTGTATGAGCTGAGTTCCAGCACCCTCCTGCCCCCAGTAGCAGTTGTATCCCCATGCTTGAGAGTGGAACTATGTGATTTAAAAATTAAGAGAATGAAACAGATTGGGGGGAAGAGAGGGTCTCAAAGGCTTTCACGCTGTTGATTCATTCTGAGTGTCCTGTGCACGCTTTCCCTCCGAATCACAACACACCCACAGTCCCACTGCCCCTCCCCGTTTGTGACTGTATAACATCCTTGTTCCAGCTACAGCAATTGCTTAAATGGAAAAACAGCGCCAGGACAGTATTTGACTGTCTTTGACATGAGAGAAGGTTAAGCACATGGCTCCCTTCTGCTCTCATATTCATCGTCCCCTCCCATCTATTCCGTTTCATCTTCTGTGGGGTGGATTAAATCCTAAACTGGTCAGCAGATTAAGTCTAACCCAGTAGATCTGTTTCGTCTCTAATTCTAACTTCAGTTCTTGTGACAGTGATCTTGTGACCTTCTAAATTGGCAATTAACAATCAACAATGCCTTGGTGCTTTGGGGCAGCCCCTCCTAGCCCTGTAATATCCTCTTCCACTGCAGCCCCAGGAACCTGGTACTTGCTTGTTGAAATTCCAGTGCTGTAACAGAACGTTAGTACATCACACAGCACTGCTGGTTGCCATCCACTGCAGCCTTTGGGATCAAGGTGCAAATGTAGCATAAAAAGGAGTGTAGAAGATGCTCTGTAGAAGACACCTGAGCAGCTCTACTCCCCATCCTTTGCATCACCAGATGCATATTAACATTTACGCTCTCATTCTGCACCTCATTCTTGGGAGGAGCTCTCCGTAAACATCTGCAAAATGACCTCATTAGCCTTCTTCAAATCCCTCTTTAAAACTCTGCTTTGCCTACAAAAAATGTAACAGGTAGGCCCCTGGTGTGCTGAGAACTCTGGCTATCATACTGACCTACACTGTCTCACTGTTTCCCTGTATTCCTCCGTCTGTATCCATCTGTTCTCTCTTCTTTTACAAATAGATTATAAGCTCCTTGGGGCAGGCACCATATTTCCATTCAGTATTTGTACAGCGCCTAGCACAAAGGGGTCCTGGTACATGACTAGGGTTCCTAGCTGCTACCACAATACAAATAATAATAATACCCCTACCAGTCTGCTGGTGCAAGTGACTTGCAGTGATTTGTCCATGAGCACAAGCAAGTGTTCTGGTCTCTTTTTGCTCAAGAAGGATGGAGATAAATTGGAGAGGGTTCAGAGAAAAGCCAAGAAAATGTTTAAAGGATTAGAAAACTCAAGGAATTCCATCTGTTTTGCTTAACAAAGACAGGGTTAAGGGGTGACTTGATCACAATCTGTAAGTCTCTTCACAGGAAACTAATATTTGATACTGGGCTCTTCAATCTGGCTAACAAAGATATAAAAGATCCAATGGCTGGAAGTTGAAGCTAGATAAATTCAGACTGGAAGCAAGGTGTACATTTTGAACAGTGAGAATAATTAACCACTGGAATAATTTACCAAGGGTCATGGTGGATTCTCCATCAATGACAATTTTTAAAAGCGAGATTGGATAGTTTTTAAGCCATGCTCTACTTCAAAAGGTATTATTTTGGGGATATTCTATGGCTAGTGTTATACAAGCGATCGGACTAGGTGATCACTCTAGCTCCTTCTGGCTTTGGAATCCAGGAAGCATTAAATGACCAAACTTTTATGTTAAGTATTTTTAATGGTTCCTTTCAAGATTTAACCAATAATTCCACTGAATGATCACCCACCTAACAAGATATATTGAAAACAATTTCTTTAACTAAATACACCTCACTGCCCAGAATCCTTCTCTCCAGATGAAACCACCATATTGCCAAGCAACTGTTCCACACAAGCAAATGATTACTCTGAACCACAAAATATCAGGCACAAATGCTACAGTTCTATTACCTTCCAATTAGGGGTGGCAGAACCAGGAGTCAGGGGGGTCAAGGGAGGCTAGAGCCCTCAAAATGGGAATATTGTGGGTGCTCTGCCCCTGTGTAAAATCACACATGTATAAGAGGAGCATGGAGGGGGACCCAGAGGGCCTGAAGCGGCTGCCACAGGACCTGGGTTTCAGGGAATGGAGTGAGACTCAGAGGTGCTGGAATGGGCCCAGAGTAGGTATGAACCCCCAGGACCCTCCTTCCCAGCCTGGAACTGGCTAGCACGCCCTTCTCCTTCCCTGTCCACTGAGTCTCAGTACCTCCCCTCACTTCCCTCCTATTCCTCTGCCCCTCTTCCCTCTCTCCTGCTTGCCATCATTGTTCCCATTACGCAGATTTCACCTGCACGTAGGAAACTTGCCGTATGATTTTTTGAAGCAAACTGAGTTTCTCTGGTTTAGTCTCTTTGAGGAATGTCAGGGCAACCTCACTGCTCATATAGAGATTCATAAACTGGGGAGAATCCTGAGTCACAGCTTATTTCTAGGGAGATCTACAATCTCCAGGGACTGCTCTCTCTTGAGCTGCTTGTACAACTAAGTCAAAATTAGACAGTTTCACTAGGGAGCAGCGATCAGAGGGAATTGAAAAAACAGCCTTCCTCTCAGGAGCTCTGAAAACACACTGCGTCACCACATTCTTTAAGTGTACTGCATAGAAATAGGATAGTATCCTTTTAAACCGTGTGTAAATCCTATAGAGGCGCTTACCATGTTCTAGGTTTGAGAAACCACAAGAAACCAGCCAGAGCAGCTGTATAGATTTAGGTAAGCCTAGCACATTTATGTAGAGTTAGTAAACACAGTTATTTGGACCCAACTAATATATTAGATACACTCTAGTTCAAACAGGAATTATTTTGGGGAAGTTCTATGGCCAGAGGTTGGACTGGAGGATCACAGTGGCTCCTTCTGGTGTTATCTCTGAACTGTGCCTGGTAGTTTTTCCTCCTACTGTTATTATTGTGTGAAAAGCAAAAGATGCAACACTGACTCCCCCTATGTGAAATTCAGTGCTTCCAGAATATGATGCATTCTAAACTGCAGGCCCTGGTTTGACACGCAATGTAGCCATTTCACTCCTTTTACTGCACCAAATGAATCTCCACTTTGACCAGGAGGAAAACCTCTAAGGGTGAGAAGATAGTTCACACTCTGTTCCATTCACCAACCAACAACAAAAGAAAGTAATCATGCGCTGTTATGGGTTAGTTTTTTTCCCTTAATCATGGAGCTGGAGTGCTTTATAATGAAAAGACAGAAGAGACTGGGGAGCAAAGAGTATGCATTAACTCAAGATTACACAGGCTCACTTCCTCAGGTTAGTCAGGGTTGTGAAGCTATTGTTCGCTGCACTAATATTCCAGTAATTTGGTCAGTGAGTGATGTGGGGATTGTATTAGTTCTAATTTCACTGGCAAGATATGGCTCCCACTACTCTCAGTGATGAGTCACGCACAGCAAGCCATTTCCTGCCATACCACATGGAGCGTTTTACACACACCAAATCTATTTCAGTTCACAGCTCATTCCAGGCAGTTTCTCCTAGGCCACCACTGACTGAGCAATAATGCTTCGGAACCCTTTCTGCTGCTAACCTCAGTGTCCTTGCCTGTGGTCTCATGTCCCTTCCTGAGTTGGAAAGTGGGCCTCCTGGGTTCCATTTCTTGCTCCAGGAAGACGTGTGCTACAGCTAAACAAAATCAGTTGACTTATTCCTTTCTCTCTACATAAATATATACATACACACACAGCGCTAGGCAATGCCAAACCTATGGAGTGGTTACAGAGTTCCTGGTCCTCCACATAAAAGAATAAATGGACACAAATCAGATGTCAAGAATAATAACATTAAAAAAACAGTTGGAGAACACTTCAACCTTCCTGGTCACTCAATTACAGACCTAAAAGTTGCAATATTACAACAAAAAAACCTTCAAAAACAGACTCCAACGAGAGAATGCTGAATTGGAATTAATTTGCAAATTGGACACCATTAAATTAGGTTTGAATAAAGACTGGGAGTGGATGGGCCATTACATAAAGTAAAACTATTTCTCCATGCTTATCTTTCCCCACCCTACAGTTCCTTATATCACCTTGTCAAGTGCTGGAAATGGGCCATTTTCATTACCACTGCAAACAGTTATTTTTCAATCCTGCTGACAACAGCTCACCTTAACTGATCACTCTCCTTATAATGTGTATGGTAACATCCATTGTTTCATGTTCCCTGTATATATATATGTATGTAAGTATGTATGTATCTTCCTTCTGTATTTTCCACTACATGCATCCAATTGAAGTGAGCTGTAGTCCACAAAAGCTTATCCTACAATAAATTTGTTAGTCTCTAAGGTGCCACAAGTACTCCTATTCTTTTTGCAGATACAGACTAACACGGCTACTACTCTGAGAACTAATCCTCCACAGTTCCCAGAAATAACTAGTGTGGCAGCGGGGAATTTAACAGAGGTCAGAACTTCCTGGTCAAGCTGTTCTCTAGTTGCTGCTTAAAGCGTGACTCTTTGAGTTTATGTCCTCACACAACAAAACCCATAGTCAGTGCTAAATAAACATGGGTAGAAATAGTATGTATGTAGGCAGAAATATATGGTATAAGTGCACACACCACCCTCGCCCACACACAATCTGCCCATTTCTTTAGCACCAATCCAGTGCTCGACATTGATAAACTCCACAGGTCAAGGACAATACACTTGGCTACACTTGAGAGTTGCAGCGCTGGTGATGGGGTTACAGTGCTGCAACTTACTCTGTGTCCACACTTGCAAAGCACAGCCAGCGCTGCAACTCCCTGGCTGCAGCGCTGGCTGTACACCTGGTCTGCTTGGGGCGTAACGATTCCAGCGCTGGTGATGCAGTGCTGCTCATCAAGTGTGGCCAGCAAAAGCACTTTTATTGGCCTCCAGGGTATTAGAAGGTATCCCAGCATACCTTTTCAGCCACTCTGCTCATCATTTCACACTCCACTGCCCTGGGCTCAGGTGACCCGCACTTTAGATGCCCCAGGAATTTTAAAAATCCCCTTCCTGTTTGCTCAGCCAGGTGTGGAGTGCAATCAATCACTGACCATGCCTCCACGCCCCAAACAAGCCCCAGCATGGAACACTTGCGAGCTGCAGGACCTCATCAGTGTTTGGGGTGAGGAAGCTGTGCAATCACAGCTGCGCTCCAGCCGTAGAAATTATGATACCTATGGCCAGATATCAAAGTCCATGCTGGAAAGAGGCCATGAACGCGATGCGGTGCAGTGCAGGGTTAAAGTAAAGGAACTGCGGAGTGCCTATTGCAAAGCCCGCGAGGGAAACCGCTGCTGAGGTGCTGCCCCCACAACCTGCCATTTTTACAAGGGGCTGGATGCGATACTTGGGGGGTGACCCCACTGCCAGTCCGAGGACCACGATGGACAGTTCAGAGCAGGGAGAGGAGGGGGAGGGGGTGGGGGAGGGGGCAGAGGAAACCGAGAGTGAGGCTACTAAGGTGGTGGGAGACACCCCGGAGTCCCAGGAGGCATGCAGCCAGGAGCTCTTCTCAAGCCAGAAGGAAGGTAGCCAGTCACAGCAGCTGGAACTTGTTGGTGAAGAAGAAGCAGAGGAGCGGGTTCCCGGTAAGCATATTTTATTTTTAGGATGGAACTGTTTTGGGAGAGGAGGGGGGGGTTATGGCTGCATGCCTAGATGTGGAATAGCCCATTGATGTGGGATATCACGTCGCGGTAATCGGCCTCTGTAATCTCTTCAAAAGTTTCAGCCAGAGCGTGGGCAATGCGCTTGTGCAAGTTTATAGGGAGAGCCACTGTGGTCCTTGTCCCAGTCAGACTAACACGTCTGCACCACTGTGCCGTGAGGGGTGGGGGGACCATTGCTGCACACAGGCAAGCTGTATAGGGACCAGGGCGGAATCCACATTGCTGTAGAAGACCCTCCCGCTTTTCCCAGGTAACCTGCAGCAGCGAGATATCTGGCAGGATAAAATCCTGTGGAAAATGTAGGGATAGTGTTCAGTGCAGGTCCCCCCTAGCTGCTCTGTGCTTTCCCCAATGCACAGAAACCCCAGCGAGCCCTGACTCAAGCAGCTTCCCTTCCCAGGTGAGCCGTGGCAGCAACATGGCTTCCAGGAGTAACTGCTGTGGCAAATGTGAGGGCAGTGTTCAGTGCACTTTCCCCCTAGCTGCTCTCTGCTTGCCCCAATGCATAGAAACCCCAGTGAGCCCTGACTCAAGCAGCTCCCCTTCCCAGGTGAGCCACGGCAGCAACATGGCTTCATTAATCACTCATTCCCCATTACTCACCCTGTCTTCACTGCTGTGGCCTCTCTGTGCTACGTTTGCTATGTGTAAATGATGCTACAAATAGTCTACAAACTCCTTCACTGTGATTATAAACAATGCAGCCTCTGTAATAAATGTTCCTATTTCTGTTTTTTTTAAGTGTCCTTGAATCCTCCGGCCCTATCACAGCCTGCTGAAAGACTACAGAACTTGAGGAGGAAACCAAGAAAAAGCAAAGAAGATTTGGTGAAAGCAGTTATGAATCAGTATGCCAGAGAGAATAAGAGGCTGCAGGACTGGGAAGAGAAAATGCATCAGTGGAGGGAAACACAAAGCAGGAGAAAGGAATTGGCTACCAAGAAAAGCACAAAGCAGCTGATAAGCCTCCTGGCACGCCAAATGGACTGTATGCAGTCACTTGTAGCCATGCAGGCAGATCACTACCGTGCTAACCCCCCCCCGCCATCCCAAAGCTCTCTCCCTTGTGCCCCACTGTTTGCTCAAAACCCCCTTCTCCAGCATCCTGGTTCTTACAACCACCAGCTGCCCCCAACACCTGTACGTTCACCTACCAGCCCTGAGAACTACGACCCTTACCCTATGCACTCAACCCCCATCACCATGCAGCATATTAATCCTGAAGTGCAGCAGGCATTGCACAGCACTCCAGGCAGGACATATTCAAACCTCTGACTGTACAGTTCAGCACCCTACCCCCCTGCCCTTTTATGTACTGTATTTTGAATACATGATTTCTTGGCTTTTAAAACAGTTTTTATTATTGCAGAAAGTGAAACATACTGTACCCCAAGGGAAAAATAGGCACTGCAAATCATTGTAACCACTGCACTTCACTCCCGTGCAAGGCACCAAACATTACTGTTGGCTTTCAGCCTCAAATTGCTCCCTTAAGGCATCCCTAATCCTTGTAGCCCTGCTCTCTGGCTGTGCAAATTCAGCCTCCAGGTGTTGAACCTCGGAGGTCCATTCCTCACTGAACATTTCACCCTTCCCTTCACAAATATTATGGAGGGTACAGCACGCGGATATAACCGCAGGGATGCTGCTTTCCCCCAAGTCTAGCTTCCCATAAAGACATCTCCAGTGCCTTTTTAAACGGCCAAAAGCACACTCCACAGTCATTCTGCACCGGCTCAGCCTGTAGTTGAACTGGTCCTTGCTCCTGTCAAGCTTCCCTGTATACAGTTTCATGAGCCATGGCACTAACGGGTAAGCGGGGTCTCCAAGGATCACAATGGGCATTTCGACGTCCCCTACTGTGATCTTGCCGTCTGGGAAAAAAGTCCCGGCCTGCAGCTCCCTGAACAAGCCACTGTTCCGAAAGATGCATGCACCATGCACCTTTCCAGGCCAGCCTGTGTTAATGTCAATGAAACGCCTATGGTGATCCACAAGTGCTTGGAGAACCACAGAGAAATACCCCTTCCGATTAATGTACTCAGATGCCAGGTGGGGTGGTGCCGGAATAGGAATATGCGTCCCATCTATTGCCCCTCCACAGTTAGGGAAACCCATTTGTGCAAAGCCATCCAGAATGTCCTGCACGTTCCCCAGAGTCATGGTCTTCTTAGAAGGATGCGATTAATGGCCCTGCAAACTTGCATCAACACTATTCCAAATGGTCGACTTTCCCACTCCAAACTGGTTCGTGACCGATCGGTAACTGTCTGGAGTTGCCAGCTTCCAGATTGCAATGGCCACCCGCTTCTCCACTGACAGGGCAGCTCTCAATCTTGCGTCCTTGTGCTGCAGGGTGGGGGTGAGCTCAGCACACAGTCCCATGAAAGTGGCTTTTCTCATCCAAAAGTTCTGCAGCCACTGCTCATCATCCCAGACTTGTAGGACGATGTGATCCCACCACTCAGTGCTTGTTTCCCCGAGCCCAAAGGCGGCATTCCACGGTGTTGAGCATGTCCGTTACTGCCACAAGCAATTTATTGTCACGTGCGTAAGGCAAATCGATATCGGACTCCTCACTGTCATTTTGGAGCTGAAGGAATAGCTCAGCTGCCAAATGTGATGTGCTGGCAGCATACATCAGCAAAGTCCTCAGCAGCTCGGGCTCCATTTCTAACAGAAATCACCCTTCAGACTCACAATGGCACCAAACTGCTGGGATGTGTAGCGATGCATCACGGGGCGTTGGGACAGGAAGCAGAATGACCCGCACTCTTCCGTCCCCTTCCCACAACCCACAGTGCCAAAATGGGACGAGGTGCTCTGTGGGATAGCTGCCCACAATGCACCACTCCCAACAGCGCTGCAGATGTGGCCACACTGCAGCGCTGGTAGCTGTCAGTGTAGCCACACTGCAGCACTTTCCCTACACAGCTGTACGAAGGCAGCTGTAACTCCCAGCACTGTACAACTGTAAGTGTAGCCATACCCTAAGAGGGACAGTTAAGGCAGAATCCCCTGATAAACTCAGAGCAGGGAATAACAGTTTATTATTATTATTGGCTGATTTCTTTAGGTAGCAGAGAGGTGCCTAAAACAGAAGGTCTTTGTTTCACCTGTCAGCAGCCACATCTCTCTCAAAGATACGAACAGAGTCTCTTGTGGGTTGCCAGAACACTCTTTACACTACCATCCTAGATAGTATATTTCTGATCAAAGGGTTACCAATGTCATGGAACAGACACTCCCACCTGAACCATCATGCTCTGTAAGAGTAAACAGAAGCAAGTACACCCAATGTATCCCTCACAAAGACACCCTCATTAATCAGATTTACACTGATTTTTTCCCTCACCTCCTTGAATGTTGGGCAGACAAGCAGTAATATCATTGCAATGGCTCTGTCAAAAGCATACACATTCCAGCTAACACAGATTAACGTGCTGTACTCTTTCAGACATTGGAAGGTGGCAATGAAGCCTAATAACTTTATTAATTGAGAGACTCGGAAACAAGTCTGACAATGGAGTTAATTATGTTCTTTTGCTCTGCTGTTTGACATAGGCCTGAGACATTTTTATGAAGCTTGTTACCTGTCACAGAGAAAGGGAAAGAACAACCCCAGTGAATTTATTATAAGCTAGCTAGAAATGGAAGTGTGAGATATTGGTTCTTTGCAGAAAAGCTGGTGCATGACTAGCTGCATCTTCTGGGATGGTAAGAATTCAATCTAAGTAATTCATCAAGAGATGAATTGATTCAAGAAGGTCACGATCATCCAGTGAAAATAGTGGGCAGGTGCTAGCAGGGAGGTAGGGAATCTAACGGTTAACGCAAGAGGCCTGATTATCAAGGCTGTTTACGGGGCTTTGCCATCAATTTGTTATGTGATGTTGGGGTGGGGGGGGCCTCTAATTTCCTCAGTTTCCCAAGATGTACAATGGAGGATAACATTTTCCTAATTCCCTAGTATATCACAGGATTTAGAGTTTGATTCTTAAACAATGGTCTCTCTTTGTGTAGCCACATTTTGCACTTGCAAGTGATGATATGCAAACAACTGCCTAATGGCACCTGCAAATTTCTGTCCAGGTCACTCCTAACTCTAATCTGCAAGCTTTCTGCACTCAGAGCCCACATCAGCTTTAAAAGTGGGTACACAAGCGATGAGGGATTTGGGCTAATATGGTGCAGTTGCTGCATCGCACTTGATTTCATTTCATGGAGTCTAAGGGCAGAAGGGACTGTTAGATCACCTAATTTGACCTCCTATATAACACGGACAATTACATTTCACCTAGGTACCCCTGTATTGAGCCCAATAACTTGTGTTTGGCTAAAGCATCTCTTCCAGAAAGGCATCCAGTCTGGATCTGACGCCTTTAAGAGATGGAGAATCCACCACTCCTCTTAGTAGTTTGTTCCAATGGTTAAATCACTCTCACTGTTAAAAAAGTGTCTTATTTCTAAATTCAGATTTGTCTAACTTCAGCTTCCAGCCCACTGGTTCCTATTCTGTGTTTCTTTGCTAGCTTAAAGAGCCCTTTAATACCTGGTATTTTCTTCCTGTGAAGGTCCTTACACATTGTAATCAAGCCATGTCTCAATTTTCTTTTTTGATTAACTGAACAGATTGAGCTCCTAATCTGTCAAGGTAAGACATTTTCCATAGCCCTCAAATCACTTTGGTGGCTCTTTTCTCAGCCTCCAGTTTTTCAACTTACTTTTAAAAATGTGGACACCAGAACTGTAAACAATATTTCAGAATCAGTGTCAGTGTCAGATACAGAGGTAAAAATCACCTCTCTACTCCAGCGCATGACTGCCCTGTCTACACATCCAAGGATCACATTTGCATTGCACTGAAAGCTCATATTCAGTTGACCCCAATATCCTTTTCAATCACAGCTTTCCAGGCAACAGTCCCCCACTCTGTAGCTATGACCTACATTCCTTTTTCCTAGTTGGGTAACTTTGCATTTGGCTGTATTAAATCCCATTTTATTTGAATGGGCCCGATGTATCAAGCAATCCAGATTGCTCTGTATGACTGCCCTGTCTCAATTATATACTAGACTACAAATAGTTGTCATCTGCAAGTTTTACCTGCAACGATTTTACATTCATGTCCGGATCACTGATGAAAATGTTATATTGAACTGGACCTAGTACTGATCCCTGAGGAACTCCTCTGGAAACATCTCCATTGGATGATGATTTCCTATTGATGGCTACTTTTAAAGATCTGTCCAATTTTCCTATTCCTCATCCATTTCACAGGTGCTTTATTGATAGTGCATACGGCTAACTTTTTATTCAGGATGTTATGAAGTATTAAGTCAAATGCCTTACAAAAGTATATCTACTAAGCTTTTTTTCATCAACCAAACTTGTAAATCTCCTCAAAGAACGAAATCAGATTTGTTTGACAAGACTGATTTTCCATAAAACCATGTTGACTGGCATTAATTATATTCCTGCCCCTATCAGCCTCTTCATTTTTATTTCTTTGCCCTGAATAGATGTCAGGCTGACCATTTTATAGCAATTTGCCATTTTTGAAAAGACGGTTACTCACCTTTGTAACTGTTGTTCTTCGAGATGTGTTGCTCATATCCATTCCAGGTAGGTGTACGCGCCGCACGTGCACGTCTGCCGGAAACTTTTTTACCCTAGCAACTCCAGTGGGCCGGCAGGTCGCCCCCTAGAGTGGCGCCACTATGGCACTTGATATATACCCCTGCCGGCCCGCCCGCTCCTCAGTTCCTTCTTGCCGGCTACTCCGACAGTGGGGAAGGAGGGCGGGTGTGGAATGGATATGAGCAACACATCTCGAAGAACAACAGTTACAAAGGTGAGTAACCGTCTTTTCTTCTTCGAGTGATTGCTCATATCCATTCCAGGTAGGTGATTCCCAAGCCTTACCTAGGCGGTGGGTTCGGAGTGAGAGGTCGCGTCCTGGAGTACTGCAGAGCCAAAGGCCGCATCATCTATGGACTGCTGTACCAGGGCGTAATGGGAAGCGAATGTATGGATCGATGACCAGGTCGCTGCCCTACAAATCTCTTGTATTGGCATGCGGGTGAGGAAAGCCAGCAATGACACCTGCGCTCTGGTGGAGTGAGCAGTCACACGGCCCGTCGGAACTTGGGCCAGGTCGTAGCAGGTCCTGATACAGGACATAACCCATGAAGATAACCTCTGGGAGGAAATCGGTAGCCCCCTGACCCGGTCCGCAACTGCCACAAATAACTGAGGGGACTTGCGGAAGGGTTTGGTTCTATCCACATAAAATGCTAGAGCCCGTCGGACATCTAGCGAATGTAGCTGCTGCTCCCTGCGGGACGAATGAGGCTTGAGGAAGAAGACTGGGAGGAAAATCTCTTGGTTGACATGGAAAGCTGAGACCACCTTGGGGGGTGAGGCCTTAGCTGTACCTTTTCTCTGTGGAAGACGGTATACGGTGGGTCCACCGTGAGGGCCCTCAGCTCTGACACTCGTCTAGCTAAGGTAATGGCCACCAGGAAGGCGGTCTTCCACGAGAGGTAGAGCAGGGAGCAGGAAGCTAATGGCTCGAATGGAGGACCCATGAGTCAAGTTAGGACCAGGTTGAGGTCCCATGAAGGGGCCGGAGGGCGAATTTGTGGATAAAGCCGCTCCAGCCCCTTCAGGAATCTCGTCACCATAGGGTGAGAGAAGACGGAACATCCGTCTACTCCGGGATGAAACGCGGAGATGGCGGCTAGGTGGACTCGGAGGGACGACAATGCCAGACCCTGGGCCTTAAGGGACCAGATATAGTCCAAGAGAGTGGTGATGGAAGTCTCCATAGGGCGAAAAGCTTTTTCTGAACACCAGCAGCAGAAACGCTTCCACTTAGCTGTGTAAGTCGCTCTGGTGGAAGGCTTTCTGCTGCCCAAGAGAACCTCACGAACAGGGGTGGAACATCGCAACTCGGCGTCTGTCAACCATGCAGGAGCCATGCTGTAAGGTGCAGAGACTGAAGGTCCGGGTGACAGAGCCTGCCGTGGTCCTGAGTGATCAGGTCCCGATGCAGGGGCAGGGTAACTGGGTTGGTCACCGAGAGGTCCAGCAGCATGGGGTACCAGTGCTGCCTGCCCCATGCTGGAGCTATGAGAATCACCCGGGCTCTGTCCCTGCGTACCTTGATGAGAACTCTGTGAATCAGCGGAATGGGCGGGAAAGCATAACACAGGTGGGCTGTCCATGGGATCAGGAATGCATCCGCTAGAGACCCCGGCTCCCGACCCTGGAAGGAGCAGAATGTTCGACACTTCCTGTTCACCCTGGACGCGAAGAGGTCCATCCGGGGACGACCCCACCTCTGGAAGAGTGAGAGGGCGACGTCCGGACGGAGGGACCACTCGTGTGAACGGAAGGATCTGCTCAGCCGATCCGCTAGGGTGTTCCGCGCTAGATAGGAGGTGGAAAGGTGAATAGAATGGGCTATGCAAAACTCCCAGAGACGTATTGCCTCGAGACAGAGGGGAGAGGACCTGGTGCCGCCCTGCTTGTTGATGTAAAACATAGTCGTCATGTTGTCGGTGAACACCGCGACACAACGACCTTGAAGGAGGTGGACGAACGCTTGACAAGCAAGGCGGACCGCTCTCAGCTCTCGCACATTGATGTGGAGGTTGATCTCCTCTGGTGTCCATAAGCCCTGAATTCTCTGGGTGCTGCAGTGAGCCCCCCAGCCCAGATCGGAGGTGTCCGAGGTCAGGGATGCCGAAGGTTGGGGCGGATGGAACGGGAGCCCCGCACAGACTACGGATTGGTCCAGCCACCAGCGAAGAGAGTCTAGTACCCTCTGAGGGACGGTGACGACCGTGTCCAACGACCGTCTGGCTGGCCGATACTGTGCAGGGAGCCAGGATTGAAGAGGCCTCATGCGGAGTCGTGCATGTGCCGTTACAAACGTGCAGGCTGCCATGTGGCCTAGGAGGGCCAGACATGTCCGTATTGAGGTCAGCGGGGCCACTCGCAACCGTAGAATGATGCCCAACAACGACTGGAACCTGGGCAAGGGCAACAAGGCCCTGGCTAGGGCAGAGTCTAGAATGGCCCCGATAAACTCTATCCGCTGTGTGGGGAGTAGAGTAGACTTGTCCATGTTGATTATGAGGCCCAAGGCCGCAAAGAGGGTGCTGATCCTGTCTACATGGTTGCGGACCTGCAAGTCTGACGTGCCTCGGATCAGCCAGTCGTCCAAGTAGGGGAAGACGTGAATGCGGCAACACCGAAGGTGTGCGACGACGACTGCCATGCATTTTGTAAATACTCTTGGGGCCGTGGAGAGGCCAAACGGAAGGACCGCGAATTGGAAATGTCGGCGGTCGGCTACAAAGCGGAGGAAACGCCTGTGTTGGGGGGCAATAGAGATGTGAAAGTAGGCGTCCTGCATATCGAGGGCGGCGTACCAGTCTCCGGGATCCAGAGATGGGATAATGGTTCCAAGGGATACCATGCGGAACTTCAACTTCACGATATACTTGTTGAGTTCCCGCAGGTCGAGGATGGGCCTGAGGCCGCCCTTGGATTTGGGGATTAGAAAGTAGCGGGAATAAAACCCCTTGCCCTTCTCATTGTCTGGAACCGCCTCTATGGCTCCCTTGACAAGGAGCGCGTGCACCTCCTGACGGAGGAATAGCTCGTGAGAGGGGTCCCTGAAGAGGGACGGGGATGGTGGGAGGGAGGGAGGGGAAGAAAACTGCAGGCGATAACCGGCCTGCACCGTACGCAAGACCCAACGGTCCGACGTTATACGGGTCCACACCGGGAGGAAAAAGGAAAGGCGGTTGGAAAACTGCGGGGAGGGATCTGGAGGGGAAACTGGTACTGCGCCCTTGGGCGCACCTTCAAAATGAAGGCTTAGGCCTTAGAGGGGCCTTGGTGGAGCCTTGGTCCTGCCCTGTTTGTCCACCGGACTGTCTGCGGCGGTTGTTCCTGCCACGGCGCCTTGAAGGGTCCTGTCGCGGGCGGAACGGAGGATATGGCCGCCGTTGCTGCTGCTGATTTTGCTGCCTGAATGGCCTGCGTTGCGTCGCCGGCGTATGCATGCCCAGTGACCTTATGATGACTCTATTATCCTTCAGATTTTTGAGTCTAGGGTCTGTTTTATCTGAGAACAGCCCCTGGCCTTCGAAGGGGAGGTCCTGGATCGTGTGCTGGAGCTCCGACGGAAGGCCAGAGACCTGCAGCCAAGAGATCCGACGCATCGTGAGCCCCGAAGCTAGGGTCCGAGCGGCCGAGTCGGCAGCATCAAGGGAGGCCTGTAGCGATGTTCTAGCTACTTTCTTGCCCTCGACCAGGATAGTGGAAAATTCCTGGCGTGCCTCCTGGGGCAAGAGCTCCGTAAACTTCTCAGCCGCTACCCAGGTATTGAAGGAGTATCGGCTGAGGAGGGCCTGCTGGTTGGACACCCGGAGCTGCAGTACCCCAGCTGAATAGACTTTTCTGCCCAGGAGGTCCATCCGCTTCGCCTCCTTTGACTTGGGCGCTGGGGCCTCTTGCCCGTGGCGCTCCCTATCATTCACTGACTGGACCACCAACGAGCAGGGGGTCGGGTGAACGTACAAGTACTCATATCCCTTAGAGGGGGCCATGTACTTACGCTCCACCCCTCGAGCGGTCGGAGGGATGGAGGCTGGTGACTGCCAGATGTTAGTGGCATTAGTCTGGATGGTTTTAATGAAAGGTAGGGCCACTCTGGTGGGTGCATCTGCTGAAAGGATGCTCACCACCGGGTCCTCAATTTCCGACACCTCCTCCGCCTGTAAGTTCAGGTTCTGTGCCACTCGGCGGAGGAGGTCTTGGTGCGCTCTCAAATCCAGTGGAGGGGGACTGGAGGACGAGGTACCCGCCACTGCCTCATCCGGAGATGAGGACGAGGACACCCCCGGCACCAAAGCGTCCACGGGGGGATCCGTGAGGGGCTGCCCCTCTACTTCCGGAGGGAGCTCTGGGTCCTGGTGAGTCCCCTCTGTTTCCGGGGAGGGAGGAGGTCGAGACACCGTCGCCTCCGGAGGTCTGCGCTCCGCTACAGGGCGGGGGGTAACATGTTGCGGACCTTGGGTCTGGGAGTATGCCCATGGGGTCCAGAACCCCCACTGTGGAGGCCCTCGTTCTTGTGATGGATCTTGGAACAGGGCCTCGTGTCTGCCCTGTGCCAGGGCATAGGCACTATCCGCGTGGGAGGAGACTGACGGCTCCCTAGAAGGCCAGGGAGGCGCTGAGCTTGGATAGTATACAGCTCCATGCGCCGTGACTGATGTTCCCCTCGGTGCCGAGGCTCGGTGCCATGACTGACCTCGGTACCGGGATCGGGACCGAGAACGGCGTGATGCTCTGTGCCTCGAGCCCGACCGGGATCGGGAGCGATGTCGGTGCCGGGAGCGGGACCGTGATCTTCGTAGAGTACGGTGCCGGGACGGCAGCGGAGACCGGGACCTACCACCAGCGCGGTGCCGGGAGGTCGACCGGGTTCGGGATCTGCCATCGGTTCGGTGCCGGGAGGTCGACCGTGGAGCCGAATGCCAAGGCGAATGGCTCCTGGAATCTCGGTGCCGGTGGTGAGATGAGCCCGACCGGGACCGTGCGGATGGTGATTGGTGCCGTGAGTATGACCGGTACCGTCTGGGCGACCGGTGCCGGGACTCCGAGTGGCGCATCGAGCGAGAGCATTCATGTCTCCGGGGTGATCGGTGCCGGGACTCGGGAGACGGCGCTCAGAGCATCGGCTTGCCCCTGGAAGTTAAGTGTCCCAGGGGTGCCGGCTGAGGCTGAGCTGGCTCCGTCAGCGCGATTAAGTCCCGAGCCGAAGCGAAAGTCTCCGGCGTCGATGGGACCCTGAGCTCAACCACTGATCGCATGGGGGAGCTAGGTGGGGCTGGACTCGACGGACCTTCCGGGCCCGGAGTCGACAGCAGCCCTGCAGGCGGTGATGCGGCCAGGGTAGGTGCCGGGCGCTCCACTCGGGCCTGCCTGGATGTTGTTGCAGACGCCAAGGGACGTGAGTCTGCTCCCGGTGCCGGAGATGGTCGGTGCCGGGGAGTCTTGCCAGTGCGGTCCGGTGCCGGTGTAGAGCCGGCCGACTGCGCCGCCAGTGCCGGAGACAGAGCCGCTTCCATCAGGAGAGCGCGGAGTCTTTGGTCTCTCTCCTTTTTAGTGCGAGGCTTAGGGGCCTTGCAAATGCGGCACTTGTCGCTAATATGCGATTCCCCTAGGCACTTGAGGCACGCGTCGTGGGGATCGCTCGAGGGCATCAGCTTCTTGCACGCCGAGCACTGCTTGAAACCCAGCGAGCCAGGCCTGGGCCCGGCCGGGTGCCGGGGAGGGCAACGGCCCACCCGCCGGAAACGTTCAATAACTAAAGACTATCTACACTTAACTATTAACTATTAACAATACTTAACTAAGAACTATCTTACAAGTTAAACGGCGATCAGGAGAGCTAGGGACGTGGAGGTCAGCAAGCCGCACTCCACAGTTCCAGCAACCGACACGGCGGTAAGAAGGAACTGAGGAGCGGGCGGGCCTGCAGGGGTATATATCAAGTGCCATAGTGGCGCCACTCTAGGGGGCGACCTGCCGGCCCACTGGAGTTGCTAGGGTAAAAAAGTTTCCGGCAGACGTGCACGCGCAGCGCGTACACCTACCTGGAATGGATATGAGCAATCACTCGAAGAATATTACATTTCATTTACCTTGCAGGTCATTTTCTGTTCATCTCTTATGCAAGCTGTCAATATGCAGCATATTAGACTTTAAGCAAGATGGAGGTAACCAGATTGATTGCTAAAAAGAATTCAGACGTAACTCATTAAAATGGGAAACATTTTGTTTGAGCTACATGTCTTACTTTATGAATAATAACTAGGTAACTGCAACTTTTAATTTAAAATAAAAACCTGTCAACCACAAAATGCAGCTGCTAACGTGGACACCTTCAAAACTTCAAAAACACATTTTGAGGATTGCATACTGTGTTAAACCAGGCCACTTTCTGGTTATATAAACAAATCGCTTAATGTGCTAAGATAATAGCACCACCACCTAACTCTTCTATAGCACTTTTCAGCTGTAGATCTGAAAGCACTTTACAAATGGAGGTCTAGATTGTTATACCTATTTTACAGATGGAGAAATCGAGGCACAGAGGGTTACAGTAATTTGCCAATGGCATCTTCTTTCCGTTCATTCACCAGATAAAATGGACATACTCATGAATTTATTTGTATTCAGGTAGCATGAAGGAGCCCCAGTCATGGACCAGAACCCTACTGCACTAGGTGCTGTACAAACACAACACAAAAAAACGGTCCTGGCCCTGAAGTGCTTACAGTCTAACTACCTGTAATTTTTCCTTTTCCAAAATGCGCACCTCGTAGTCTTGGATCCATGACAAATGAGCTACTCCTCTTCATTTTCCAAGCATACATTTTTGTTTGTTTGTTTTTTTTATTCTCTCTAGCTTCACAGCATAGTGCCAACACATGGAGCTATTCAGCCAACTGATTGCCTCTGACTCCCCAGCCAACCACCAAAGCTGAGAAAACAAACCATAAATTTTAATTAATAACCATTGCAGACCACTAGCCATCTCCTGACAGGATATTTAATCGACTTATTTATGACACAAAAACTGGAAGTGAAGACTAATGGCAAAGATCCCAATACGAGAATCCCAGCCTGTCACCATCACTCTCCGGGAATGCTCTCTATAGAATAAAGGAAGGGGGGAGAAGTGAGGGGGAGGAGGAGGAGAACAGACTAATCTTTGCAACTATGAAGTATGAAATTGAGAAGAAAAAAAGCATGCTCTATTTCAGGTATTTTCCCCACATTTGAAAGTCACATATTCCAACAATGAACATTCGAGAGAATAAAAATCCCAAAATAAAACACTGTAATAACTGAGTGGCCTTTTATGGTATAAAATTGCAGAATTTGGTTTGTTATTGTAGGGAGAATGCATTGCACCTTTATCTGAGGCATCCAGCACTGGCCACCGCCAGCAACAGCATGTTAAAAAAATGTGAATGGTACAGAGTTTAAGCATAGAAGTTTCTGGTTATCAGGGAACAACATACAGATTATTGAGGGTGCAAAGTTTGGTTTAAGATCGGGTTGCATAAGGAATACAAAATCTGCAACATCCCCGATTGGAGGTAAAAGGTTGGTGGGTCAAAGTACAGACATTGAGATATGAGGGTATGAAGTTCATAAAGTGGCTATGTTCGGGTGTGGAGTATAATGAGTGGATATGATGAGAGGATAGATTGACCTTCATTTGGTGAGATTTAATGTTCAGGGAGTTTATGGTTCCAGTTCATATGATCCAACAGAGAAAGTCTCTTTGTCCCTTTCTCGTAGTCGAAGAATGATGTCACTCTGGCTCATGCCTCCTGGTACTGTCGGTAGCCGGTGATGTGCTTAAATGTAGATGTCCCTGGACCATCAGATGGTGTCCGAGACCATGAGGCGCCGCATGAGCCATGTGTAGCGTCGACCGATCCTGCAGGTTCACAGCACTCACTCGGTGCAGGGATCCCAAGCACCCAGGGCTCTGACAATCAGGGCGTCCGTCTGCACCTTGTAGCCCTTCGTTCTCAGGGTTTCAGCTAAACTAAGGGTTTGCAATTAAACACTGTGGCTGGCCCATGACAGCAGACTCGGGTTCATGCTACAGAGCTGTAAATTTGCGGTGAAGGTATTGGGGCTGGAACTCTGGCTCTGGGACCCTCTCCCCTTGCAGGGTCCCAGGGTTCAGGCCAAACTCAAGCCCAACTATCTACATGGCAATTTTTCAGCCCTGTAGCGTGAGCCTGAGTCAGCTGACGTGGGCCAGCCGCAGGTGTTTAATTACAGTGTAGACAGACCTTAAATGATCCATTCGCCTGTTCTGGTGTGGCGATTCCCAAGTCTACCACACTGATGAGATGTAACCCAGATGTATTAACTTGGGACTAAAGCCAGGTCCATACTAGAAACTTTTGCCTTTAAAGTAATGTTGGATAGGGGTTGACATTTTTTTTTAAAATGACATTTCTATATCAGCAAAAGTCTTAGGGCTTGTCTACACTTACATTTTATAGCGCTCGAACTTGCTGGCTCAGGGGGGTGAAAAAATCACTCTCCTGCGTGCAGTAAGTCTGAGCACTTTAAAGCACTAGTGTAGACAAGCTCCAACTGCTGGGAGCGTGGATTACCAGGAGTGCTAGGAGAGCTCGTGCACAACCACACTCGCACTTCAAAGTGCAGCCGTGGGAGCGTTCCCGTGTCAGCGCTTTGAAGTTTCCAGTGTAGACATACCATTAGTGTAGACATAGTTATACCAGCAAAAGTGCTTTTCCATTACACCTTATTTTGTTCTGGGAACTGGTATAACCTATACTGGCAAAAACACTCTTGCTGGTACAAACTGCGTCTACACTAAAAGGTTTTGCTGTTATAGCTATACTGGCAAATCTTTACTAGTGCTGGCCACGCCAGTGTAAATACAGAAAGCAGGCATGGACTATATTGTCTTACTGACAATATTTTACTTCATCGGGAACATCAGTATATAATATATATACCTTTTATCCCTGCCTTACTGAAGACTTTTAAGTCCCTCTAACTCTCCAGAAAAAAAAATCTTAGTGGCCCTGATCTAGTTCATTTCCTTTTATCTCCTTGGACTCAAGCATGTTCTCTCCCAGAACATACCTGAGACGGCTTTATCTTGTGCCCTTAAAACGTGATTTTGAAAGGTGCCACCCACAATTCCCACAGACTTAGATAGGAGCTGTGAGCATTTCAGAGACTCTGAGAATCAGACCATCAGTCTCCTTGACCTTGTCAGCTCTTGAGATTTTTATGCCAGATATTCCCTCTGTCACAATCAATCAGGCTGCAGCCTTCAGAGATTTTTCAAAGCCACCCAGTTCCCACTAAAATTAACAGGATCTAGATGCTCAAATCCTTTTAGGTGGCCTTGAAAAATCTCAGACTAAAACTGTCAGCATCTGCTCACAGTGACAAATGTTATAGGAACCAAATATTGGTGAAGTTTTTTTTTTATTATTGTGTTTTTCCATGCAATCTAAGAGCCATATGAAATCAAATTCTAACATTGCCAGCATTTTTGCTTGAACAACAGGCACAATTTCTCAGCAGCTCATCTCCTACCACTTTCTTTTTTAAATAGTTTAGATGAGTGAGACACTCATTGTCAAGTCCCAGTTACAGTAAGGAGCAGCGATGCCATACGCCGTCTCATCTGGAGGGGATGTGAACTATGGAACGCTCTGATTATTCAAACTATTTCTGAAAAGTTTGGCAGGTCTCCCAGCTGAAGTTAATCTTTCCGTCCTCTCAGCACTGGCTGAAATACAGTGGAAGCTGCCCACCTGCCAATGAAAGTCAGATTCTGTAGCGATGCATCAGGCTTGCTGACACTGGCTACTTCAACATTATGAGCTAGGAGTGTGATTTATTGAGTTAGCACAAGTATAAATAGCAGCAGTTTCAGGTGGGTTTGTGCTTGGCTCGGCTAAGCCATGCCCCTACTGCTGCTACCTGTCCTACACAGCTATGCTGCTATTTATATTGGCACTAATTCCAGGAGAGGAGTGTGTTTACATGAGCAGGGGAATCACATCCCTAGCTTGTCATGCAGATATAGCCTTAAAAGAGCCACCAGCAAATACTGTCTTGTATTTGAAGGAGATTTACCCAAATTGGATTCTGTGCTGTGAGCGAAAGGCTTCCATTTCAGTTAAGCTCAGACTAGGATGGGCAAATTCCAACTCCCAGTGTCGACGGTGCGAGAAGCTGCCAGGGTAAATTTATTATCTGGCTCACTGATTTTGTCTGTTTTTTTTTTTTTTTTAAAACATTCTGTTTTGTGAATTTCATGCATGAGAGATGCTGGGGACTGGAGTGCTCCATGCGGCTTTAGAATTGCTGAAGCCTTCTTAGCGGAATGGATTTCAACCCACCACGGTGCCTCAATCACTCTCTGCAGGAATGTCCTCCAAGACCATCTCCATGGCTCACATCATAATTGGCCTGTCATGTGAGGATGCCAACAAGGGGACATCCTCATCAAACTCTGGTGTATTTTATAATGTGAGCAATTGTCTATTAAAATCAGAATTGAGATCTCCCCGTACAGCTCATCTCTTGCAGACCAAGCAGATAAGCATAGCCTGGCTTGGATTCTGACCAATAAGCTAGAAATGAAAAGTTCTGTATAGAGTTGGTTGAGAAAAAGCTAATTTTTTTTTCCAGGGTAATTCAGAAAAATTTTAGTGTTTGTCAGATTTTCTGTTAAAATGTTTGGTTTTCAAAAACCATTTTCAGTAAAAATCCTTGGGTTTGGGGGAACATTTTTTCCATTTCATAGATGAAACCAAAACCAGAATATTTTTGTTGGATGAAAACCATTTTCATAAAATCAAAGTTATTTGACAAAGCAAGTTCTAACTAACTGTAGTTCTACACGCTAGGCTACTCTGGAGCGTCTAATCCCAAAATGCAATGTAGTATGTTGAACCTAGACTAATCTTACCTAAGAGGAGAGAACCCCTCACTCACTCTCTGCTTACTGAGAGCACTAATAGCCTAACGTCAAACCCCATTTGCTTGCAGGGAATTGGCAACAGGAGGGGGAAAGTAGTTTGTGTATTACACAGTTTAACCTTGACATGTTCTAGCCTAGCCCATCAATGGAAGCTGAAGAATCTATTAGCTAGGAAAGCCCATACAGTGTAAAAATTTAAACAAAGACTGTCTTGTGATTCTGGGTACCCAGCTTGGTAGTTGATCTGATTTTCAGAAGTGCTGAGCACGCATAACTCCAAAATTAAAGTTTGTGGGAGCTGCTGGGGTTCTGAAAGGCCAGGCTCAGTGTGTCTAGTTGAGCATCTAAAACAGGGATCTCAAACTCAAACCACCATGAGGGCCACACAAGGACTAGTACATTGGCTCGAGGGCCACATCACTGACACCTTTTCATATAGGTACAAAAGCCTCCCCTGCCAGCCCTCCTCACTCCACTCCTACCATGAGGCCCCACCCTGCCCCTTCCAACCCCTTACCCAAATCCCCACCCCTGCCCTGCCTCTTCTTCACCGCCTCCCCATAGTGTGCGGCTCCCTGCTCCTCTCCCCTCTCTCCTGGAAAGTGCTAAGCACTGCCAAGCAGCTGCTGGCAGCAGAAAGTGCCTGGAGATAGGCAGAGGAGTGGGAGTGCGGCACTCTGGGGGCAGGGAGGATGGGTGAGAGGAGTTTGGTGGCCACAGGAAATAACTCTGGGGGGAGGAGGGCGTGGGGATCTTGGCGGGCTGTAGCAAATAACTTCGTGAACTGCATGTTTGAGACCCCTGATCTAAAATTAGTGGCTGCTTTTGAAAACATTTCCTTTCTCCATCTGCTGACCCAGTCAGGGCAGCAGGAGTCTTAGACAAGACCATAAACAAGTAAGGAAAAGAGCTGTTAATATAAGCACTGTGGCAAAAACTTTTCAGTCACTATAGCTCCAGAGAACATCTACATGGTGTGCCCAGCAGGTGGCGGAAAAAAGATTCCGAGAAGCAGAGAAAAGGCAATGTCTATGAATTAATAAGGATACAAAGTCTCCTGGGTAAAGGAACATGCACAGTAGGAGCAGCCATTAAACCTTTCCAACTATTCAGCCATGCCTGTAGTGTGTTATGGGGCGGTTTTCAGAAATAGTCAGCCTTCCTCAACCCCAAAAAATGAGTTTACTGCTCATGAGAAGAATAACTCAAGTTTGAGCTAGAGACTGATACTGTCAAATCATCCTGAACACAGCTGTGCCAATGTACCACAATTCTTATCTTCAGCCTTAGCTGCTATTGCAGTCCTAGGTCTCCAAGCACAGCGGTGCTAATTCAACACAATTCTAATCCCCAGCACCGTCTGCTATTGCAGTCTCATTCTCCACCCATAGCTCCGCCAATACACCTCAATCCTGACATGCTTCGTTCCCTTACTATCCCAGTCCTGCTATTTTTCCAAGTCCCTAGGTCAGCTAATTCATGTCTGTTCCAACCTACGTAACCCCCTGCTATCCCAGTCCACAGGCTAGCTGTTTGAATACAGACCTAGGATCTGGGTTGGGCTTGTATAACCTAAGCTGCTAATTCAAGGAAGCTAGATCAAAGCTAGCTCAGGTATGTCCACACATGCAGTCAGGTCTCTAATTGCAGTGTAGCTGTACCCTTAGACTCTATTGAAAATCCCACCCTACACAGCCTGCCCAACACCATACAGCAATGGCCCGATTTTCAGAGGTGCCGAGTGCCTACAGCTCCCAGCGGAGTCAATGGGAATCAGTTGCTCAGAGCACTGGAAAGCAAAGCCCTACGTGAAAATAATCCAGATCACATGAATCCCTCTAGTCCTTCCTCCCTTCATGTTCCTTCTCAGAGGAGCCTGTTATAACTAACCTGCATGGCAGTACTGGCCTCATTACTGGCCCAGCTATAGTATATTTTTAATTCTAGCTGCAGCTTGGCACAGTTCCTGGTACTCTGTTACAAAGCACATATTAGAATGGTAAGCACCAAGAAGACCCCTGTATTAAATATGATTGACACTCAAGCAACTTCATAGAACTTAGCTTATTCTCAGTGAAAAAGGAGCTTCATTAATGGGAGCCATACCTTCAATTTACAATTCCTTAATGTATAATGTAGCAATTTACAGTGGACTTGGGTATAATTATTGTATTACAATGTATTTAAACAGAACTACATACATATTCCCTTCCCTTCTTAACTGCTTTTACCGTTTACATGGGGGTTTGTAGTTAACCATTTGGATGTGGTTATATAGTTATGTGACTGTTATTCATCTATTCTTGCAGTTAATTTATTGTGACAAAGTTCCTCCTCTACCTTGGTGTGTCCTGCGCTCATTGGCAGATTTGCTCACCTCAGTGATCTTCCCCACAGTCTGGGTCACCTCCTCCTGTGTCTGATCAGGAGTTGGGAGGTTTGGGGGGAACCCGGGCCAGCCCTCTACTCCGGGTTCCAGCCCAGGGCCCTGTGGATTGCAGCTGCGTATAGTGCCTCCTGTAACAGCTGCATGACAGCTACAACCCCCTGGGCTACTTCCTCATGGCCTCCTCCAAACACCTTCTTTATCCTCACCACAGGATCTTCCTCCTGATGTCTGATAACTCCTTAGTCCTCCAGCAGCACACCCTCTTACTCTCAGCTCCTTGTGACTC
Organism: Gopherus evgoodei; assembly: GCF_007399415.2. Lineage (NCBI taxonomy): Eukaryota > Metazoa > Chordata > Testudines > Testudinidae > Gopherus > Gopherus evgoodei. Next base: position 150,562,420 of record NC_044323.1, read on the forward strand.
TTGCTCCCAGCTCCTCACACGCACTTCCTCTCCTCTGGCTCCTCTCTGCCTGACTGGAGTGAGCTCCTTTTTAAACCCAGGTGCCCTGATTAGCCTGCCTTGATTGGCTGCAGGTGTTCTAATTAGCCTGTCTGCCTTAATTGGTTCTAGCAGGTTCCTGATTACTCTAGTGCAGCCCCTGCTCTGGTCACTCAGGGAACAGAAAACTACTCATCCAGTGACCAGGATATTTGCCCTCTGCCAGACTCCTGTACCCCACTGGTTTGGGTCTGTCACATATCCCTCCTCCCTGCTCAACACCAAGGGGCTGGGCAGCTTGGGATGCCAGACAGTGCACATGTGACAAGCTATCAGGATTGCCGTGACGGTTCCTTGCTCTATGTTGCACATGGAACTGGAAAGATTGGAGGGATAAGAACCACCTGGTCACCCTTGTGTTCTTCTCCTTGTTCCGCTGCATCCATTGAAGAGGGGCATGGTCGGTCATGAGGACAAATCTGCGCCCGAGCAAGTAGTAGCGCAATGCTTCCATGGTCCATTTTATGGCAAGGCACTCTCTCTCCACCACTGCATATTTTTGTTCCCTCGGAAAGAGTTTCCTACTGAGATGCAGAATTGGGTGTTCCTCCTCCCCAACTATCTGTGATAGAACAGCCCCCAACCCTACTTCCGATGCATCTGTCTGCAGGATAAATTCCTTGCTGAAATCAGGGGCTATCAGTACAGGGTTACTGCAGAGGGCAGTCCTTAGTCTGTGAATGCTTCTTCTGCTGCGTGAGACCATCTGACCAGATCAGGTCCACAGGCTTTTACTAGGTCTTTCAGGGGGCTTGCCCTTGTGGCAAAGTGGGGGATAAATCGTCGGTAATACCCCACTACACCTAGGAATGCCCGGACTTGTTTCTTACGACATGGTCAGGGCCAATTTTGGATGGCCTCCAACTTGTTCACTTGGGGTTTTACCAGACCTTTTCCCACAATGTAGGCAAGATATTTGGCCTCCGTAAATCCTACGGCGCACTTGACAGGGTTTGCTCTAAGTCCAGCTCGCCTGAAGGTATCAAGGACTGCCTCTACCTTCTCTAGGTGAGTTTCCCAGTCTGGGGTATGAATGACCACATCATCCAAGTAGGCAGCAGCATAACTGTTATGCGGGCGTAATAGTTTGTCCATGAGGCACTGAAAAGTAGCTGGGGCCCCATGTAGTCCAAAAGGGAGGACAGTATATTGGAAAAGACCCTCTGGTGTAGAGAACACAGTCTTTTTCTTTGCATCTTCTGCAAGGGGAATCTGCCAGTACCCGTTTGTCAAGTCTAGAGTAGTCAAGTACCGGGCATTACCCAGACGGTCCACTAGCTCATCTATGTGATGTATGGGGTACACGTCAAACTGAGATACTTCATTTAGTCGCCGGAAGTCGTTGCAAAACCTTGTGGTGCCATCAGGTTTGGGCACCAGCACGATTGGGCTGGACCACTGACTGTGGGATTCTTCGATGATCCCCAACTCCAGCATCTTTTTTTTTTACTTCTGCTTTTATTTCCTCTCTTTTGGCCGCTGGCACTCGATAGGGCCTCATTGTTATTCGGGCCCCAGGGTTCATGATGATGTGGTGATATGTCTTGGTTGTTCAACCTGGTTTTGTCGAGAACACATCTTGGTTCCGGAAGATCATCTCTTCTGGTCTGGTGTTAAATCGGGAGACACTCTCACCTGTTTGGAAGACTTGTTTTCCTGGGTTAGGTCTTCTTGGATAGTTATGCATGCCTCTTGTGCATGCCAGGGTTTCAGAAGGTTGATGTGATAAATCTGTTCTTGTTTTCGGCATCCTGGCTGCCGCACCTTGTAGGTTACTTCCCACACGGGTTCAACCACCTCATAGGGTCCCTGCCATTGGGCCAGAAGCTTGTTTTCTGCCGTGGGTACCAACACCATCACCCGATCCCCTGGTTGGAACTGTCGGACTTTTGCCTGGTGATTGTAACAGGTTCTCTGGGTCTCCTGGGCCTTTTCCAAATGTTCCCGTACAATAGGGATGACACAGGCTATCCGGTCTCGCATCTGTTTTACTTGTTCTATTATATTTCTCCCCTCATTGGGTTCCTCTTCCCAGATCTCTTTAGCGATGTCTAGTATGCCACGGGGGTGATGCCCGTATAATAACTCAAAGGGGGAAAACCCAGCTGAGGCCTGAGGTACCTCCCGGATAGCGAACATAAGGTAGGGCAGTAGGGTGCCCCAATTCTTCCCGTCCCGACTTACAACCTTCCGTATCATAGCCTTGAGGGTTCGGTTAAACTCTTTCTACCAACCCATCAGTCTGCGGATGGTAAACTGAAGTTCTCAGGGTATGTATATGGAGCAGCGTACAGAGGTCCTTCATTAGCTTTGACATAAATGGGATTCTTTGGTCTGTTAATATCTCCTTTGGTAGCCCCACTCAGGCAAAGATCCCCACCAGCTCTTTGGCTATCGTTTTAGAGGCTGTGTTCCGCAGGGGGACAGCTTCTGGGTAGCGAGTAGCATAGTCTAAAACAACTAGTATATATTGGTGGCCTCAAGCCGTCTTCTCCAGGGGTCCCACTAAGTCCATGGCTATTCGCTCAAAAGGGACCTATATGATGGGAAGGGGTACTAAAGGTGCCCTCAGGTGGGTATGGGGACTGTGCAGCTGACATTCCGGGCAGGACGCACAGTACCTTCACACTTCATGTACTCTGGGCCAGAAGAACCGTTGTAGGACTCATGCCAGGGTCTACTCTACCCTCAAGTGCCCCCCAAAAAGGTGACTATGAGCAAGACTTAATACAGCGTTCTGGTGTTTTTGAGGTACTAAGATCTGCTGTACCTTCTGCCCTTGTACTAGTGCAACCCGATACAAGAGATTCTTCTTCATTATAAAGTAGGGTCCTGGTTCCTGGGTTCTCCCTTCCACGGGGACCCCCATCTATTTCAGTCACCTCCTTCCTAATGTGGTCGTACCTTGGGTCTTTGGCCTGGTCCTGTCCAAAATTTCCTCTCCCAGGGCTAATCTGCCCAAGATCTAGGGGCCCAGTCTCTGTTGCCTCTACTGGTTCAGAAGCGTTAGGGTGGGGGTCAGACTCAAGTGCTTCTCCCTCTTGAGTGGCCTTCTTTTCAGCTGCTCGGGTCTGTCTACCTATGAGAGCGACCCTCTGGCTTTGGGCCATTATTCGGGTTCCCAAAGCCTTAGCTGCCCTCCTTTCCCTTTTCGACTTTCTACCCTGTCTGGGAATGGAAAATAAATCTGGGGATATTTCAGAGAAGACCAGGGAGTGACAGTCTACTGTGGATGCCTCACTAACTTCAGGGGTCCCCTCTTTCTCCAATCCTCCTACTGAGAGTAAGTCTCCAAACCCTGGGAAGTCTCTCCCTATGAGCACCGGGTATGGGAGTATAGGGACTACACCTGCTGCTACCTCAGTAGTGTTCCCCTGAATCTCAATTTTTACTAGGATAGTGGGGTAATAACCAACTGTCCCATGGACGCATGTTATCCCCATACGCTTAGCCCACAGCAGCTGACTACACTTCACAAGCTTCCCCGAGACAAGCGTGATAGCACTCCCCGAATCAACCAGTGCTGTGGTCTCTACCCCATTTAGCTTTACTGGTCTGTTGTACATATGTGGGGTTCGTGAGATCCTCCACAAGGTGGATTAGGGAGCATGGGTCTGCCCAGTTCCCCAGGTTATACAGCATAGGCTCCTCAGCATTGGGACACTGTGCAGCTGTATGTCCCCACTACCCACAGGCATAACATCTGTATGGAGCCCTAGGCATTCCCCAGTCTCTTGGTTTGGGCAATCTAACATCATGATCCTCTTCTCCCTCTGTGCTCCAACTCTTTGCGGCCTCTGGTGGGCCTTCAGCCCCTCTCTTTCCACCTGAGCCCTCCTGGTGGCCCAATCATCCGAGTTTTAGGGCTTGGTGCTGATAGTTTAACCCGAGGTGCCTCTTCCTTAACTGGTCCGGTCAGCTCCCTTGCCGTCCTTCGCCTCTCTACCAGTGCAACAACCTCATCATAGGTGGAGGGTTCGTTCTGGCTTACCCAAGCACAAAGGTCTGGCGGTAGTCCCCTCATGTATCGGTCAATGACCAGAACCTCTAGTATCTCTTCCGGACTCCGTTAGCAACCACTTTTGTGCGAGATGGATGAGGTCATACAATTGGGACCATGGGTTTTGTTTTCTTGGTACCACCACTTGTGATACTGTTGGGCCAGCACTGCGGTCGTTACCCCAGATCTGGCCAGGATCTCTGCTTTCAGCTGGGGGTAAGTCTGCTGCAGCCTCTTCAGGCAGATCATAGTAAGCCTTCTGGGCCTCTCCACACAGGAATGGGGCAAGGATGCCAGACCAGTGATCTCGAGGCCAGGCCTCTCGTAGGGCTGTCCTCTCAAAGGCCAGAAGGTATGTCTCTACATCATCCTCCTGCGTCATTTTCTGCAGCCAATGGCTGGCCCGTATGATCTGCGTCCCATCATGGCCACTGTTCAGCTCTGTAAGGGTCTTTACTTGGTTTACTAGTTCCCGCAAAATAGCCCGGTCTTGAGAAGCCTGGTCCATCAGCAGGCGATTAGTCTCTTGCTGCAGCTGCACTGCTTCCTGTTGGGCAGCTGCCTGGACACGAGTAGCCTCCTGCTGGGCTGCTGTAGCTTGTATCAATGCCCGTACTAAGTCATCCATTGTGGTGGAAAAAAATAAACCCTCTACTTTTTTTTTTTTTTAAAAATCACCCTCCTTCTGCCACGCTGTGCACACCAGATCCAACCCCTAACACCAGTTGTGACAAAGTTCCTCCTCTACCTTGGTGGGTCCTGCACTTATTGGCAGATTTGTTCACCTCAGTGATCTTCCCCACAGTCTGGGTCACCTCCTCCTGTGTCTGATCAGGAGTTGGGAGGTTTGGGGGGAACCCAGGCCAGCCCTCTACTCCGGGTTCCAGCCCAGGACCCTGTGGATTGCAGCTGTGTATAGTGCCTCCTGTAACAGCTGTATGACAGCTACAATCCCCGGGCTACTTCCCCATGGCCTCCTCCAAACACCTTCTTTATCCTCACCACAGGACCTTCCTCCTGGTGTCTGATAACGCTTGTACTCCTTAGTCCTCCAGCAGCACACCCTCTTACTCTCAGCTCCTTGTGCCTCTTGCTCCCAGCTCCTCACATGCACTTCCTCTCCTCTGGCTCCTCTCTGCCTGACTGGAGTGAGCTCCTTTTTAAACCCAGGTGCCCTGATTAGCCTGCCTTGATTAGCTGCAGGTGATTTAATCAGCCTGTCTGCCTTAATTGGTTCTAGGAGGTTCCTGACTACTCTAGTGCAGCCCCTGCTCTGGTCACTCAGGGAACAGAAAACTACTCATCCAGTGACCAGTATATTTGCCCTCTACCAGACTCCTGTACCCCACTGATTTGAGTCTGTCACATTATGTATAATCAAAGTGTGGTTAATAGTTAAGTAAGGTAAGGCTGCAATATAAGGCTTTCATAGGTTCAGAAGAATCATTCCTATGTTAAGTACATTCTGGTCTCTAATCAACAGAAACTGCACGGATTTTTTAAGTAAGGCTAATGATTTTAGTGGGTGCCCCTTTCAGGGTCTCTGGCAAAGGCCATCGCCCCAGTGGACTTCTATAGATTTTCTCACTAGCTTGGACTTGTCTTCCTGTCCTTTTACTACATAAGAAGTGCAAAAGGAACTTTCTTATATCTCATACCAAACAGATCAAACATGCACACGCTACTTACCACAATGAAGAGTGCATCAGAAAAGTTAAAGGGCTAGGGGCATAACATCAAAAATATACTCAACCCTCTCCTCAACATTAAGGGGAATCAGCCAGCTAACTCCCCAGGGATGTTGGAAACCTATCTTAGAGGTCTAGAAGTGGCCCAATGGGGCTAACTCAGTCCTCCTCCAAGCATTGAGCCTGCCAGGATGGTCTTGAGTTGTTATAGTATCCAGGGTACTTCATCGTTTGTTTTTTGCTGGTTCTTCAGTTAAGTCTGAAGATTTGAGCACACAGATTTTCAATGGAGCAGCCCTGCAGGGCTGCATCTGAGGTGCCACATGTCATGGATTTTCAAGGGATTGTCCTGATTTTATCAGATCCTACAAGCCAACTTTGTAAGCTGCTGACTAGTCCCCCAAGGAGACAATAGATGCTCATGAAAGATAACGAGCTGCGACAGGACAGTGCTCTGACTGTCAAGAGGTCACTGTGACAGGTGCGGTCAGAGAGACCCCCTTGGGACTGTCACCTGATGTGCTGAAATTACCTCTGAGCCCATTTTCCCTGCCAGCCTGGGACTTCCAGAACCCTGTCCTGTCGAGCCAGACATGATAGCCTGCTGCAACACAGACATAGGGTCTGAACCACGCCCCCAAAGCTGCAGGCTTTAACTGAAAACCACTCAGCAGGTTACCTAACACCCAGAAACCCAGTTCCCAATGGGATCCAAAACCCCAAATAAATCCGTTTTACTCTGTATAAAGCTTATACAGGGTAAACTCATAAATTTCCCGCTCTCTATACTATTGATTGAGAGATAGGCACAGCTGTTTGTTCCCCCAGGTATTAATCACTTACTCTGGGTTTGTTAATAAACACAACTGATTTTATTAAGTATAAAAAGTAGGATTTAAGTGGTTTCAAGTAATAACAGACAGAACAAAAGTAAGTTACCAAGCAAAACAAAACAAAAACATGCACATCTAAGCCTAATACATCAAGAAACTGACTAAAGGGAATCTTTCACCCTCAGAGATGTTTCAATAGGCTTCTTTCACAGACTAGATTCCTTTCTAGTCTGGGCCCAATCCTTTCCCCGCTACAGTCCTTGTTAGTTCCAGTAGACATTTTAGGTGGAAAATGGGTTTTCTCCCTTTCTTCTCTTCTACCCCCTTTTATAGCTTTGGTATAAGGCAAGAATCTTTTGCCTCTCTGGGTCCCCACCCCTCCTTCTAAATGGACAAGTACCAGATTTAAGATGGATTCCAGTACTATGTGACATGGTCACATGTCCTGTGAAACCTCATTCTTCATTACCCAGGGGCTGGTCCACGCATACACAGGAAGGCTTGCAGGTAAATAAACTATTCACAACCAATTGTCCTAGTCAGTGGGAGCCATCTAGATTCTAAACTACCATTAATGGCCCACGCTTTGCATAATTACAATAGAACCTCAGAGTTACACTTCATATTCCTAGTTTCAGATACAAGAATGATACATTCATAGAAATAGGATGAATGTATTCAGTAGGTTGTAACCTTTGTAATGATACCTTGCATAAAGCATATTCCAGTTACATCATATTCACACTCATAAGCATATTTCCATAAAACATATGGAGTGCAACGTCACAGTCACTTTGAAAAAATTGATGCAGTGTCATGACAAGTAGGGTCCTCCAAATGGGCAACCCTCTGAAATGCAGATGTGATACTGCAGGGGAGGGAGCAGAGTCTAGTGGTTAGAGGGGTGCCCAGCAGATAGAATTCTGATCAAAGCCTGGTCTACATGGGATGACAAATAGAGCTGGTCTGAATGTCAAAATATGCTGTTATGCTGAAACTTTAGTTTGGATTGGTTTTAAGAGAGATTCTATAGCCTGGTGATATAGATACTGGCCCAGCAAGTGGGAAATTTAGGTTCAAAACCCTGCTCTGCCTGGTTTAGAGTGATGTGGGATGCAGGACCGGCGCTAGGGTTTCTCGCACCCTAGGCGCACGGCCATTTCACCGCCCTCCCGTGCTGATCCCGCGGCTCCGGTGGAGCTGCCGCAGTCATGCCTGCGGAGGGTCCTTTGGTCCGTGGCTCCGGTGGAGCTGCCGCAGTCGTGCCTGCGGGAGGTCCACCGGAGCCAGGCGAGCAGCCGAACCTCCGCAGGCATGACTGCGGCAGCTCCACCGGAGCCGCGGACCAAAGGACCCTCCGCAGGCATGCCTGTGGAAGGTCAACCAGAGCCGCCTGCCGCCCCCCCTGGCAAAATGCCACACTCCCCCCGAATAATCCTGGCACCCTAGGTGATTGCCTAGGCTGCCTAAATGATAGCGCCGGCCCTGGAGGGATGAAAAACTGCTCTGAATTAAGGCCAGTACCCTATACCCCCAGGCTATTGAGAGTGACTACATTTATCTGACAAAGTAGGTATTCATCCACAAAAGTTCATGCTCCAATACGTCTGTTAGTCTATAAGGTGCACAGGACTCTGTCGCTTTTTACAGATCCAGACTAACATGGCTACCCCTCTGATACTAACCAGGGCCGGCTTTAGGAAGTGCGGGGCCAAATTCAAACAGTTTCAACGGGGCCCTGGCAGGGATGACTTAAAAAAAAAATGTAAAAAAAAAAACAACAAAAAACACACATGGAGCTTGTATTCACCGGGTGGTGCTCTGAGTCTTTGGCAGCACTTTGGCGCTGGGTCCTTCACTTGCTCCAGTTCTTCAGCAGCACTGAAGGACCCGCTGCTGAAGTACTGTTGAAGACCCAGAGAGAGGAAGGACTGGCTGCTGAAGATCCAAAGCACCACCAGGTGAGTAAAAATTAAAAAGGCGCCTCTAGCCACGGAAGGGATTCTCACTGGGCGCGGGGCCCTCTTAGGCGCGGGGCCCAATTCAGGGGAATTGGTGGAATAGGTCTAAAGCCGGCCCTGTACTTAACACATGCAAATGTTTCACAAAACTCTTTTGAAAGGTTTTGTTTTCATTCCAAAGCAGAATGAAAAAAATGTGTAACCTCAAAAGTTGCTATGAAATTGAATTGTCCTCTGGTCTGTTCAAGTGATAAATGCAAGACAGTCTATAAAAAGGCTAACGGTAGAGAGTGAGAAAAATAGACACAAGTAGGCAAGGGAGAAAAGAAAAGATCTGTTATGTGAGAAGAGACATGAGAAGGCCATTTAAGAAGGCAGCACAAGCAGAGAAGAATGCTCTCAGACCAGGAGCCACATTGTGAGAAGTGACAGAGGAGACATATGCTAGAAGGCCCTAGAGAGTTGTCATAGGACTGTTTTAATTAACACTTTTCAATTTCTTCTCTTAACTGCTCAATCTCCCTTACCTTCTTGATACAGCAAGTGTAGGGAACCCCGCAAGCCAGAGGACCACTGCTGTTGCATGAATGGTACTGATTGACATCCCAGTCTTTATATTCATCACCTCCACAACAAGAGAACTGTGCAAACAAAGAAATTAAAAAATGCATCATAACCAAGTGATAAATAACAGCATGTTTGCAGTACGATAAATATTTGCAGCATTTAACTGAAACTAACAAGAAGGGGATTCCTTATTCATGCTATCGGACAGGGGCCGACTCGGAAGTTCTCTCTGACTCTGTACCACTCAGACTAACACAGCCTCATCTAATGTCATCATACAGGAGTTTTCCCTAAGTTACAGCTTGAACTCAGTTATTCTGGACCTACACTACAGGAGCCAGGTAGAATATTTTTGGCATGGTCAGTAAGAATTACAGAGGAAGGACAGGAGATGGCCTGAAACTAAGTGAATTTAGCAAAGTGCAGCATTTACTTTTCCAAACTAAAGCAGCTTTCCAGATGACTGTCCATCAGGATTGTGACGTTAGGAACAGGCTCAAGCTAGCAAGGCAGCCTTGACATGCCCAAAGCACCGAAGCAGGATAATACGAAAGCTCAAGCAATTTTTTAATACTGAATATTTTCAACCCATCTGTACATGTGCCCTCTAAGCCCATCACTCCTCTGGGCACGGTTAGGATTTCAAGAGCTAGTCTGTGGAACAGACATTACAAGAGCTCAAATTATTTCTTGCTCAATAGAGCAACAAACAACTCAACAGAAGGAGGAGTCAGTTTGCTATGAACAATGAGAGTTCCACAAAGTCCTTTCGGCAGCTTGTTTTTGAAGGCACAAAGACTTCAATGTAATATTCACTTGCGGATTTTCCTACAGATATTTGGATGCTACAAGTGTATGCATTTATGTAAAACTACTAGGCATTAGTGGTCTAAAAGACCCCATCTCTGTTCATTTAAAACAGGACAAATGATTGGAGAACATGCAGGAACAATCCTGCCAATGACCAAAAGGGATAGATTTAATTCTATAGGTCTTTTTAAACTCTAAGGTAAGACTTTCGCTCTCCCTTTCTTTATAACAATATCATATAGGGCTTTTTAGTGTATTAGACTGTTACCCTTTAGCACAGGTGATTAGCCAATATTTGGGGTCTTTTGGATTGTTTCCATTAAGAGAAGAAATTGATGAAAGAGTCAGGTATTTATTGCAATCCTATTTATTTACAAAGAACATACACAAATTCCTATCTCTCTGAACAGAGTAGGAGTCAGTTTCCACACTTCCAAGCCTCTTTCCAACCAATACTCTGCCTGAAAAGCTCTCTTTCAGGGCCATGTTAACCATTGTTTCTCTTATTTCCTGGCTCTCTATTTATTTTTCAGCTCTCTATTTATTTTCCTGCTTCCGGCTGCTTCTGACAGACAATTACAGCTCCACCAAATAATATCCAGCCCCTATATTTGAATTCAGTCTCCAAGGAAAACTCTTCAGTTCACATGGCTCAGCTCCAATTCCAACCTTGTGCCATAGCTAGTCTGTGAATTGAGTGGCAGCTTCTGTTTCAGCCATCACTAAACGGAGGAGAATTTAGCTGCTCACTCATTGTGCCTGAACGAAGGCTACTATCACGCCAACCAGCTTGAAGTTTGTCAAGGCTGAATCCCCACTCTGTCATTCCTAGTGCAGAAGGTGGGGGCCTGCAAGGATTCTAAAAATTAATACTTTCCACCCCAGGCTTGCATTAAACTCCCAAGATTACAGCTTTTCTCTGACCTTGGTTTGGTAAACACTGCCACTGCCCAAATGCAACCCTCTGCCCCAAAAAACCCTTTGAACCCAGGAAGGAGCACTTGGGAATTCCTCCCTATGGAGTACCATCAAGCCCTTTCACCTCTCCCCACCCCCACTTCTGGGGAAGAGCTGAGAAAGAAAACAAAGGAAATTAGCTGTGGCTACCAGCTAATCAAACATCATCCACAAACTTCTTAGGACACCAAAAATCCAATCCTGTTCTTAAAGAAAGAAATTTTATTAAAAACAAAAAGGGAAAAAATACATCTGGAACTCAGGCTTTTTGCTAGATCTTAAAAGAAACAATTACAAAAATTAAGCACCCAAAACATCTTTCTTGGGGGTTCAGCTCAAAGGTTACAAGCAAACAAAAGCATCTGGGGTTAGCACAGAGGAGATCCACAAGCCTTAAAAAATAAACAGAAATAAACCTGATCACTTTCAGCTAAACATTTTGATTTACTTACACATTTGGAGTTTAGATAAGTAGTTCTAGGCATGATCTGATAATTTATCATAATACCTGGCTTAAAGCTGCTTATAGCATGGCTGCTCTGTCCCTCCAGCCAAGAGAACAGACAGACAAAGGGAAAGTTTCTTTCCCCCATTTTAAAAAGTTCTAGCCATTCCATTGGCTCTTTTGGTCAGGTGCCCACTTTTTTTTCCCTTCACCTGGGGATTTTTTAACCCTTTACAGGTAAAGCAAGTAAAGAACAGCTATCAAGAGGGATTTTACAGCTAACTGGCTGGCTGGCTGTCCATCAAAGAGTTATCCTCCACACACACACACTTTATTTATCACAAAGTTGGTTTATGATTTCCCATAAACCAAAGATATACTCCCCTGGCAGCCACCCACCTCCAGCATTAACAACACTAAATGTTTTCCTGCACGCTACACCCGAGTGCTAAATACACTGATTTTCACAAGCAATGACTTTTGACTTTTCATTCTATTTGGCTCCCAAGGACAGTGTTATTTTCATATTGCAGCTTTTCAGAGATTTGTAACAGAAAAAATGTGCTGGAGTGAGTTTTAATTGACACTCATCTTGCAGATGAAAATGCAAAAAAGCTGCAGAAGGGAAATGTTTTTCAATAAATTACTGTAAGTTTTACAATAACTTTTCTCCTCTCCTCCCACTCTAGGGCCTGAGAATGAGATTGCATGGGTTAGTTAAGTGAAACGTAATTCATGATGATTGTCAGATTTATTGGGCTTAAATTGATCTTTTTTAGTTAATTTAGTCTAGAAAGAAATTATTTTCACAACACTTGTAAGTGAATTTAGTGCTGGTTAAAGGGCCAATTTGACAGCCTAAGAGACTAAAACCCTGTCTGTATTCACAGGATAGATATAGCATAGGAAGTAGCACACCAAACTTCATCACTCTTTCCTCCATCAGTATGTCTGGCCTCTGAATTATAGGGACCACCCTCTAGGATCAAGAGGACAGGTCAGTCTCCATGACCCAGTCAAAGCCTGCAAAGACAAACAAACAATAATTGGGACCAGTTTTGGAAGTGGTTTTAGTGATGTGGTCACCCATCCCCCCAGGTCCCACTGGCAATTAAGCTCAAATGAAGTTGAACAAGTCAAAGATGATGACTGAAAATGGTGCAGAATTGAGACTCATGGTGCTACTTGTCCTGATAATTGGCCTCTGGCTAACCTGGCCCCTCAGAAGTGGGGCAGACAGCTGGAAATTGGCATGCTGGAGACAATATAGTAGCTTTGTTTGAGGCAAGCCTATAATCCAAATCATAAACCAACTGTGCACCTTTGGAGACATTTACATTGAACCAATGCTTCTCTAATGAGTATCTTTGTTCTCTCTCTCTAACGCTAACTGATTTTTCATATTTTCTATGAACATGACAAACAGCAGCTGCAGACTGGGTTGTTTTTTGTTTTTCATTTCCATGTATGAACAGATCTATTTCAGCCCAGGAAAAATCAGGCTCATTCATCTTTCATTCAGGCTGATTTAATTAGAGGCAACTAGGATACGTCCTTTATTTCTTTCCCTTATGAGCACAGGCAAGAGTTTTCATTTCATTGTCTTTAATGAATGTATTTCTCAGTTTTCTCCAACACATAAGCTAGCTGATCCCATTCCACAAAATGCCAATCAGACTCCACTCTCTAATGGGGATTTCTCTCCATAAGTCAAACTAAACTAGAGATCAGATTTACAGCTAAATAGAACCTTGTTTTACTTTTTTCATATTCACAAAATACAAAAGAGTTCAAGGAAAGATATTCTGTTCTTTGCAGGATGGAACAAAGCTCACACTATATCGTGTTTATTTAATTGGGATGGAGACTGTTAAATGAGCTTGCTTGTTTAAATTTTTACCCTGAAAGAAATATCAATTTGTTGCTGATGGGGAAAGGTGTCAGACTGACAGTCTTGGATAACTGTCCTCTTATTACTCCTCCAAAGGCATTGTACAAATAACAGGAGGGCAAGTGTTCTGTCTTTCCCATACTGCCTGGCCAATATATTCAAGCCTGTTATGGAGAGATGGCCTCTAAAGATGATACTGGAGTTCAGTCTCTATAGTCCATTTAGCTCTTAGCCTCTTTGCTCAGATTACATGCGGTGGTGAGGAGTTTAATAACTGGTGTGTGTCCACTAGCAATTGGACTGAGACCATCAAATTTATTGCACCCAGGTCGCTGAACTGGTTGGGTTGGTTGTTATTTTAATTAAATGCTATTTGTCCAACACAAAGGGAAACCACATCCTTCCAATGTGAGTGATGCTGTATTTTAGAATAAGAGAAGACAAAACAGAAGAAGGATAAACTGTCCATGAGGGAGCACTGTGGAAGCCTCTCCTGTATAATAGCATCTGGCAGAAAGCAGGCTTCTAAAAGTTTAAACATGCAGTACACAGAACAAAATTGTAAGTTTATAACTACATACATCACACAGTAGTATAAGCGACATACTTGGTCCCAGTGTAAATCAGGAGTAGCTCCATTGATGTCAGAGTTAACCAGTTATGTCAGATGAGAATTAGGACCACTTTGCATTCAATATTTTACCCATAAGAAGTGTTTATTAAAGTTGCATAATGAATATAGATGTTATACAAGTGATGGAACCCAGAAGTCTAAAGATGGGGCCCAACTTAAATCTCATTTTCAGACATACCAAGACTCTGGGAAAAATTCAGAACTGGATTTGAATCTTGAAGTTCTGGTCTTTCCCTGACTTTTTTTTAAATCCACGGTCTGTAATACTAATATACTTGGTGAGACAGCTACTTATACAGCCTACTCACTTTGTTCCCTTATCCATTTCCAGAATCACTATTTTGACTTCAGCTATTTCAAACATGCCTTTGTAGTTATTCTTATGGTAAGCATTTCCCACCTCCATAAACAAAATAAAAGTAACGCCAATGAACTAGCTGTTCAATCAGTTGTACAATCCTGGTTGTTTAAGAACAGGATAGAGCCCTATCATTCATGTGTCTCCCATCAGCACCGCATGACATGAGTGTGCATATCGATGACTGAAAAGATGTCTGAAAATGCAGATTTCATGGCCCCCTTTGGTGCAGCAGAGATCATCATGTCCCAGCGAAGAAGTTACATGGATTGAAACTTTGATTTGATCTCTCACCCTCCAAACCCAAAAGCAGCTAGCTTTTTTGCCAACACCCCTCTAACTGAAATTTCAAACTTTGTGGAAGCTCAGATTTCAAACATGCTGGAAGTGGTAAAGAAGTGGTGCACCTATGAGCCTGCGAAGAAAGTTAAAGGGGGTGAACTGTCCCTGAGTGTGACACTTTGCTAAACTCGGAGTCTGCACCTACATCTCCCAAGTAGAGCTGAGTGAAATGGATGAATAACGTATTTGATGAAAAAATGCAGTTTTGGTCAAACCAAAACAATTCCTGAATTTGACACAAATAGTTTTGGCCATTCACAAAACGGCCAGAGGAGAAGATGGGGAGTGACTCTGCTGCTGCTGTTCCCCTCCCCCAATCTTTGTAACCATTAGCCCAATGATTAGAGCAGTTACCTGGATGTGGAAGAGACAGGTTCAAATAACCACTCTGGAAAATGGACTTTTTCAATTCACCAAAAATTCTATGTTCAGTTTGATTGGATTTTTTTTTAAAAGAAATGTTCAGACCCACCCCCCCAAAAAAAGATTATTATTTGCCTAGCTTTGCTCCCGAGTCCTAGCTGACAGTTCTGACCACTAGACAACACAGCTCCTGATTTCATACTCTTGCTGCTGAAATTGGCTGGGGAGCCCTTGTGCCAGACAGTGGCTGTGCAATTTGGGGCTACCTAATCCTGAAGAGAAATGAGCACCATGTGCTGAAAGGCTTCAGGCTGGGATGTTCACAGGTGTCCAAGGAAATTAGGTACCCAACTCCCATTGACATTACAGAGTTTTGATTAGAACATGACTCCTTGCTTCAGGTACAAGCCAGCAGGTTAGTTCTGGTCAAATCTGATGTTATCAGCAAGCAGCTGATCAAGAGGGACACAAGAGTTTTAGATTTCTTAGCAAGAACACGAGATGCACAGGCAGATTAGTGGACTGACATTTTTGAGGAGTGACAAGGTGCTGATACCTGTTCAGTTCCCCAGAG
Organism: Gopherus evgoodei; assembly: GCF_007399415.2. Taxonomy (NCBI): domain Eukaryota; kingdom Metazoa; phylum Chordata; order Testudines; family Testudinidae; genus Gopherus; species Gopherus evgoodei. Next base: position 150,577,921 of record NC_044323.1, read on the forward strand.
AATAGGTTAAGGAAATATTCTCATGTCCTTAAGATGCTTAACAAGAGATGACTTTTGGGAAGTAACAGCTTTCCCCAAGGAATTTCAACCCTATCAACTTGAGACCTTCTTCTCGCTGACAAGTCAGTGGCAATGATCAACTGTATTTTCTGCAAACATCTCTGGTTCTCTTTCAGGAGAGTGGAAAAAATAGGCTTTTTAAAAAAAGCAACAGCATATTCCTATTTTCTTTCTTCCCTGGCTTATCCTTAGCAATGCATGTGGTGTTTGAAAGAGATGCTCGTTATGTGTTTATGTCCCAAACTTGTGTGCTGTTTCTTTTAATACAGAATTTACTTAAGAGTTTGATCCAATTAATCCCGCCTCATGAAAAACAATCTTCCTCTCTTGCCTAAACAGTGTTTAGATTATAATCCAAACTTCATGGCAGATACCTCTCAGTTGAATCCAAATGTTCTCCAAAGTTTTATAAAAGTTGAGATCTGGACTCCCAAAGTGTCAAAGAAAAGATACATTTATCACCTCAAATATGTTTACACAGATTCTGAAATCCAGTTTATAATGTCCATTTTGTTTTAACACTTTTCTTTTATATTTTGTTTTGAAAGTTGCATAAAAGGTGTTACTGTGATTCTTGCTTTGTATAGATATTTGATAGAAGTCTTTAATAGTTAGTTGTAAATGTACTGCAAATAGCAGATCTTAAATAAAAAGACTATTTTGATCAAAAGAGCCAGCAGATCAATGAGATCTTCTGATCAAAAACCCAGGTACATCCTGCTGGTATGAGATACAAGACTGGTATAGAGATGAGGTCTCTTCTTGAGTACAAGACTTTGTAAAAATGCAAGGATGTTCTATTCAGGATATTTGAGAGAAATAACGTGGAGAGATCTGTTATCAAGAGAAGTAAACGTGGGCTTTTTCACATACCCCCTAGTTTCACAGAGAAAAACCTCTGTTTCAAATCCACACAAAGAATTCGAGAAATACTGAACATAATTTCTTTTAGAGACACTTTCAAGTCTTCTTCATTCATTTATCTTCACAGAAAACGTGTATAGTTGGGAAATGTTTTGGTTATGACTAAGGGCTTATCTACAAGATGCTGCAGTGTGGTCTATGGGGGTGTGAACTGTAGAGCATTAATATGTTGCTTGAATTGTCCAGGTTGTGTTGACGTAGAGCTACATTAATATGCCCTCAGTCCCTTTTAGTTTGTGCCAGCAGGGGCTACCTGGGGCAGTTAGGACGTAATGCATTAGAGCATTCTACAGTTCACACCCACATAGATCACACTGAGGGATTGTGTAGATAAGCTCTAAAACTCATGTTTCCTCTTAAAAAAACCTTGGAAAAACTTTACAATCCCTTAATGCTTAAAGATGGCATAAGCCTCTTTTGAGATGCATGTTTGCAATATTTTGTCTAAATGCAAATCTGCATACAAAAACTTCCAGATACATGTTATGTAAATAGTGAGATGGTTATATGTGACACAACAAGGTCATTTGATGCTAGAATTGGTTACTAATAGAAGAAGCCACTGGAGTATAGGATATTTATATTAATTGGGGTATTAATTAGGTATCTGGCAATGCCTAAGCAACTCCTTACTGAGCATAAAAAAAGACAAGAATCAGGACTCCATGGTTTGGTGTGAAGAAAGGACAACAACAGCTTTGATGACTGCCATAGGGCTCTGCCCTCAAGCGTGCCCCCTTGTGGCCCTTCAGGTACACTGCACACAGCCCCTCAGATTCTTTCACTCAACTACCCAGACTGAGGCTAGTTCAAGACAGGTACCCCGTTCGTGGGGTCTGATTTACTAAGTCGTTCTACAAAGTGTAATTCACTTTGTTAGTTGTGCCAGGTCTCCATGCTCTGGGTCCACATAAAAATCCTGGTCAGCTCTTGTTCCAGTTCAGGAATGGAGCAGATACATGCTATTGTAACTGAAGGTACTAACAGCGTCTACTGTGAAACACCAGGGTACTTGGACCATGTATTTCAAGTGAGGATACATAAACAAATCTCGGTAAATAGAGAGAAACAGTGGGATATAATTCAGATTTTAAATTCTTAATATTCATTAAATTTCTCTGCCTCAAGCCAGCTCCTTGAATGGCGCGTTTTAAGTAACTGATTTCAACACCTGCTTTGACTTCATAGAATTTAGTTAAGATTACTCACATTGCCTATTTACAGGGCCAGCACTTCCATTTAGGCGACCTAGGCAGTAGCTTAGGGCACCAGGATTTGGGGGGGCAGCATTTTGCCATCCTACGTGGCAATTCGGCGGTGGGGGGTGCTTCCGCACTCCGGGTCTTTGGCGGCAATTCTTCGGCAGGTCCTTCACTCACTCCAGGACCCACCGCTGAAGTGCCCCGAAGACCAGAAGTGCGAAAGGATCCCCCCGCCGCAGAATTGCCACCAACGACCGGGGGTGCGGAAGGACCCCCCCCCCCGCCTAGGGCGCCAAAAACCCTGGCGCCGCTCCTACCTATTTATAAACTCTTTATGTTATCCATGATAAACTGAACAGCACTCACCAACCTTTAAATGAAAGTCCTTTCCCCCTAATCTATGATATGTTGCAAAATGTAGCCTGGTCTATAGATGATGAATAAGAATTCCCAGTTATTGCTTTGAAGATTGACAGGTCATTGTCCCAAGATCAGGCCCAGTACTATTATTATACAGTTGGGGAGCCAAATGTGCACAGCTGCAACACTCACACTATAGGAACTCGTCTATATTCCCAAATAAATAATTTATGAATCCATTTAGTAAAGTCACAAACACTCTAACTCAGTAAGGTAGATGTATATCCTGTGGTCTCTCCATCTTCCAGAAGCTGGTGGTAGCTCTTGTTTCTGTGGTTGGCTGATGTCATTATAGGCAAAATTCCCCCCTTACATTTGACTTCCAGTTCCCCAAAACTTATGGGTTACCTAAGTTTATCTATGCCAAAGTTCGTAAGCCTCAAGAATGAGGCTAGCTGCTAAAGCCAATGTCTTACGGGATACAGGCCTGTAGATTCCTTGCATTTACTACTGAATAAAATAAAGCAGAATATAATGCAAAGCAATGACTAGAATAGAGGTAAGCTAGCCCACTGGGCTACAGGAAGGACTCACTTCTAATTTTGAGGAATGATACTCTGGTTGTAGTTTACTTAGAGATGTGTCCCCTCTAGGGTAGACGCCACTTTTAAGGTTTAATCTCTGTTAAAAGCTTCCACAGAGGGGCATCCAGAAGTGATTAGAACTGAAGTCGCCACTGTTTGTGCCTTGTTTCATTTTGCTTTTACTCTCCTACCCCTTTTCATTTAGTCATAGTTAATTGCTGTGATTGCTCTGCTTAACTGTTGGGTGTCCTAAAGCAGAGACAGAACTGCATGTGACTGACAGTGAAAGTCACATCCCGGAACTGGCACTGAGAAAGACAATTGCTAAGAACTGGCCCCCTGCCATTTCTTGTTTCTCTAGATCTTTTTGGGGGTACATTTTTTGGAGATAAAATTACTTGGTGCTCAGCAACTTGAAATGTCCCTTTCTAGTGCACAGTCCCAAATTAAGCTTTCTTGCGCATGCCCGCTCTGCTGGAAGAGATTATATCGCTACAGTGCCAAGTCTTACACGAGGATGAATGTTGGAAGAAAATCTGGTGTGGACTCTTCATGGCTGCATTTTCTAGCTCCTTCAAAGTGTTGGTCAGGATCTTGGAGGGTGTTTTTCCCTGGGAAGTTAGATATATTCCTAGCTATTTACTGTGCCAGTATTTACTTCTCACAAGACACCACATACTCAAATGTGGTTTTAGATCTGAAGGAAGCATAAGAGCTAGTTTTCATGTTTTCTTTCTTGCTACACTTTGATGGAACCCAACAGATGTGGCCTTAGGGGTCACATTATCAAAAATGATCCATGTTGATGATAGGCAAGGTATTGTAGATATAAGAAATCTGATAGTGGTATTACAATTCTGTCTTCTAGATGGTTGTTAGCGTGTGTTTGTTAAAACAAAAAACACACATCCCAGTGACAGACTCATGGGATAATGAGCAAGATTGGTGAAAGAAACCTTTCATCTTTTTCTGAGAGAGACTAAAAAGGAAGAACATGTTTGCAAGAGAAACGCCCATTTATAGGCAAGCAGTGGGCCTGAATTTTCAAGCTAAACAACGGGACACAAAAAAATTTCTTGTATGTGCAAATAATAAATCTGAGCTAAGCAGTTAACTTGTTTTACACATTTTTCCATTTGTTTTTAATAAGCTATTTTTCAGAAAAGAACCACAAAGCAGGGGGAGGAAATGGCTTTAGTATGCCTAAGAGACTGATTTCCAGTGGTCAAAGTCACTCAGGCTAGGTCCGCACTACAGGTGAGGGGTGCGATTCCGCAGCTCATGTACACATACTTGCACTAGCTCTCATCTAGCTAGTATGAATATAAATAGCCATGTAGCTGCACAGAGTAGCACAAGTAGTGTCAGTCGAGATACAGCTTAGCTGTGCTGAGTACAAACAGGCATGTGTATATGAGCAGAGAAAGCACACTCCTAGCTCGTAGTGCAGACATGGCCTTAAGCACTTTTGAAAATCTCCCATCGTAGGTGGTTTGGGGAGGAGGCTTTAAATCAGGACCTAAGAGTTTGATTCCTGGCTGTGCCACTGAGAGACGTGCTATATGATCTTGTGAAAAAACTGTCAGCTCTCTGGCCCTCAGTCTACCCATTTATAAAATAGGTATATTAATACCTATCTTATAGAGGATTTAGGAGGCTTAGGGCAAGTGCACAAGCAGAGTTGTACCAGTTTAATTTTATTTTAATCCAGTTTAGTTAAACCAGTGCGTGTGTGTAGACACTCTTGTTTCAGTTTACATTAAATTGATTAGGAATACGTTAAAGATAAACTGAAGTAAGGGCTTATCTACACTACAGAGCCTTTGCTGGTATGGCTAGGATGGCAAAGACCCTTAGTGGAGATGCAGCATGTCAGTATAACAAGTTCTTTTGCTGTCATAGATACACTACCTCCCTGAACGACCTCAGCTACACTGGCAAAAGCACTCTTTTATCAGTATACTTGTGTCTACACTGGGGTTGGGTGGAAGGTTGCTGGCATAACTATGTCAGCTAGCGAGTGTGATTTTCCCCCCACACTCCTAGTCAGCACAGCTGTGCTGGCAATACCTCACAGAGTAGACCAAGCCTAATGGCAAAAGAAGACCCATGGCAGTGATTCTCAGAGCCCGGATCAACTGACTCAGGCTCACGATTCATGGCTAAAAACAGGACTGTAGACATCTGGGCTCAGGCTGGAGCCCAGGCTCTGAAACCCAGCAAGGTTTCAGGTGACCCAGGCTCTGAGACTTGCTGCAAGGAGTCTTTTTTGCAGTGGAGACATACCCTCAGAGTATATATAAACATACTCGCACCAGTTAAATGATGCCAGTTTAACCCAATTCAATTAAACCAGTTAACTATCTGGTTCAAGTGTATGTAGACAAAGTTTCAATTGACATTTGTAAGGTGCTTTGAGATCCTTGGTGTTATTGAAATGCAGAGTGCTTTGGGTCAAGCAGACTGCAAGGGTAGTGCATGAAGTCATAGAAAAAGGATATTTACAAGGCACACATTGCACCTGCTGACCCTTGCCTTTGACAATTCAGTTGCTGAGATTTTGCACCCTTCAAAAATTCATCATGCTGCTGACACCCACACAGTGAAGTTTATTCGATAGGTAGATAAAAATCAACAGTTGTTATGAGGCCAGTATTATCAATGTTCCAGCTACTACTTCATATGGTGTAAGGGAAACTAATCCAAATGATTTATTGAGTCCTAACCAATCTCCTTTGCATTATTACTTGCATTATTTATTACCTTTGACAACATATAAAATCTAGTTTATTAATTATTTCCTCAGTTAAGGCAACTGAATGAGTTCTGAATAGTGGTATGACTTGCAAAAACTGCCAAGCTTTAGCAATAGTAAACAGCAGCTTTGAAGCTATTTCCAAGCATGTATAACACATAAATTTGTTATAGCAAGAATCTTGGTCTTTACACTTTGTCCTTTCAGTAGTAAGAGGGATTGGCTTACTTTTCCACGGAAGAAAAATTATCTTCGTCAAGGTAAAGAACTGGAGTCCAGTTCCTGGATTCTGTTCCTAGCTCTGCCACAGATTCTCTAAAGGAAATTTACTCCCTCCTTTTCTGTGCCTCGGTTTCCCAAATGATGAAATAGGGATAATGCTTACTCTCTCTCAGGTCTGAGGAGCTAGGTGCACTATTTGTAAAGTGCTTTGACATTTTAAAATTAAAGGGGCTATTCAAATGTGAAATACTGTATTACCATGGACTTCAAATTGAGAGTGAAATTGCAAGGCTTTTGATTTTAACAGCTAATCAGTGGTTTAAGTATCTTTAACATTGTCCACTGGGGCACAGTTTCACGTTAAAAGTTATTACAAATCCCTTCTAATTCAGACAGTTTATTTTCTAAGCTTGAAAGAGGAATAGTCCTGGCCCAAGGTATTCCTATACCTTTGAAGCATCTGGCTGTGGGACTAGTCTGATCCAATATGGTAATTCTTAGGGTCCTATGCAATTCTGCAGGCTGCTACTGCATGGGTGGCAGGTTACAGTTAACGCAAAATGAGTTTAAGCCTTGGTAGATTTGTTTTGCACTAGTTAGTAGCTGAGGCAGCAGGCCTTGTCAGTGCAACAGAATGATTTTCCTTACACAATGAGGAAACTCCTATAGAAAAATCCTACAAAAATGAATAGACTGATGGAAGGCAAAGATCTGCAGCTCATATTGACTTTAAAGGGAAATAGGATGCCTATCTCCCTCCCTTTGAAGATCCTGGGCAAAGCCAACAGAATTCTGTAGAAGTGCATTATGGTTTTAAAAGAAAGTTACTTTGAAGCCTAAAAGAATGAAATCTAATCTCTAGGGCTTTTGAACCTCTGGCAACCCTCTGGCAACCCACATCAGTCTCTTGTTAAGTTCTGTGAGATGGACCGACTAGCTAGCAAAAGGGTTATCATCTGTTAAATTCCATAAAGAAAAGAACTATAGAAATGTTGGAAGATTAACTCTGTTGATTTCTGGTTGAAAAGAGGCTTGATGTATGAACAAGAAACACAGTACCCTTCTCAGCTTTCAAGGGTCTGACTCATGATTCAAGGTTTCATTCAAGGATGTATCTAACTACAAAATCGGGACGTGGAACAGCTCCCCCAAGCTTGTGGGTTGCAATATTTATTATGCTAATATTTTAACTTCTATTGCTTCCACACTTCCATCTGATGATACCAGAAATAAATGCAATAATGCTTGATCAGGGTGCCCTTTAAAAGGAAGCTATGCTACAGTCAATTTATTGATGCAGATCTGAAGAAGCGAGGTTTTTTTACCCATAAAAGCTTATGCCCAAATAAATCCATTAGTCTTTAAGATGCCACTGGACTCCTTGTTGATTTTTGTAGATACAGACTAACACGGCTACCCCCAATACAGGACTTCATGAATATCCATACTCAGTTATGCCTTTACCAGAGCAAACAAGACTATAAAAAGAGAACACTGTTCCATTTGGTGCCAGGAAACTGGGACTCTTGAGTTGTCTGGCTGTTATCCTTCCTTAGATCCCCTACAGCCACACCATGTTTCCCATGACTGAGCCTATGTGAGCAGAGCCTGTAGTCAGGAAGTGAGGCAGAATGACATGATTTTGAAGCTTCCATGTTCTCTGTTGTGCACCTCAATCTAGTGTTTATAAAAGACCGACCCGGAAATATTAGATCTTGCTATTTTTAAAGAAACACAGGACCCAGCAACATTGTCAAATAGCTATGAAAATGTACCAGCTCAGACACAAAGTTTGCATCACCCCCATTTTCCACTTCTTGTGAGCCGGGGCGGCTCTAGGTATTTTGCCGCCCCAAGCACGGCAGGCAGGCTGCCTTTGGCGGCTTGCCTGCAGGAGGTCCCTGGTCTTGCGGATTCAGCGGCACACCTGCGGGAAGTCCGCCGAAACCACGGGACCAGCGGACCCTCTGCAGGCATGCCGCTGAAGGCAACCTGCCTGCTGCTCTTGTGGCGACCGGCAGAGTGCCCCCCGTGGCTTGCCACCCCAGGCACTTGCTTGGCGTGCTGGTGCCTGGAGCCGCCCCTGCTTGTGAGGATGATAATAGAACTATTAATAGCCAATCACTGATCAAAACCCTTCTTGCTGTGGGTAACTGGTGAGAGAAATCTCATAAGGCTGAGACACATATACATTAAGGCTGTAGGTTATTAGCTCCCTGCACACAGGAATTACTTAGTATTTGTATACAAGTCCCTGTATACTACACCCAGCTACTCTAGTGATGGGTGCCACACAGATACCTGTAAAAAAAATACACATATCTCAGGTCAGCAGATGCTGTGGAAGCCTCTCTCTAATCAATTCACAAGTAGTTGCACAACTGGTGCCTCAGCTGGTGCTCACGCACGTAAAGAGGTTGTTCATGCTCCATGCCTTGTTCCTTTCTTGACTTCTGTGCTGAGAATTTCAGCAAAGGCAATAATGAAGGCAGGTTTTATGATATAAATACCTATCCAGTAGGACCTACAATGCCATCAATGCATTTCATACAAACAACCTAACGGATATCATAATATAAAAATGGCCATACTGGGTCAGACCAAAGGTCCATCTAGTGTTGTCTTCCGACAGTGGCCAGTGCCAGGTGCCCCAGAGAACAGAAGAGGTAATCACCAAGTGATCCATCCCTTGTCACCCATTCCCAAATCCTGACAAATGGTATCAAATGGAAATGTTCAGTCAACAGGGCGGCATTCAAACCATGGCCATGAAAATCATAAACTATCCTCACTTCTAAAACATGAGCCATTTATTCCCAGTGAGAGAGAGAGGAGCACTTTTGAAAAACTCTCCCTACCATATGTTTGCTGCCAGAAAACCACATGACTTTTTTAAAAATCATGCCGCTAATAAGCCAGATCACTTCTGCTAACAGGATACACAGGATGGAAGAGTGTAGAATGAGCAGTGGCTAGTCATATACGCTCTTGTGACTCCCTCTGAACTCTTGCTAGGAAAGTATCATGTTTGCAGCTAGCAGATACTTAATATACCTTTCAATTACAGGTCTCCATTTAAAAAATCAATATTTACCCATGGAAGTATCGGAATTCCTGCAATTCTTCCTACTCTATGTACAGTAAAACACTGCATTGTATGGAAACTGTGGGTAGATGCTGATTCTTTAACAGCAGCCATGGTACCTTGATTGCATTAAATACTGTATTGTTTGCAGAGTATCTGGTATTCTTCTATTTTCATTCAGAGTGATCTCTAATAATCACCTCATCTACTTATGAATTAAATGGATCCTACAGCAATGCTATACAGAAATTCAGGACAAAAAGTGAATGCCTTGGCCAAATAAGATTGCAGGGTAGTCAGGGAAAACAGAAAATAATTACCTGAATTGGAATCGAGACAGGGCTTTATAAATACTTCACAAAGGGAGGTAAGCATCATTACCCCCATTTTACAAATGGGGAAACTGAGGCACAATAAGGGGAAGTGACTTCTCCAAGGTTGCCCAGCAGGCCAATAGCAGAGTTGGAAATAGAACCCAGCTCTCCTCAATCCCACCCCACTGCTCTAACACCTATGCCACACTGCCTCCTCTGAGAGATGGGGTATGCTTTCTTCTTGTCATTCCTATTTGATAATTAACAAAAAAGTAGGATGGGATTTTTCAAATGATCTTAAGCAATTTGGATTCCTATGTCACTTAGGTATTTTTGAAAATTTTACTTACATAGCTACTATTGAATTTCAACAGTAATAGGGCCGCTAAGGGCTTGTACATATGAAGAGTTAGGCTCCTTTGTAAACCCCAGCCTTAAAGCAGATCATCAAGTATTGTATTTCTGAGGCTTGGCTTCAATAGTCTTGAAGTTTAGCAAAAAAACCAAACTACTTAGCATCAGAGCTTGTATTAATGTAAAAAATATTTCAGGTGATAAAAATGACAATACTGAGTAATTAACAGAGATTATCCATGAAAACATGAAGATAAAAAGTAACTTCTCTCAAGGCACAAATGGGCTCTCTCCTGGAGTGGGCGCACACACACTATTATATATTGCGAGTGCATAAATTAACTGTGTGAGATTCTTCATGGTAAGCACGAGACTAACCAGAAAGAATGTTTAGCCTCAGTAGCAGAGTGATTGCAACTGTAAAGCACCTGTCGGGTTTGTCTGGATCATTGCAGAACCGAAAATAATTGATTGATCGACGGATGCATTTTTAAGGAAAACTGAATACAATATTCCTTGAAATGGAAATGAATTCCAGGTAGGAAGGAAATTATCACCTATATTTTTAATATCTCTCACACTCATAGAAATTGCAGCTTACTACTCATGAGACATTTTCAGAAAGAAAAACAAAAATCAATAACTGCTTTCAGTTGATATTCCCCTTATTGACTATTTGGTTGCTATTTAATGAAGCACAGGTGGCTCTTCTGGAAGGATCGAGTGAATTATTGTGTCAAGTCAATCTTTACAATAACATGCCAACACTTAAACAAACAAAGCAAAACCACAGCAAAACTAACCTTTTCTTGTACAAAATCTAAAATGTTCTTGAAATCCAGGTCATCATAATAATGCCTAATCCCCTCTTGGATGTTGGAATGGAAAACTGCATTCATCTGGGGAAACAAAAAGCAGCAACAGCACAATACCAAAGTGAAAAAGATGCTTGGAAAAATACCAAGAACTGAAGACAAATACAAGGCTACAGAAATGATGCCTTTTTACAAACCACCATCATCTTTCTCGATCACTGTCCAAGGTTTAGGCCGCAATGTTGCCATGTCTTATGATTTTGCATCTCAGAATAGTTGGTATTTTTTTAAAGCTCCAGCTACTGGAGTCAGGTGATTAAAATGAAAGTTGAGATTCTCATGTAAACAAACAAACCAAAAAAAACACATTCCCAGTCTTGGTGATTATGAAGAAAATCTTGAAAATGTGATCCCTAAAACTTGAAACAGCAGAAAGTAAATAAGAACCCAAAGTTTATTTTTTAAATACTTTGGATTTCTGGGTACTTGCGGGTGCCTGACTCTTGATTTTTGAACCTTCAGGGTTAGCACTCTTGTATATAACCTCTGCCTTTATTTGCTGCATACTGCATCTTTAAATATCGAAGGCCATGTCTGCACTACAAAAGTATGGCAACCCAAAAGCCATCACAGATATTAAATTGCTTGTGTGTGAACACTTGCCTCCTTGTGTTGATGATGCATGCCCTTGCCAGGAGTGCTTGTATTGATTGTACTGTCTGGGTGGGGCATTGTGGGACAGCTCCTGAAAGCCAACAACAGTTGACATAAGCAAAGCAGTGTCCAAGCGGACACTGCATCGACCTGATTACAACCGCCATGACTCTACGCCACGCGGGGAGGTGGTGTTACTAAATCAGCATAGAGAGGCACTTATGTCAGCAGGAGCCAAATTTAAGGGAAGACATTTCCACAGCTAGGGTGATGCAAGGCAGCTTACGTCGACCTAACCTCATAGTGCAGACCAGGCCTAAGGGCTTTGCTGTCTACAGACAGTCATTTTGTGTTCAGGTCAGCAGACCCTGTCAGATTCTGTGCCATACATCTCAGGAGGTGCAGCAGAGAATGTCTGGCCTAGAGGTATCCTTGAGCCAACTAACTCTGGGCAAACTCCTGGGGCCAGCACATCTCCCAGTATGAATCAGAGAAGTGCCTAACTTAAAGCAGCATTCAACAGCTGCCTATGGGCTACTCTGCAACCCAAGGCACACCAGCCATTTCTCCTCCTGCCTCTGACATCCCCACTTTCTCTTCCAGTCCATGCCTATGCCTAGGGCTGTACCGATAGCACATTGGTCCTTATCCATCCTGAGCTGGGGGCATTCCACTGGAGGTCATTCCAACTGTCTTTCTGGATCACAGAGAGAGTATTAATCTTGACTTCCCAAATAATCCAAACTTGACAGGGCAGTCACACACTTTGGTATTCTGACTAAAATATGGCCAGGCCCTGCCAATTTAACCTAGAAGACAGGTCACAAAAATGTGCATTCCTGCTCAGTTTTTCCTAAACCTTGTCTGCCAATTCTGTATTCTGAGGTAGTTGCTGAGGGGAATGGACTCTGGGAAGTCTTCAAAGGAGTCAGCTCTGAGCAGGGCAGCTGCAAGCCAAACCCCAGGGCAGGTTGCCTCCTAAAAATGGATAAAACGACTCTGTTGAAGGAACCTTTTCGGTCACCCAGGCCACGAGGGGACCGACGGGTGATTGCCAACTCATTTACAGAACTTTGTTCCACTTCCGCAGCAGCTACCACGCCTATTGCTCTCAATAAAAGCTGCACCTGTGTAACGGATAGGGTTGCCAATTTTGGCTGGACCTATTCCTGGAGGTTTCAGCACATGACAATCTTTGATTAAAGATTACTCTTTAATTCCTGGAAACTCCAGGACAATCCTGGAGGGCTGGAAACTCTAGTAAGGGAGAGCAAAATCTGACCTTTCTGGTCAAAGACTTATCATGTACTATTTTTTCCCTTGAAGGTCATTGTAGCAGCATGAAGACTCACCGGTGCAGCACCTCCTGCTGGTTGTATTGGAATTAGGTCTTTTCCAGCTTCAAAGCACCCTCTGCTGGCCAGTGTCTTGCCTGCCTCAGACCCTGTATCTCTCCCAGATCTCCGTGGCCCTTTACCTGAGGGTTCTGCCAAGCAGTACCCCTTACTCTAGGTCCTGGGGAACCCCCAACCCACTATATCCACCTTGCCTCAGTGGCTACTGCCAGTCATCATCTAGCCCCCTTTCTCTGGGGCAGACTGCAGTCTGTAATGGCCACTCATCATTGGCAAGGTGTGTGGGGGGGACAGTTGGACCAGCTGCTTCTGCCTAACTCTGGACTGCATCTCTGCAGCCCCAGTACCTTCTTTAGGCCTTGTACAAGGCCTGCAGCCTGGAGAGTTACTAGGCTGGAACTCCACAGCTCCTCTTGCCTTTCCCCAGCACTATTCTACCTCTGGTAGCCTGCTCCCAGGCAGCTAAGTCCTTCTCTCTCCACCGCTAGAGAGAAACTCCTCCAACTTCTGGCCCATGGCCCCCTTATCAGGGCCAGCTGGGCCCTGATTGAGTGGCCACACCTGTGGTCAGCTACTCACTCAGCTTCCCCCAGCTGTTCTCACTCTTCTCATTTCAGGAATGAGGTAACCACCCCGCTACAGTCATGAAACACAGGACTCTGCTATGTGGAATGGGACACACAAACAACAAGCTGACAAAGATCTCTAAGGCAGAGCTGATACAAAAGGCACCAATTAGTTCTAACCAAACATAAATCCTTTATTTTCTACACAAGCTCACGACTTCCAGTAAATAAAAGTATCTTTATCGACCTGCCTGCCGTTATCAGGAGACGCGTGTAGATGCTGTTGGCTTCCCTGACAGCATCTTAGATTGTGTCTGTAGAGAAATCCCTCCCCAAAATGGGATTTATTAATACATAGGTATTTCAGCCCTTTGAAGACAGGGCTAGGCAGCACAACAAACTATGAGATTTGTCTTATGGCTGTTGGCTACAATTATGATTTGTTGTGTTGGATCTGATTCTTTCCCCCGTTTTTATTTATTTACCTTTTACATTTGTGTGTTGGTGTTATTGAACTATGCTGCTATGCTGCTGCTAACACCAGAGATCTAAGTATTCTCTCCATAGAGCCCTTTGCACTTTTAAATCCCTCCCTACTTAACATTTTTCATCCTGTTAGTAACTTTGTTCCCTGACTACATCACATAAGACAAGACGGTTACTCACCTTTGTAACTGTTGTTCTTCGAGATGTGTTGCTCATATCCATTCCAGGTAGGTGTACGCGCCGCGCGTGCACGTCTGCCGGAAACTTTTTACCCTAGCAACCCCAGTGAGCCGGCAGGTCGCCCCCTAGGGTGGCGCCAGTATGGCACCTGATATATACCCCTGCCGGCCCGCCCGCTCCTCAGTTCCTTCTTCCGGCTACTCCGACAGTGGGGAAGGAGGGCGGGTGTGGAATGGATATGAGCAACACATCTCGAAGAACAACAGTTACAAAGGTGAGTAACCGTCTTTTCTTCTTCGAGTGATTGCTCATATCCATTCCAGGTAGGTGATTCCTAAGCCTTACCTAGGCGGTGGGGTCAGAGTGAGAGGTCGCGGCCTGGAGTACTGCAGAGCCAAAGGCCGCATCATCTCTGGACTGCTGAACCAGGGCGTAATGGGAAGCGAATGTGTGGACCAATGACCAGGTCGCCGCCCTACAAATCTCTTGGATTGGCGCGTGGGCAAGGAAAGCCAGCGATGATGCTTGTGCTCTGGTGGAGTGAGCAGTCACACGGCCCGTTGGAACGTGGGCCAGGTCGTAGCAAGTCCTGATGCAGGAGGTAACCCAGGAAGATAACCTCTGGGAGGAAATCGGTAGCCCCTTGACCCGGTGCGCTACCGCCACAAATAACTGGGGGGACTTGCGGAAGGGTTTGGTCCTGTCCACATAAAATGCTAGCGCCCGACGGACGTCTAGCGAGTGGAGCTGTTGCTCCCTGCGGGACAAATGGGGCTTTGGGAAAAAGACTGGGAGGAAAATCTCTTGGTTAACATGGAAAGCTGAGACCACCTTGGGAAGAAAGGCAGGGTGAGGCCTCAGCTGTACCTTGTCTTTATGGAAGATGGTATACGGTGGGTCCACTGTGAGGGCCCTCAGCTCGGACACTTGTCTAGCTGAGGTAATGGCCACTAGGAAGGCTGTCTTCCACGAGAGGTAGAGCAGGGAGCAAGTAGCTAATGGCTCGAATGGAGGGCCCATGAGCCGAGTTAGGACCAGGCTGAGGTCCCATGAAGGGGCCGGAGGGTGGATTTGTGGATAGAGCCGCTCCAGTCCCTTCAGGAATCTCGCCACCATAGGGTGGGAGAAGACAGAACATCCGTCCATTCCAGGATGAAACGCGGAGCTGGCTGCTAGGTGGACCCGGAGGGACGACAACGCCAGGCCCTGGGTCTTGAGGGACCAGATGTAGTCTAAAATAGTGGTGACGGGAGTCTCCGTAGGGCGAAGAGCTTTCTCTGAACACCAGCAGGAGAAACGCTTCCACTTAGCTGAGTAAGTCGCCCTGGTGGAAGGCTTTCTACTGCCCATGAGAACCTCCCAAACCGGGGTAGAACAGCGCAACTCGGAGCCTGTCAACCATGCAGGAGCCATGCCGTAAGGTGTAGAGACGGAAGGTCTGGGTGACAGAGCCTGCCGTGGTCCTGGGTGATCAGGTCCCGATGTAGGGCCAGGGTAACTGGGTTGGCTACTGAGAGGTCCAGCAATATGGGGTACCAATGCTGTCTGGCCCATGCTGGAGCTATGAGAATCACCCAGGCTCTGTCTCTGCGCACCTTGAGGAGAACCCTGTGTATCAGCGGAAATGGCAGGAATGCGTAACACAGGTGGGCTGTCCATGGGATCAGGAATGCATCTGCTAGAGACCCTGGTTCCCGACCCTGGAAGGAGCAGAATGCTCGACACTTCCTGTTCTGCCTGGACGCGAAGAGGTCCATCCGGGGACGACCCCACCTCTGGAAGAGTGAGAGGGCGACGTCCGGACGGAAGGACCACTCGTGCGAACGGAAGGATCTGCTCAGCCGATCCGCTAGAGTGTTCCGCACTCCCAGGAGATAGGAGGCGGAAAGGTGAACCGAATGGGCTATGCAAAACTCCCAGAGGTGCATTGCCTCGAGACACAGGGGAGAGGACCTGGTGCCGCCCTGCTTGTTCATGTAAAACATGGTCGTCGTGTTGTCGGTGAACACCGCGACACAACGACCTTGAAGGAGATGGACAAACACTTGACAAGCAAGGCGGACCGCTCTCAACTCTCGTATGTTCATATGAAGGTTGATCTCTTGAGGTGTCCACAAGCCCTGAGTTCTCTGCCGCAGTGTGCCCCCCAGCCCAGATCTGAGGCATCCGTGGTCAGGGATGCCGAGGGCTGGGGCGGATGGAACGGGAGCCCCGCACAGACTATGGACTGGTCCAGCCACCAGTGAAGGGAGTCCAGCACCCTCTGAGGAACGGTGACGACTGTGTCCAACGAATGTCTGGCGGGCCGATACTGCGCAATCAGCCAAGATTGAAGAGGCCTCATGCGGAGTCGGGCATACGCCGTTACGAACGTACAGGCTGCCATGTGGCCTAGAAGGGCCAGACATGTTCGTAGAGAGGTCAGCGGGGCCGCCTGCAAACGTAGAATGATGGCCGACAGCGACTGGAACCTGGGCAAGGGTAACAAGGCCCTGGCCAGGGTAGAGTCCAGAACGGCCCCGATGAACTCTATCCGCTGCGTGGGGAGCAGAGTAGACTTGTCCACATTGATGACGAGGCCCAAGACAGCAAAGAGGGTGCTGATCCTGTCGACATGGTCGCGGACCTGCAGCTCCGATGTGCCTCAGATCAGCCAGTCATCCAGGTAGGGGAAGACGTGAATGCGGCAACGTCAAAGGTGTG
The DNA here is from genome assembly GCF_007399415.2 of Gopherus evgoodei. Classification (NCBI taxonomy): domain Eukaryota; kingdom Metazoa; phylum Chordata; order Testudines; family Testudinidae; genus Gopherus; species Gopherus evgoodei. Next base: position 150,594,540 of record NC_044323.1, read on the forward strand.
CGACGACGACTGCCATGCATTTTGTAAACACCCTCGGGGCCGTAGAGAGGCCAAACGGAAGGACCGCAAATTGATAATGTTGGCGGTCGACCACAAAGCGGAGGAAACGTCTGTGTTGGGGGGCAATGGAGATGTGAAAGTAAGCGTCCTGCATGTCGAGGGCGGTGTACCAGTCTCCGGGATCCAGGGATGGGATGATGGTTCCAAGGGATACCATGCGGAACTTCAACTTCACGATATACTTGTTGAGTTCCCGCAGGTCGAGGATGGGCCTGAGGCTGCCCTTGGATTTGGGGATTAGAAAGTAGCGGGAATAAAACCCCTTACCCTTCTCGTTGTCCGGAACCACCTCTATGGCTCCCTTGACAAGGAGCGCGTGCACCTCCTGACGGAGGAATAGCTCGTGAGAGGGGTCCCTGAAGAGGGACGGGGATGGTGGGAGAGAGGGGGGGGGAAGAAAACTGCAGGCGATAACCGGCCTGCACCGTACGCAAGACCCAACGGTCTGACGTTATTCGGGTCCATGCCGGGAGGAAAAAAGAAAGGCGGTTGGAAAACTGCGGGGAGGGATCCGGAGGGGAAACTGGTACTGCGCTCTCGGGCGCACCTTCAAAATGAAGGCTTAGGCCCTGGAGGGGCCTTGGCGGAGCCTTGGTTCTGCCCCGTTTGGCCACCGGACTGCCTGCGGCGGTTGTTCCTGCCGTGGCACCTAGAGAGGTCCTGCCGCGGGCGGAACTGAGGGTACGGCCGCCGCTGCTGCTGCTGGTTCTGCTGCCGGATTGGCCTGTGCCGTGTCGCAGGCGTATGCATTCCCAGCGACTGTATTATGACCCTGTTGTCCTTGAGGTCTTTTAGTCTAGGGTCTGTTTTATCAGAAAACAGGCCCTGGCCTTCAAAGGGGAGGTCCTGGATTGTATGTTGGAGCTCCGGTGGAAGGCCATAGACCTGCAGCCAAGAAATTCAGCGCATCGTGAGCCCCGAGGCCAGGGTCCGAGCGGCCGAGTCAGCAGCATCAAGGGAGGCCTGTAGCGATGTTCTTGCTACTTTCTTGCCCTCGTCCAGGATGGTGGAAAACTCCTGGCAGGCGTCCTGAGGCAAGAGCTCCGCGAACTTCCCCGCCGCTACCCACGAGTTGAAGGAGTATCGGCTGAGGAGGGCCTGCTGGTTTGAGACCTGGAGCTGTAACGCCCCCGCCGAATAGACCTTGCTGCCCAGGAGGTCCATTCGTCTCGCCTCCTTCGACTTGGGCCCTGGGGCCTCTTGCCCGTGGCGCTCCCTGTCGTTCACCGACTGGAACACCAACGAGCAGGGTGTCGGGTGAACGTATAGATATTCATAGCCCTTCGAGGGGGCCATGTACTTTCGTTCCACCCCTCGAGCGGTCGGAGGGATGGAGGCCAGTGACCGCCAGATGTTAGTGGCGTTGGCCTGGATTGTCTTTATAAAGGGCAGGGCCACTCTGGTGGGCGCATCGGCCGAAAGGATGCTCACCACCGGGTCCTCAATTTCAGACACCTCCTCCGCTTGCAAGTCCAGGTTCTGTGCCACCCGGCGGAGGAGGTCTTGGTGTGCCCTAAGATCCAGCGGGGGAGGACTGGAGGACGAGGTACCCGCCACTGCCTCATCTGGAGAAGAGGATGAGGAAACCCCCGGCAACAAAGTGTCCACGGGGGGGTGCGTGTGGGGCTGCACCTCCGTCCCTGGAGGGAGCTCTGGGTCCCGGTGACTGGACCTGCCGTCTGCTTCCGGGGAGTGAGGGGGTCTAGATACCGTCGCCTCCGGTGGTCTGCATTCCCCCGTAGGGCGGAGGGTAATGTGTTGCGGACCCTGGGCTTGGGAATATGCCCATGGGGTCCAAAACCCCCACTGTTGAGGCCCTCGCTCTTGTGGTGGAGGGTCCTGGAACAGGGCCGAGTGTCTGTCCTGACCCATGGCATAGGCGCTGTCAGTCTGGGAAGAGACCGATGGCTCCCTAGAAGGCCACGGAGGCACTGAGCCTGATTGGTATGCGACTCTGTGCGCCGAGACCGACGCTCCCCTCGGTGCCGAGGCTCGGTGCCGCGACCCACATCGGTGCCGGGATCGGGATCAGGAACGGCGTGATGACCGGTGCTGGGATCCGGATTGGGATTAGGAGCGATGTCGGTGCCGGGAGCAGGACCGCGACCTTCGATGAGCGCGGTGTCGGGACGGCAGCGGAGACCAGGACCTACCACCGGCGCGGTGCCGGGAGGTCGACCGGGATCGGGACCTACCACCGGTTCGGTGCCGGGAGGTCGACCGAGGAGCCGAACGCCGAGGTGAACGGCTCCTCGAGTCTTGGTGCCGGCGGTGAGACAAGCCCGACTGGGACCGTGCAGATGGTGATCGGTGCCGCGAGTACGACCGGTACCGCCTGGGAGAATGGTGCTGGGACTCCGAGCGGCGCCCCGAGCACAAGCGTTCACGCCTCCGGGGTGATCGGTGCCGGGACTCGGGAGACAGCGCTCGAAGCATCGGTTTACCCCTGGAGGTTACCCGTCCCGGGGGTGCCAGCTGAGGCTGCGATGGCTCCGTCATTGCGATCAAGTCCCGAGCCGAGGCAAAGGTCTCCGGCGTAGACGGTACCCGTAGCTTGACCCCTGATCTTAAGGGGGAGCTAGGAAGGGCTGGACTCGATGGATCTTCCGGGCCCGGAGTCGACAGCAGCCCTGCAGGCGGTGATGCGGCCAGGGTAGGTGCCGGGCGCTCCACTCGGGCCTGCCTGGATGTTGTTGCAGACGCCAAGGGACGT